>NC_134650.1:2130925-2434629 GCF_030463565.1 Pelecanus crispus
GCAGCTTTTGACATTAAATGCAAACAGCTTCCGTTGTTCCGCAGACAGCTCAATGGCAGCAGCTGACCAAAACAACTTCATGCTTCTAGGGGAGTGACTCCAGCAATGAATATAATCTGGAAAGAAACCAAAAGAAAAACTCCATTTCCTAAGTGAATTAGAACAAAATTAGAAAGCATTCAGAAATACCTCCTATACGCATCTGAGGGGAGATTGCTAAATAATGTAGTTGAAATTCCATGCAGTTTTTTGCCACCAAGTCTACCTGTTTTATATGCTTTCTTACTCACAGTGCTAAGTCTGATTTTTATTCTTTTTTTCTTTTTTTTAGAAAAATAAGAGAGAACAGGAGAAAAAATGAAAACAGACATGATACCTTTAGCAAGGGCGCATGTTTTACACCAGTTGGTAGGTAGTATAATACAGATCCTGCTCTCAACAGCAGAACAAGTAGTTACAAAACTGACACGAAATAATACGTCTGAAAGAGTTAAACAGGAAATCCATGGATAATATGCATGCCCGTTGTCGGATATACTGACAGAAACTGCTGCAAGAGCTGCTGTTCCTATCAGTGTTCACTAGGGTGAGGAGTAGAAGTTCAAATCACTTTAAAATGTGTGAGTTATTTCTTACTCTGAAGGAAATAGTGAAAGGGGAAATAACAGCTTTCCCTGCAATACAAAAAAACTTCTGCTGCTTCTGGTTAAGTCCTCAACCATTACCTACCCTTTTCTGTGTACCTGTGAAAACATAAACGCTCAACGTTGCTGATCTTCTGACATTTATGATCTTGGCGTAGTTTGTTAAATACTTTCAACATTACAGTCTGCCCTGGAAAAGAACGCAAGGAAAAATCCTGGATGTTAGGAAAGTCCAAAATTCTAAGCCACATCTGGAGTTTTGCAACTGACCTTTATTTCCATAATAAGAAAGTCAAGCTCTCACAATTTTAGCTCACCAGATAACATTGTTGTTAATGATCACATGCACAAAGCGCATTAAGAAGTCACCCAGTAGAGCATTCTAAGGATAACAGTCTGTCAAGAGCTGTCTATCACCAATATAGAAGACACGGTCTGTGGACTCCAGCTATTGCACAGCTAGTGCCATTGGGCACTGTTTAATCAGAGGATACTCAACACTTCGTAGATGCTTTGAGGTCTACAAAGGGGTTGGAAAGGTGTACCAGAGTTTTGAGGCAGTTTTGGGGGCTGTAGAAAGGTTCCAGGTGGTTGGGGGTAGGAAAAAGGATCTCTCCCTTTGGCTCTTCATTTCTTTCTAGGGCCTGCAGACTTCCTCTGCCCCCTTGCACCAGTGTTCTCCCACATCCATTGCAAGAAGTAACTCTTCCTCTTTGCTCCATAGCCCCTATTCATCTTCCAGTTAGAAAAAAATCCCAACCAGAACAACAACGACAAAAAAAGCCAGAGGACTGCCCCTTCCTCCCTTCTCTGGGGCTTTCTTATCCTACTCCTGAGGAGCAGGAGTCCCTTCAGGACTAGCTGCGGGGACAGGCTGCCAGCCGCAGACCCCGTGAGCACCCTCACCTCTTCCCGGCAGCCCCTGTCCAGGCAGGAGCCATCTCAGGCTCACGGATAGGTAAACCGGGCAAGCTGCCGGTCTGGGGAATCTAATTTGAATGCTTTCAGCCAACTCCAAATTTGATTAATAACTTTACCAGTGTATTTTAGTGCTTATTCTGCTTCCTCTATGGAGAGAAACAAAGCAGCCGGTCTTGTACCAGGTCAAGCTCATGGTTAGGTAACAGAGGCAAACTTTGGGAAACAGCCCTGTGTACTCAATCTCAGCATCATCTGTAATTAAAATGAGTAACATATAAATGATAGATTAAGTAAGCCTGGACCTTATCATAAGCTGGCAGCCAGCAGGTGGTTTTGTGGCTAACGATTCAGGCTTTCTCTATGGTCTTAGTCTGGTGATAATCCTACTTTTTACGAGTGCGAAAAAGGTTTGCAAAACATGATCTATGGCCACTGCAGATCCTGAGACAAGAAGAGATTAGTATTTATTTCACTGAGATGTTACTGGCACAGCAGGCTGTTAGAATATTGCCAAAGTCAAAGATAAAAGTCATACCCATCTTTCAGAAGCAGATACAACTCCTCTAGATAGATGATACTAGATTATGCTCCGTTTGCGTGTTGTCTCCTGCCCTGTAGCTGCCTCCCTATGACTCAGTTGTTCAGGAGCACAATGCCATCAGGCTCTGTTGTTGCTGCTTTCTCCATGGCAATGCTTTTCCATGTTGCTGATGGATGATGCATGGACCATATCCTGACTCTGCAATCTGACCTCTGGCGTATTCTCCGAAAGTCGTTAATTATTGGATATTAGGAAAAATTTCTTCACGGAAAGGGTAGTCAAGCATTGGAACACACTTCCCAGAGAGGTGGTGGAGTCACCGCCCCTGGAAGCATTCAAAAAATGGGCAGAGGTGGCACTTTGGGACATGGTTTAGTCTAGTCTACCCTTGATTGGTTTAGTGTGGACTTGGTAGTGTAGGTTAATGGTTGGACTGGATGATCTTAAAGGTCTTTTCCAACCTAAACGATTCTATGATTAGGAGACTTATTTATTGGTGGTGTTTCTGGTAAGAGTTTTCTGTTTCACACACAGAGTTTTCCCACCAATATGAAATCTATTCTCTAAATCAGTGTTTATGCTACTGTGAGATGGTTTAGTGGGAATGATTTCTTTGCTTGTGATTATCTCCTTTGACACTCAGCACAGTTATCAGCCTTTCGGAGTATAGAAATCTGTGAATGTGAAAGTATGAACGTGAAAGGCTGAGGAGCAGAAGGGACTACCCGAGTCACTGTTTCCAGTCTCCTGCAACGCCTATTATCATGTCACCCCTTCTAGAAATCTGTCAACACGCCTTTATAAAACTGGTTGGAACATTAGGTAGAACTAACTAACAGTTACAAACTTTTATATTTCAGGCCTAAATATCTGGTGGCTGGAGTGTTCCCTGTCTGAATTTGTCTGAATGTTGTCCTGTATCTGAGATATCTTCTTCTTGCTCTTATCTCCCAATCTGTTTATAGACTGCATATATTCTCAGCCAGATAATTCATTTTCCCAGATAATCAAAGCAGCCTCTTCCACTCCCTGAGTTCTTTGTTCAGCTGGTCAACGATGTTGTTAATGACAGTAGGACAGAGACTGCATCTTGAGGCCATCCATTAGTTACCTGCTTCAGCCTAATAACTTTCCTTTTCAACAAGACTCTTACCATAGCCCAGGAAACTATTCATCTGCCTTAATACTTTCACATCCTCTCCAGATTAACCAATACATTATCGTTCGATACAGCGCTTTGCTAAACCCCAGATACCTAGGATCCTTGTCTTCTTACAGGATGAACTCTCTTATCAAACAAGGGTATCTGGTCACTCTGGCATGATCCATCTACAGCAATCAATGTTATGTTTTGTCTTACTCTACCATTTACTTCTATGTCTTTAACATACATTTCTTTCCAAGCTTGTTCTAAAGGCCAACATATCAGAAGAGCCAGCCTTCACTAGTCCAAGTTGCTTTTTATGTGCAACTTAATGCACCACTTCATAGGGAATTGGGGGACGTAGATTTTATCATCCCCTGGTTTGATAACTCAGTTCAGCTCCAAGGCAGGCCTGGAGAAACGCCACAGACACCCGACTGTCTCCCCAAGAGCTGCTGCCCCAGCCAAATCATTTTGTCTTCCTTCTCATTTCTTTGCAGTCCACCCTGTCGTTTCGGATGCTGCTCTTCACTCACGGCACCGCCTACCTCACAATCTCTTACATCGGTATTTTCCTCTGACTGCCCATCCGTCCTTGACACCTTTTTAACCACTGTGATATCTTTATTTAACTGAATTCTTTTTAATTACTAAGTACTGTCAGTTCTGATTTCACTCTGCCCTAGAGGATAAATATGAACGCAAAGTCTGACAGACAAGATATTTGCACTCAGCTGGGAAATGGAACCTTACATGTTGATCTCATTTGCTTCTGCTGCTGTTGGGTGAATGGCATCTTACTGGGAGACACTTATCCTATGTTGCCTTCATGCATTTTTTCCATTCTACTCCCACATACCTCCCCTAATGTCACAACTCTTTCTTTATTCAAATTCTGCAAGACTCATTGATACTGTGATACAAAGAACTGCCATGGTTCTACCTATGGATGATGGACATAAGTCTTCTGCTATTAAAAATCATGTGCATCTTGTTCCTCTCCCAACTCATACCTTGGTGGTATGTCACCGTGGGTGTGATCGGTTGGGGGCAAAATTGTTCACTGTTTCAAAAATGGCTAAGACGGTGGTGATTCAGATGCTGGTCACAGCCCCAAAAGATTAGATTATTGGCCAATATAGCGAGAATAAACGTTTACTCCTTTAGTTCTTGTTAAATATAATAAAATATGTACTCTATTAGCATATGATATGATAGACATGCTAATTTCTATACAAATAATTTTTAATAAAACTACCACCATTTGTGAAATATAACAAAATGCTTGCTTTATCTCCACACCATGGGAAAGGGGAACCTTTCAGAAGATTTGCTTTTCCTCTGCCTAGATTATCATAGATGCTTTTTATCCCTCCCCCTCTCAGAAAAAGTGGCCGTACCATGTCAGGCAAAGTCCATCTTACTCAGCGTCCTGTCTCTAAGAGTAGTCAAATGCTGATTTCCATGGAGGAATGTAAGTATATGTTGTGTTATTCCCCTCGTGTTCTTCCTGGATCCAAACCTTTGGATCAGCTGGAACCCATCCAGCTGGAGGGCCTTTTGTGTTCCTTTGGATGTGCTCTGACAATATGATGCTCTATGAGCCTGGTCTTAAAAGCTTTTTCAGGAGCTTTTTCAGTTAGGATCAAAAGATCCTTTTAAGAGTTGTTTTTTTTTTTTAACCTCTAGTTATACTTCTCTTGCTGAATTTTAAGACAAGAATAGGTATTTTAATATTAAAAAATATTTAAAAGTTTAGTTTAGTGGTGTTTTCGACAAGACTTAAAAAGATCTGTTCATCAAATTGTGTATTGAGAAATTAATTGTTTGATGTGCACAAGGTCTCCTTTGTTTCTGTGACTCTCAAGCAGATAGCTATGGAAAACCAGATGACTCTTCTCACATTGTTGAGTGATTTATCTGATTTTGCTGGAAAATTGTAACCTTTTAATGAGTGACTGTAACCCTCTCACAAGCCTCTGCCAGCCATCCGAAAGTAGTTTTTAGCCATTTATAAGCACTTCAGTATTTTTCAGTACATAGAGTTTTTCCATTAACATTGAAGGACAGGGTTTTCACTTGATGCCAGGACTGCTAATTTCTGCCATTAATGCCTACCATGCTTTTACTATTTGGCTGTTGCTAATTAAACCCATGCTTTTCCCAGCTATGTATTATATGCTGAATTTCACAGAATGGCAAGGATGAAGGAGGAAGGCTAAAGAAGTCAAATTGGTGGTGTTAGCGTGTGTATGTCTAAGAATTTGCTGTTATTTTTTACTGTACCTAGAACTGCAATTTATGTTAGAAAATCCTATTGAACAAAGGATGTCATATTACTGAGTGGAATGTAAAAACTATTGAGGTTTCCAGATCTTCATCTATCTGATTATACAATGCAAAAGTAAGAATAGAACCACATGAAGATGTGTGTTATACAAGGAATACTCCTATTTCCTGTGATGAGTTTTTGATATCGTGTAAGAAGATGACATCTCTTATCTATAAAGGTATTTTCCCCTTATTTGATGTCAGAGGGAAGGAAACCCCCAACCTGTCCCCACTGAGGCATCCCACAGTGCCTATAATAATTCACACCATGTTCTTGTGCCTTTTCCTATATGAGAAAACTTTCCCTTTGATTTAATATTCAAGGTGTGCATGAGTATATATAGGCAGCATGCGGTGTTAAAAAGGCATAAATCAAACGTAGCTTTCCTGGAAGCGAAAATGCTGTTGCTCTGTATCTTCTTATTGAGCTGCTGCTTATCTGCCTCAATGGGCAGTGCAATAAAAGAATTTCAAGCAAACTTCAAGGCTCTAGTGGAACTAGAAAAGAAGGAGGTGGGTCATTATCTTTTCTTCTTCATTTTCTACAGTTCTTTTGATGGAAGTATCAAATCACGCCTGGGCTAGTTTCAGCTCTAGTTCGCGTGTCCTGTCTTTTGTTTGTTAAACCTGCGATGCTGAAGGCACTGCGTGTCAACCTCTCCTCAGAAGCTGGCGCTGCAATTGTTTCCCCAAAGGAAGTTCAGAAATAGAAAACCTGATGAAGACGATATGTAGTTAGAGATGCTTAACAATGTGGCAGTCACTTTGAAGAGAAATACCTTCTAACGCTATTTTGTTTGTTTTTTTTTTAAATTTCAGACCTTTCTTCCAGTACCTATCGGGAAATTTCAGGTAAGACTTCTAAAGCTTCTTTATTACTGCTGTTGTTAATCATTTGGAAAATTACGATGCTTTGTAGCAGGTCTTGAGAGAAAGAGAGAGTTAGACTACTAAAAAAGACCGACTCTCACCAAAAGGGAGTACCCGTGCTAACGGTATGTTGGTGTGCAGCTCTGCCAAAGGCAGTTAAGTTCCTTGTATGCAACAGGTTACGGAAATATATAACCAATTCTGAGACCAGGGTCTCTGAGACTTGGTTATACTCCTGCTGAAGTCAACCTCAGGAGCTTTTGCAGAGAGCTTAATACTGAGGTTGTTCTCAACGTTGCTATATGAGGTGCAGACCCTGAATGTGACCTGCTGCCGTTTAGAGCAGAAGGCGGTGAATACAGTCAGTACTGGAAATGCTAAAATGTTCTTACCTCTTGGCAAACAGACGAGTTGAGTGTTATAAAGCATAATGGAGTTTGTCTCCGAAGGAAGCGATCTGCAGGCATGACAAGTTATCGCGCACAGCGTTGTTGATCGGTGGTTTTCAGCCTGTGGTCTGCAGATTTCTCAGGCTCTGTGAACTGAAAAAAGGCTCATGAAAAATAGCTAAGAACAGGCAGCCTGTTGTTGGGAGGCCTTATCTTTAGAGAAAAAAATGTTTGCAACTTTAAAGAAGGTAAAGAGCAGCACTTTATAGGCAGAAGAGTACAGTGCTTCTGTCCTTCTGCAGAGATGGTAGCTGTGAAAGGCAATTAGCAGACCCAATCTCCTTGGGCTACTCAGTGTGATTTTGATGAAACTGCAACCCCAATGGATTTCAACCCTCCTTTACAACTCCTTTCCCCGTTTTTCCTTTATAATGATTTTTTGGATGTTATATGCTTTTTTGTCTCCTGCTGTAGATTTTTATCAAATCCCAGAAAACAATCTTTCCCTGATTGTACAGAAATAGAGTAGATAATAGGTAATTTCTGCTTCTGCTGTGCATGCAGTTAGTTACTGAATTTAATGAAAGATAGAATTTAACTCACTTGGCAGAATATAATTTTGCTGCTGTTTGACTTTTTTTTTTAGTGCAACCATGTTCCCTGTCAGCTTGAAAGAACCATAGAAAAGCTGAAAGATAACTGTAAGGATGATCAAATGAGAACACGAATTTCTCTGATGGAGAAAAACAAGGACCACATAGTATCAAGTTTAAATAAAGCATGTACAGTAAGTTTCTCATCAGTTATTTATAGTGATTAAACAAGTAAAATTGTGAAATTACTGTGAATGGACGGCTCCTTTGTTTTCAGAACATATGAAATTAAGCAACTGGGCATCCTGGTCAAATAAAGTCAATAGCAAAATTTTGATACCATCTCCGTACGCTCTCAATTTCACACTGTTGAGCATTATGGCTGCTGCTCAGCAGTGGTTTTATAGAAAACACTTACCTGAAATTCGTAGAGTCTGGATGGAAGTTACAGTTTTCTAAAAGATGCATCACCCTTAGACAAATCCTGGACTTGTCGTTAGCCAGGAGATTAATAAGAAAAGGCCCTACGCCACATCTCAGTAAGCAAGGTCAGCCAGGAGGAGTATTCCTGATTCTCAAAAGCCGTCTTGCCGTTCATTCGTGAAGCTCTCTCTTTCCTTCTGATTAACTATCGCCTTGAACAACCACCGACAACTCCGCAGCAATATGCTCTTCTTATTCTCTCCCTTATTACCGCTATTACCTCTTATTATTTTTATTCTAGAAACCCAAGACAGACAGTTCCTGTCTGACGACCGAGATGGATCTGCAGAATGCCCTGAGGCAGTACGAGAGGTTCTTTCAAAAGCTGGAGGAGAAGTGCTGATGGCTGCTGGCCTCCCAGCTAGTCGGAGATGTCTTTTACCCAACACTAGAGCCGGTTCTGACGGAATACTGCAAAGCTGCCACGGAGCGCCGCAAAGAGACAGCACGACACGAACATGAATGTTTTATATGTGTATTATCAGATATTTATGTCTTATTGCAGGTATTAAGGTATTTATTTTATTTATAGAGAGCTTTTATATTTGTACAGAGCCCTAATGTTCAAAGTGATAATGAATAAAAGAGCTTAAAATTATCAGTTCTATTGTGGGGTTTGTGCACTCTAATAATTAAAGCATATGTCAAGGCTTGAATAAAACTATGCGAGTGAAATTAAAAAATACAGATTAGAAGGCAGATCCATTAAGGCGCTCTCCTGCAGAGGTTTACAAAATTGTCAGAATCTTGATTTTCTGAAGGCAGGAGAAAAAAAATGAGAAAAGGCCATCTTTTAAATATGTGCATAATTAAGATTGAAATCAGTGTGTTTTCCTGAAATTCTATGACATAACTGCCGCGTGGGATACCTGCATGCTATGCATTCTTTATTTATTTAATAGATTTATGGTGACAGCAGATCATATTTATTTTAATGTTACTCCAAATTTATTTTCAACCCACGTTATCTTCAAACTTTGGAGCAAAGAGTGAGGAATTCATGTTTGTCGACTCAGTGCCAAGCCAAAATGAGACCCTGAGCAGGTCTCTCGGGGGTTGTTGCAGTAGAAGTCTGCAAACGATAATTGTGACAACAGAAATAATGGTAGTAGCAAAGGATGTCTAATTTAGGCTGGATTTGGTTTTTTTCCTCAGGAAAACAGTTTGCCTTTAATTGCCTTAAGCTATATTTTTCATGAAGCGGAGAATGCGTTTGTGAGTTACTTTTCTTGAATAAAGATACTACATTTTTCTAGCATCTTAAGCGCCAGAGGAGAGCGATACTTTTGCTAACGTGTGGAAGCGTACTCGGGTTTCCACATGAAACGCAGTGGGCTCACCCAGCTGGCTTCTGGGGCATGAGGTAGTTTGAGGACCTGCCCAGCTAGGCGTTGCGTACATTTTAAGTCAAAGATACTTGCCACGGATGTATTTTTGGGAAGTCATAGATCCTCACCGATAAGGTGATCTATGGGATCTAAGATCTAGATCTAGATCTAGATCTAGATGGGATATAGATCTAAGGGATCTATGGATCCTCACCAATAAGGTAAACCGCAGGAATAAGTAATTGAGCATCATTTTGTCCAAGGAGCCAGAAGGTTTGTGGAGATCGTACCAGGTAGACAAGACGTGACGAGTGAAGAAATGAAAGGGCGCACAGCAAAGCGATTCCCCTCTTGGTGACTGAGAAAAGCCGGGATGCACCCAGACACTGTTATTATCAGCGTGACAGTGCCTAATCCACCGGGTTGTGAAACTAATAACCCTTAGCTGAAGTGAATAAATGCAGCAGTAAGGAGGAAAGGCAAAGGACCTTGTCCCACAAGCCGATGCCCGTGCCGTTGCTCACTGCCAGGGGTTTAGCAAGAGCAGGCAGCAGCGAGACGTGGAGCTGTCAAAGCAGCACACACGAGCAGGTGCCTCTCCAAACCGTGCTCCTCCGACGCAGCTCCCGAGGAGGCACCGCGCATCCTTGGAGGGGCGATAAGCCCGGGAACCTGGCCCATACAGAGGAGGAATGAAGTGCTGCAACGACAGCGTTCCCAAGTAACTAAGCGATGCACAACTGCTAAAATTGATGCAAGGCAGAGAGCATCAGGGTTTTTTTTTTTATTTTATGGTCCATTGCAGCTTTCTGCATAAAAACTGAAAAATAGCAGCAAAGTCGGTGTTTTACCACAATGTTTGCAGAAATGGTACCAACTGAATCAGAAACAAACAAACAAACCAACCCCTTTCAACCAACCATTGCTGAGTGACTGTGACGGTATTACAGGTCATCCTAAAGACTCACCTTTCCTTCCAAAGCGTGCTAAAACATGTTAAAAATGTCAGCTATAACGTGATGTACCTAGGGGTGGGGACAGCACCACTCACCAGTGCCAGGCTAAAACTCGCGAGGCAAGCACCGTCAAATGCCAGTGACTGCTTCAAACACCGCACTGAAGCTTGATTAACCAATTAAGCCGAAGAGAGCTCTCATTACAGCACAGTTTTCACGCAACCTTGCGTCAGCTCTGCTCACACCTACAGGCGTATTCTTTCGCTATTCCTCCACGTTACCTTGCAGTGGGTCCATCCACCCAGGGCGGAGCGCAGGGAACGCTGTTTTCCTTCCCTTTTGCTCTTCTGGAAACATTTTGTTTCCTGCGCGAGTACAGGTTAACAGTTTGGAGCGCCTGTAATTCTCATGTCATGCCACCTGCTCTTCAGGAATACTAGTGCCAGGACTATAATGCAATTTAGAGTCCTTGGGAGCATTTGAAAATACCCTGAGTGGGAGAAATGGATTTTCGGCGTGCAGGGGGACTCTGCTGCCAGCGCGGTGCGTCATCCGTTTGCAATCTGGCCAACGTATTGAGAAGCGGTTTCGGAAGAGAAAGGAAAGGTGCTGTTTCAAACCAGGCTCATCAAGACACAGGAATGGGGTTTTTCGGAGTCCTGGGAGGGAAAGGCTGTACACGCAAGGGCAGAGGAAGTTATGGGGCTGGCTGTGCACCCTTTCAAACTCACATTCAACATAGGCGATGCTTCGCTGCTGCGAGCGAAGAGGAGAAGCCTTAAGGCTTTCATTTTCAAGATGTATAGGCAAAAAAAAAAAAAAAAAAAAAAAAAAAAATCGAACTCGGGCAGAGCCACATCTTGGGAAGGTCTCTCACTGAACGCAGAGGGCACCCTGCGCTGAGACAGGCTCCTTCCGCAGAGCTTGATGTGTGGTGTGGGAACTGAAACCCAGCGCATCGCTTCCATGATAAAAATCAGAAAACAGAAACGAAAAGCTACAGGCAAATATACTGAATTGTTTGAGCTGAAAGGACCATCATCACAGGCTGCTGATGTGCTACCAGTTTCGTTTTCTGGCTGGGAAAGCCAAAGGATTTTAGAATCCAGAAGAGATGTTAAAGCTGCCAGAAGGAATTTCTGAGATCCAAAGAGGTGAGCATCCCCACCACTGCTCCTCTGCCTTATCACTTCAGGGAATTACAGGACAACTGTTTAGATTTTTTTCTAACTCTTCTGGCTACCCTTCCCACTGCCATTTCCCATGATGCTGAAAAGCTTTCTAGTACAGCCTGGGCCGGCCAGTGCTCCTTTGCTCCAGACTGGGGCAGAGCGAGCAGCAGACGACGTCCACATTTCCATTAGTTTTGGCTGAGTCCTGGGCAGCACCTGGCTCCTCTGGGTCATCTTCCTTCCCCTGGCTTTCCTCTTCTCTTCTGCCATTTGTTTTTTCCATAGGAAGCGTCCCACATTGTGCGACAGCTTGGCCACGCTGGGCTTCGGCTGGCACCTGGCTGTCCCACCGACGCCGGTGGCCGGTGCTCGATGGGAACCGTGCTGCTCCCCTCTCCTACCCGAGCAACTTCTGCCCTGGCTCGCCTTTCAGCGGCAGCAATAATGGACTGCAAAGAAACAAGTCAAGGTCATCTGGCCAACGTTTTCTTCCAGGTGTCTCTAACACCACCGAGGAGACTGGAAAACCAGGCGTTTCTTGCTACGGACCACTTTGTGTGGAAAGAGGGAAAATCTGTGAAAACAACAGCCTTCGTTAGTCCTTGCATTTAAAATTCTTTACACTTTTGTGGTGTATTTGGTAATACATACTTAATAAATTACGTGCATTAAGTAATTAGTACATACTCAATAAACCGTACAGACTTGGTTTAAACTAGCGCTGTAAAGACCAGCCGGAGCGTCGTTCGCAGCGTGCCCCTGACCCAGCCCACCTCTGCCTGGCGGGCTCCCATCTCCCCAAGCAGAGCAAAAAGCATTTCTCCCCGGAAAAACTGCTCAGATATTGTGCGTGTTTTTTCCAGAAAGCAGTCACTCCCACAGACCATTCCAGAACTATAAACAACATTCCTCCTAACAGCCTGTTTCCTAAGAAAAGATTTTATTTCATGGAATTTAGGTCCAGACCGGTCTTTACAAAATTTCACAATTTCCCTGGCTTGGGACTGGCCTTTGAACAAGCACCAGAGCAGTTTCTATGGCAGAGGTGCTCTGCGAGCTGCACTACGGAGCAGCACTACTTCGGCATGCTCTTATAGCAAGAACAAAATCCAGCGGCTTATCTTTTATTTCCCTTGCACGAAGCAGGATCTCTGCTTGCTGCTGGAGCATCTCAGCCTGGTTTTGCACATGCGTACGTACCTCGCTGTGCCAGCCGCCCTACTTGCAGTGCTGGAAGGCGGCAAACAGCTACATCTTCATCCCTCAAACACTGCGAATAGGACTCAAGCCCCCCTGCTAGTGACCTGCTTTTTGCACTTACCTGGCTTTTCTCTGTTGCTGTCTGGAAGAGGGGAGAGTGTAACTAAAGGTAAAACAGGCTCTACAGCCCCAGGAGATGGGTCAGTTTGGGCTGAAAGGACTATAATCACAGGCTGCTGAGGTGCTACTGGTTTCATTTTCTGGCTGGGAAAGCCAAAGGATTTTAGAATCCAGAAGAGACGTTAAAGGAAATCTGCCAGGATAAGAGAAAACTCCATTTCAGCTGGATCACTTTAAACTAAGCCCCCAGCACAACCTATTGAAACATAACCACTGAGAGAAAGCATTTCAGAGCATTTCTGCAGGCTGGTAAAAGCATATTGGTGCTCTCATAGAAGCCGGTTGGTGGCGGGGAGCCCTCCTGGCCCCAAGGCACCTGCTCGTCTGTGGGTGCCGGGCTGGATCCAGCTCAGGAGGCGGCAAACCCTGCAGTCCTGAGTGGCACCGCTTTCCCGGGAGCGGAGAGAAGAGCCGGAACCATGGCGGCAGCTTTTTGTGTGGCCAAATACGTAGCACTGGCTGCAGCCGAAATCCGTACGGAGCATCTGCTCAAGTGGGACATTGCAGGCACTTCAGAGATGCCCAGGAAACACTTATCGTAACAAACGAGACATAACATTTACTAATGAGGTTAAGTGATGAAATGTAGTTTCCATGTGCGAGATTACATTAGTCAAAAGCTGCCCGTTTAATAAGGAGGATTTAAAAAACAAGATACGGTCTCCGGAGCCCCATGATCTCCTCATACATCTAGCCTGCCCTTTCAGATAAGGGAGGAAAAGGACAAAATGCAGAGTCTGATACAAATGTCACTCTGCCCTAGGGCTCCATTCACCCCCACACATTCGTCCCATTTACCACCGAAACACCCACACAGCATTTCATAGTGCATCCACCTGACAGCGTCCGTGGGCTGCACGCCCCGGCCAGCAATGCTGGGGCACCGGAGGACCGCCCTTGGACCCCCCTCGCATCCCCGTCGCACCCCCCTCACTCCTGACACCTCAGGAGAGGAGGGGAGCCAGGGGGATGGCAGAGGGGTCCCTACCCCAAAGCACCCGGCGCGCTACCTGCGCCCTGCAGCGCTGCTCCGCCGAGTCCTCCGCCTCCCCTGGGACCTGCCCTGGCAGAGGAGCGCAGGTGCCTTCGAGCAGCCATTGCCATCTCCAGGGGAAAGACGGTCTACCAAAGGAAGTCTGTTCCCTGAATTTCAGAAATTTCCATTTTCTTGAGCCTGGCGGGCTAGAGAGGCGCAAGCTACTGCACCATATCCATGCTGCGTTACGTACTCGCACCCGTAAAAGCAGCCTTATCTGAGCATCGTAACTTCGTGCTTATCTAGATGAAGGAGCAAAACCAGCTACTGCAAACAGTTGCAGCTTCCAGCTAATGATGCCAGCAAAAAGATAGAAAGGTGACAGTAGCATAACGATAGCTCACCAGCTCCTGTGTGCCACCTCAGTTCCACCTCCTCCGGTCGCCGCAGTGCTTCAAGCTGCCGTGGTCTCTGCAGGGGCTTCGTGGCACTGCTACGGCCAGGGCATCAATCCTGCCCTGGGGAGCAGGCAGCAGGCGCTGAGCGGCTCCCACAGCTGCCCCGGTGCCGGCAACGCACCTGGGCCACGAGCAGGTTCAGCACAGCTCACGCTAAAAAGCTCAGCGTTAGTCTCGCCCGTCACGGGCTTGCTGAGCAGGCTGCGATGGCAGACTGACTCGCTCAATTCATGCGAGGCATTCCCCAGGTCTGTCGAGCCCGTTAATGCGGCACGCACCCACGGGAATCACCATTTCTCGATGCAGAGAAGCCCTTGCCCCGCGTGATGATCCCAGCCGGCAGCTCTGGCATCAGCGGCACAGCTTTTAGGATCGCTTTGTTTTCACACCTGCAGCATCATCTGATTCTTTCTTCGGTAACCCTCCTGATCAGCCGTACCATGAACATTGCCTCTCACACCCTGACTCCCACTGAAATACCTCTCTCATTAGTATCAGAATTCATGAACTCACTCATTAATTACATCATTTATTCACTTCCATACTCCTGATCATTCCAAATTCAAACTGAGTCATTTTGGATTAATCCAACAGTTTGGATTTCCATTTACTGTCTTTTTCTCCAGCCTCCAGAGTTTCTTCAGAAATCTTATTCCTACCAACTCTGTCAGTGTTTGTGGTGTCTTCGCTCTGCCCGTACTCACAGAGCAGACAAATTCCAGCACTATAGGGATCAAAGGTGGAGAGCATCAAGGTCAGGACCTGTTGCATACATTCCCCTATTTTGTACTTACATTGGCCTTCAGCTTCTCAATGCTGCATTCACATGCAAAAAAAACCCCAAACCATCCGAACAATAATGAACCTGAGGCTGGAAGATGTGACTACAGTTTGTGTAGGGACACCAAGCCAGCTTAGAGAGAAAAACTAGCACTTCAGCAGTTCTCTTATCTCAAGCAGAAGAGGAAAAAAAGGGGTGGGGAAAAAAGGAAAAGAAAAACTCATGCACTGCAAAGTCTAATGATTTTGGAGTATGTCACAAGAAGTCAGAGCGGTCATCCGATGGTGAAGAACCAGTCTTGTTCCTTTGAGAGCTAGCCAAAGCCCTGCTGAAAGACCAGCTCATGCTACTGATATGTGCAACTAGATTACCCTATAATTCTTGGGAACTGGGAGTTATCTCCTGAACACAAAAAAACAACATTTGTCAAGGGAAAAGAAAAAAAAATCATACAGTTCATACAAGGTTCTGGGACAATGCTAGGATTCTGCAGAAGTGGTTTAAAATCCCAAATGCAAGTGAGGGGGGAAAAGGAAAGGCCCGAGGCATAAAATCTGTCGGCAGTTGTGGCGGCCAGGAGCAAAGAGGAGGCAGATGTGCTCTCTGCGATGAGCGGCCCCGGCACGGGGAGACCCGAGGCAGGGGGGGACCGTGGCAGCAGTACAGGATGGACCAACCTTTGGCCGAGGAAAAGGTGAAAAAGAGATTTCCCAGCCGGTCTCGAGGTCCCATGGCAATTCAAACCCAAGTTGTCCATGGAGGTCTCTGATGGTGGGGTCAGACCTCAGCCTGGCTGGCAGGTACAGCCCAGGTGCCAGCCAAAGATGGCTTTGCCTGAAAAATCAGTATGAGTTTGTGGGAGACCAAACAAAATGAGCTGTAAAACACCAAAAACATAGCAGACCAGGAACAGGGCTTAATATTTTCAGATGCATAACTTAAAAATTCAGCCCGACGGCAACCAGTGGCACCAGGCAGGTTCTCCACAGAGCTCCTAGCGATGTGCTGGTGCAAAGTCCATGTTCCTGGAAGGATACAATCCTCAGAGCTGTGATGAGAAAGATCTACAGATAAGCATACAGTGTGGGGGAAAATACCCTATTCCCGTTAGAGATGACAAACTGGGTCAGTGAAGTGGGCAGCAATCAGCCTGCAGGTTAGCCTGAGCTAAGCCACACAGCCACTACTGACTTTTGACTTCCCCAATTCAAAGTATTGAGATATTGAGATGCTTACTCATAAATGCTGTGGCATCAGGCTGCAAGCCACCGGGCCACGCAGAGCCAGCAGATCTGCTCCTGCCCAGCAGAAACGGGGCTGGACCACCTGCTGCCGCGGATGCTGCCCTTGCAGGGACCCACAAGCAGAAAGCAAATGATAGCGCTTTTTCAAAAGAGACACTACTCTTTTTGAAAAGGGATCAAAAAGGCCTTTTCTCAGCTTCCAGGAAAGAGGGAAAGACAAGGCACTGAGTTGGCTGATTTGGCCAGACAACAAGCTGTAATGCCTTCAATGAATTAAGACCTTAGACGCGATGCTCGCAAACCCGGTGGGCTTCCCCTTTGCCAGCCCCCGGCCGGCGAGCGGGGCAGCGAGGGCATCGCTGTCCTGGCACAAAATCGACTCCCTGGTCCCGACTGCGCCCGCGGGGTCCGGGCTGACACGCTCGGTGCATCCTGCATCCCTCCTTCCCCACCCAAAAGGAGCCGCTCTGCTGTGCCCATCCCCAGGGCCACCCTCCTGCTCCAGCGCGTGCTCCAGGGCAGTGCCTTCTCCTGCTGTAAATTCATTAATTCTTACAAACCCCCTGCATTTTGTCCAAATTTTGCCATAAGTATTGCACAAATGCTGTCATTTTCCCTTTCTAGGCAGTGGTCCACATATTTTCCGTGGGGTGTGTTTTTTTTTTTCTTTTTCTTACATCACAGTCTTTTTTCCTATCGCATATCAGGAGATCGCATGCCATTACCAGAGAAACTTCGATTTCTAGAGAAGTGCCGTGGAGACGGCAACTGCTTGGTTATGCTTTGGGTCATTCTATGTTTTGCTGATTTTAAAATTGAAAGGCCACATCCTTGTATCTTTATTACCTACTTCTGTGGAAATGCTGATTGGGTAAGGAGCCTTGTGCCCCAAGGTTAAACACCCAATTTACTGGAACCTGTCTCTTCCAGAAAGTCGCGACAAATGGCTTTTTTTCTATCAGTTTTAAAAATCAACCTAAACTGCTATTTCTTTGAGGAGAGACCATAAAATGGTAGAGGGCTGGTCCAGAAGCACTTACAGGTTCTCTGAGCACATCAGGAGGATGAAGACCCATCTCTACCTTCTTTTGCTGGCTGCAAGCATCTCTGCTGCTCCCCAGATTATCAACATGGCTGAATTACTGACATTATTACAGCAAATGCTGGAGGCAGTGGCAAACGACAGTCAGGTAAGTTCAATTTCCTCTTGCTCTTGAATATCTCGCTTTTTCGAAAGTCAACCAATCTATTTAAGTGGCATTTTATTTTTATTAGTGTCAATGAAGATGATATTTGAAAGGCTTAATTAATGTTATTTTTCAGAATCTGAGGATTGAAACTCCAGACAATATCCATGTAAGTAAAACTCCCTTTTTTGAAGCAAATTAACTTTTTCATAAATTTAGTCATTGGAAATTGAGATAGTTTTAAAATTGTCATCTCCTGAAATACTCTGTTTGTATTTAAGAACAAACAATGACTTTAAATGTAGCGATTATAAGATATAAAAAGTTATTAAAGCTATTAAATGTTATTGTAAGATATAAAAAGTTATTAAAAACAATCAAATGCTGAGTCAAAGAAAAATATGCTGTGATATAAAAGTAGCCAAGGACAGCAAATATACTTGTTCTATGTTTTTGTAAATCTCCGGCAGAACACACACACACAGGGTGATTTTCTGAATCAGCTTTTTAAACGAAGGACAGTTAGAAAGGAAAGAACAACCTCGTTCACTTTTCTTGCTCATCCACCTGCAAAAATGCTTCTTTGTAGTCTACTTCATTTAGTCTACTTTTAGAAATGGCTTCTTATACCTTTACCATCAGTAAGGGACTGACTAGTTGCATTACCACATCTTGGCTGAAGGATGGTGCTAATGCCCAGGGAACAAGACACCAACTGCCGTGCGCCCATGAATGAGGTCTGTCTTAAAGACCAAATTCCCCTTTATGCATTTGCCATCTTCTTTTGCATCTCCAGTAAATTGCTCCTGTTCCCTCACAGCATAAAGGCTCTTCTCTTTGTGAGCTGACTTTAAACAACTTCCTCCTGATGCAGACGCTGCTAATGAGATTTTGTTCTGCTGTGCATCGACTGGAAACTTGGTTTCAACAAGAGATCACAGCCCGGCACAGAGCTCTTCAGATAATATGATGGCCAGGTTGCTACCCGAGTCATTGATTTATTCAAGGAGCAGAACAGTTCACGTTTGTGCCATAACCTAGCTACAGGAGGGTGGGGTTTGGGTTTTTTTGGCAGCAAATCCAGCCCATTCCTGGTAAATTAGGTGTAAACTTCCAGCTCCGTCACTTCTCTCTGGATCCTGCCTGGAAGAGCTCTCTTCCCAGGCTGAGGCTTGGGCTGGGTTTAACCCTGACTTTTTGATAAGGAAAACAGACTCGGAATCAGCGGTGCCCAGCGCCGGCAGCTCGCTTGTCCCTTTCCCTGCCACGGTCCCCAGCGGTGCCACTGCAGCCCACCGCGCCGGTTCCCGGCTCTCCTCTGGGGAGAAGAGCTGCTTCGCTCTCACCTGTGCTTTGGATACAGAGATGATGGGGAATTTCCCCGTGTCTCTGCGTTTGTTGTTCATCAGTGGCAGGAGCAAGCAGCTTTCCAAGCAAGGTTCTGGGAAAAAATGTTCTTCCTTGTCATGCAGCATCCAGGAATGACTAACAGAAGACCACGCGTTGGTTGAGAACATCATGGCATGATGCCGACCTCCAGCAGCTGTCTGCATGTCCTCTGACCTTCGCTAAATAGTTTTTGCTTCATTTCTCATCGCTTCCTTCTCCCATTACATTTCTCTCCAATCTGTTCCTGCTGCTGACAGAGGCATCCTCTCCTTCTTCTCCATGACTTTAGCTGATCTCTTCCAAAACAACCCCGCACTGGCAAGTGCAACCATCACCACTCTTTGGTCTGCTTCCACCTCGTATCCTCTCTAGCCCTTCTGGCCGCCTTGCCTAGACTGTAAGGTCTTGGAGACAAATGCCAGCAACCACTTTGTAGAAGAGGACCAGCACACCTGGTGCATGGCCAGGGGCAAATGGGGCCGTGAGATGAGAGCGTGACCATTGTCCCCATCTCTTCTGTCATGCAGATGTCGGCTGTCACAGAGATTAACGTTTAGAGTAGTTTCAGGTTCATTAATTTTCTTTCTCTCGTGTTCAGGCAGTTCTAGTTTCCGGGGCAGAAAGCATCTTGCATCCAACTGAAGACGTAAACCAGAATTATTTGCTGACGTGAGCAGATGTAAGAAATCAAACTCATCTTCAGATGGCTGCAGAAGAGAGACAACTAAGTCCTTAGATAATTATATGCTTCATCTGGACACTACAAAACATATGCTAGCAGAAACTATCATCTGCCAGGATTGTGTCTGCAGAGTAAATAAATGTGCACATCAGTTAAGCATGTTTGCCTAAGGCACTTGCAAATGTGAGCCCAAAAGTCATTAACGATTTATTTGCCACCCAGGCAGCTGGATGTAACTCAAGATGATTTTTAATAAACTTACTGTAGTTTATGGTTACAAATTCTTGTATCTCAGACTTGCTGTTTCTTCCATCTTAGGATGTGAATTGTGTCAGCACAATCTTTGAAGGAACGGAACAGCTGAAAACTAATCCAGCTATGAAAAAATTCAGTGTTTTTTTCCATAAATTTGAAAGACTGAAGCAATCCCTCACACCAAGCCTTGCAAAAGAGGTAGGAATTTATTTCTTGTCTACCAGAGATCACGCAGCAGAGATGTAATACAATGTGATCCATAATTTGTAACTAAGCCCTTACGTCTATGAGAGAGAATAATTTTTGTACTTGCTTGTGTTGAGTACATGGAAGAAGAAATCATGGCATTATTTCGCATTTCTACCCTTCCCTTGCTCTAGTCTTCATCTTGACCCACCTCTAAAATAAGGATTCATATGTGTGATCAGCATATTTAAGGTTTAAGGAAAAACGTATAATTTATAAAATGATTTCAAGATGAAAAAGCTCTACATAGCGGTTAAATATTAAGTAATTTCATTTTCTTGATCAACTTTTCAGGGGAAATGTGATACAGAAAGAAGGAAAGCAACAATATTCATAGAGAAGCTGATGACCTTCATCCGAAGAGCATCAAGAAACATGAGAGCATAGAGTTATAAGTTTCTAGGATTGCTGTAAATTTAAAGGAGCAGTAAAATGTTTATTTTTTTTAAAAGTACTCTTCCTTTGTGTTACAATCTGGCAGGGTGCATCTTCCGTTTCAGCGGTACTGTACTGGGTCTTGTTTGGCATGCAACCTCTGAAAGTATCGATGGTGAAATGTCACTCAGCTTTCTAGATGAAAATTTGAACACCTGATAAAGCAAATAGTGCAGGGTATCATGGAAGGACCTGACTGGGCATAAAACTTTTGGGTTTCCCATGAAAAGGTCAAGCTAATTTCTGAAGAGTCACAGCGAGCATGCGTACAGATGGATGCGAGCAAAAGCAGCTGTTCACGCTATGCGCCTTATCTAACCATTGCCTCGCCCCGTGGGTTTCTCCTGCTGTGCCATAAACACCGAGCGATATATCAAGATGTGATGTGAATATATTTCCTTTGCCTTTCTTTAAGACCAGGGTAGACCAGTGTCGGGGCGGGCGGGACAGCACGCACTCTAGCAATACGGGTTGGGGATCTATAACTTTTCAGGTATAAGGTCAAATGTCTGCTGGAGAGTTTTGCTGGTATTGCACAACCTCAGCGGAATGGGTATTATTCTTGATAACACGTCTAGAAGAGCAAGAACCTGTGTACAGACCGTTAAACCAGTACTCAACTGATGCTACTGAAAGAGGTGATTTAGCTCAGAGAACTGGTACGGCTATACTGGGAAAATCTCGACATTGTAATATCCATCTACAATCAAGAGGATTAATCAACGTCATTATACAAGCAAAACCTTCCTAGTACAGAGCTGGCTTTGCCACTGCTTTGAAGCCAGACGAGGATGAACTGCAAAAGTCATCTGCACACAATATCGCACCTCTTAAGCTCTGCCTAAGCTTTGATACATAGACGTACATCGCTTATCGGCAAGGAGCACAAGAACGTTGTGCTCACGCGTATAGGATCACCTTGATCTGGTCTGCTTAGCTCTCTGCCCAAAATCTTCCACAAGCACTGAGAAACACATTCTGAGGTTTTCCTCTACCTGCAGCTTTGGTAGATCCGTGTAAAGTTGGCAACTAAAGATTTATAAGGATCTGGGCATATGCCACTTAGAGAATTAATATTTTTTTCTAAAGCTAATGGTGATGATAGGAGTGTTTACATCAGTATGAATTTATTTCTATGGTGTCAATTAAATTATAATACATTTTATAGATATATGTATTTTGGAGAAAATATTTATTCTGTATTTTTACTACTTTTAATAAAGAGAATAAAAGTTTGTCTCTGCCCTTTGTTTTCCCCAATAAATCTCTTCTAAGCTATTTCCACGCTTGAGCAAATCTAGTTATTGTAGAATCTCTGATGGTGGAGGGAATTAGACCCTTGAGGTGAGCGAGCAAGTGCATTGCTAGAAGCTATTTCTAACGACGCGCAAATTAAGAACCAGAGGGAGCATTAAGGTGCACCTCTCGGTGACGGAGCTGTGCTTGCAGGTTTGGGTTTACTTTAACAGAGCTGTTGAGCAGCCCCTGCTAGAACACGGGCTGATAGGCCGTGGAGACCAAACTGGCTGGTCAGAGAAAAGCTTACTGGTTTCTCTCCCTGCTTTTCAACACCTCAAATAGAAAGGGGGAGAATCGAATCGACGGTCTAACTGCAGAACCTGCTCCAGGTGGTGGCAATGCCCGAGGCTCGAAGCCGAGCCATTTGTCCGTGCGTATTCTCAGACGCAGACACCTGCCAGCATCCGAACAAGCATCCCACATTCCGATTGCCTGACTCAGCCTGATAACTCCAAGCAATGGGGCTAAACGTGCTGCAAACAGAGGAAAAAACAGCTGGTGAGGTTCCTAATGTAAAATAAATACCTTTTAAATAAGTAAGCAAGCACCTCCTCAGACCTGCAACAGAAATTACAGCCCTTGCCATTCACAAACAAACATTTGCACAGAAAGTACCTTGGGTGGAAGATGTTTTCGCTCTCCTCCTGGAAGCTGGAGGCTGCCACAACAAAAGCATCCCCAGATGCCGATCTGCACCTCTGGAGCCGCCGGCTAAGTAGAGCCCTCACCAAGTCACCCAGACCAAAACGCCGCAGCTGACCGCTATTGCTCAAAACGAAATCCCCATCTGCACAACCCCCAGGTGATAGCTCTGCACCTCGCAGCCTGCCTATTAAAAATAGTAAGAAATAGGAGGTTGGAGTGAAGAACACGTAATAAAGCAGGGAATGCAGAAGCCGGATGCCGGCCGTAGGTTCCTCCTGCGCTAATTGTACGACACCCACAACAAGCGCAGATTCCCTGGCCCTGCAGAGGGTTTTAGATACCCAGCACTCCAAGCAGGCAGGGAAAATTAATACCAATTAGCAATGATTTGAGGGGAAAAAAAAAAAAAAAAAAAAAAAGAACTAAAAGAGATATTCCAGCATTTCAGTCTGAATTGGGATAAGACAAAACTTCTAAATATTTGATATGAATGAAATCTAAGGAAAGACCTGATTCAAAGGGTCAGCATCTTTCCTTGCAGGCTGAGCTCCGCTCTCCCGAACGACTCCCACCAGACCCGAGGGGACCCTCCATCAGCCTTTTATCACCCTCTGTGCCCTGCTCCTGCTTTTCCCGCTTTGCCCGCTCTCCGGAGCAGGCAGCCGGGCAGGCAGCGGGGGCCCGGGGCAGGCAGCCGGCACCACGGGCTCGCTGTGCCCTCCAGCGTTCCGGCTGTGACACCCACGGCACATCAATCTGCCTTTATTTCTTTTGTTTTGGGCTGTGTCCAGCCCGGGGCATGAGCTCCCATTGCTGGGTGTCCCTGCGGAGGCTGCGGGTGCTGAAAAATAATTTAGCCTTATTTTTTTTTTACCTCTTTTTGCAAATTATTCCGTAGCCTCTTTTAGCTTGCACAACGGTGATTCTGCCTTTTACCTGCCAGGTGACTGCCTGGATGCCATTTGGAGACAGTTCCAGCCTTCTGAAGATGTTTTCTAGCTTTGAATGCTCTCCCCTGCCCTGCTCTATAGTTCTTCGGGATTTCTTTCACGTTTTCTCAAGATATTTTGATAGGTGACATGCACTTGCATGCTGACTTCAAAAGATATGTTGTTAACCAGCTTCCTGAGCGCCTGCAAAAATTTGGGCACAAACAGATGAAGGAAATGTTTCTGATGCTTGGGTTAGAAGTATCAGCTCCTAGAAAGCGCAGCAGGTCGGGGAAACTTAAACATCAAAACAGGCTTTGCAGAAAACCTGAAGTCAGGGGAGTCTTGGGCATGTTCGTCCTCCTTCAGCTCCGCAGACAGGACAAAGCCGCTCCAAAATTTCCAGCCAAAGCAGCTTTCTCAGGGAACACGCCTTATGGCTTGTAGGGTGGGACTGTCCTTAACTGCAGCCCTCCAATCCCTCTTAGCGGCCAGCTCAGATTAGCAGAACCGGCAATTTCACCCCCGCAAGAGCACCTGCAGACCTGGTTAGCAGCTGTTACAGTCGTGGGCAATGCATCTCGTTCCAGAAAAGCCTCGTGTCAGGTGCCTCAAATGAACCTGCCCCTCGTGTTCGCTTCTGCTTCTCAATCGGAATCAAACCAGATTGTGTAATGTATTAAAAAAAAAAAAAACCACAAACTGATGTATTAAAAAAAAACCCCAAACTGAAATCTAGTTTTCCTTTTCAGCGCAGACTCCCTAATTCTCACAAGCTGTTTCTGAGCTCGGGGCAGCGAAAATGGGCAGGCACTCCCAAGGGCAATCCCATCCACCCGGGTATTGGCCTACCTGCATCCCAAATTTTATTCATCACTGCAAGGAAGGCTCCGATTCCAGCCGGAGAACACAGAAGGAGAGCTCTAGAGAAACTTTGGGGCTGCCTTATCAATGGGTTTCCCTTAGCTCCCTGGATGATGCTTGCATTTTTTGCTATGAATATCCCAGTGTAAATTAGTTCTTTTAAAAAAAAAAAAAAAATTAAATATAGGGGAGAAGAATGAGAAGAAAATTAGGGAGAGATTTTCAGTGAGAGGTGGGTTCCTCCGGTGTCCTTCTAATCACAGGAAAAGCTTCCTGCAGAACTCACCAATTTTGACATGGTAAAAAAGCAGCTGAGCAACCAAGCAAGGTGCTTGCAGTCACGGTGTTCCCAAGTCTTTGATTTCATTTGTTCTGGATTTCCTGGGTCTGACACATCCTGATACAACATGTCTCCATTAGAGCTCCTTTTTCGGGTGCACCCCCGGAGACCCTCGCTGAAGCATGGGTGAGAATCCCGTGATACCAGAACAGACACACAGAAGTAAAGCGTGCTCTTGTCACATCGACACCGATTTTCCCAGTGTTTTCAAGTGCTACTGTCCAACTTTTTTTATAAAGGAAAAAGACAGCTTTACACAGTACAGCTCCATCAGATGGGGGGAGCAGGCACAGTTGGTGGTGAAACAAGGATTAAGCAGCAAAATTATTTATAAATTACTCATGCAGGCATTGATCTGTAAGAGTTTTTACTCTCCCTGCCCGCCATCCAGCCTCCAAAACACAGCAGCGAGAGCAGCCGCCCGCAAAGGAGCGGGAGAAAGGCGTCCGGGCGGCAGGTGGCAACAGGAGACCAGAAATGCAAGATGCACAGACCTTGTCGGGTGAGCTTTTGAGCAGGAAAAAGCCCAGAGAGGGATTTCCTTCTGATGGGCGCAGAGCTGGTGCTGTATACAAAAAACGAGCGACGATGCCCGGCCGCCGTCCAGCGGGGCCGGGGCTGGGGACCAGGTTCAGTCCCGGTCCCTGGGGCGAAGCTTTGTGCGGCTCAAAGCACAGCCGCTGCCCGTGCTCGGCGGGGACCCCCCGCCCGGCTGCACCCCAGGGTGAACCCCTTCTGCCGGCAGCCCCGCGGCCGAATCCCTGCCGGGGTGAAGCGGCGCTGGCCGCCCCCCAAGTCGCCCCTTCCCGGGCCGCCTGCGCGAGACGCAACTCCGAAACACGCCTCCCTCTCCCACGCTGCCTCCCGGATGCCAGCCTTTCTCCTGAGATGGGCTTTGAACCGCCGAGGGTACAGAAAACTCAAACCCAGCCCCTCCAACCCTGCCTCTCCTGCCCTGGCAATGCCCGAGGCCGTGCCCTGGGTCAGCATATCGCGGTGCAACCCGGACGCCAGCACCTGCGAGCGAATGCCGCTGTCTTTAACCGCTTCTGTTTCGGCAGCGTGCCTTCCCCTCATCGCCGCCGGCCCTGCCGACTGAATCCAAGGCTCTCCCTTCTCCCAGGTCCGGCTTGGGCTTCACACAGCTGCTGCCCTCCGCCCTGGGACGGCGTGCCCCCCACATTCGGAGCCGCGACCCCTGTGTGTGACGGGGGAGACGGTGCTGGCCCCGGCGCTCACCCCCACGGGGGGTTTGCTGGGAGGTGCGCGGCCCCTTCCCGGGGACCCAGAGCAGTGAACCAGCCTCAAGGCGCTGGAAGGCGCCCGGCAACCCATGATATCCTTGGGATACGGTGGATAAACGTCATCCCCCGGCAGCTGGGGCATCTCCGGAGCAATGCCAGGCACGGGCGTTATCCAGCAGGCAAAGATTTTTGCTTTCCAGCAGTACCTGTTGTATGGATGCAACCCCTTGGCACCTCAGGGAACGGGCTGGAAGAGGCTGCCGGTGTCCCTGATCACCGGCTCATCCGGGCATAGGGACAGAATCATGGAGTCATTTAGGCTGGAAAAGAGCTTTAAGATCATCCCGTCCAACCATTAACCTGACACTACCAAGTCCACCACTAAACCAATTAAGGGGAGAGTCATAATTAATTTTGTGTTTCCCGGCTTGCTGGCTGGATTATTTTTTAATGGAAGTAAAACTGGGAATCATTAAGGTTGGAAAGGCCCTCTAAGATCATCAGCCCAACCATCAACCCAACACCCCCATGCCCACTAAACCGTGTCCCAGATAACTCCTACTATATGCAAAAATCACAATTAGCACCCGCAGCCACGGAGACCTGGGTGCAGGTGCAGGTGGCCCCCCACCCCGTTTGCCTGCAGGACCTGCTGGCAGCCCCTGTCCTCCTGAGGACAGACATTCCTTCATCCAGCAGCTGCTTCACAATCATCGAATTGTTTAGGCTGGAAAAGAGCTTTAAGATCATCCAGTCCAAGTCTAACCATTAACCAAGCACTACCAAGTCCACCACTACACCAATTAAGGGGAGAGTCATAATTCATTTCACGTTGCCTGGCTGGCTGGCTGGATTATTTTCCCAGCCCCAAGGAGGTGGGATGCTGTGTGCTGGCACCCCGGGCAGGAGCTGAGCAGGAGCAGCCCCCGCGGGCACAGCCGCACCAGAGCCAGCCCCTTCCCACGGGGGTTTGTCTTCCACCGCGCAGCCAACACGGGAGCAGAGACCCACGCACGGCTCCTGGACGGTGTCGCCGGGGCTGATGGTGAGCGGGGTCCTCTGGCCCCACGTCAGCACAGGCAACACGCGCCCGGGCACGCAGAGAGCGGCCAAGCAAGCAGCCAAGGTCAACCACCCACCCAGGAGAGTCAGACCGGACACCTGCGTGGGACGTGTCGGAGAGAAAACGGTCGACGGTGCAACAGGAACGTGGGCGTGCTGGGCTGTCAAAGCCACGTGCTCCCTGGAGCTGAAAAAACCCTTCCAAAGCGTTTCAGGAATGCAAATGCCAGCTGACACCCAACCACAAACCTTGAAGCGCTTTGCAGTCCGGTTCACCGACCGGAACGCTTGCACCGGGCTGGGAAAGGCGGGACTGCGGCGCGTCCAGCCGCACGCAGCTCCTCCGGCTGAGCCAGCACCGCCGCGTCCCGCACCTTAGCCTGCACCCACGAAGCGGCAGCGGCAGCCCCGGCACCGGAGAGCCGCTGCCTGAGGTGAGGCAGGGCTGGGCTTTAAGGCCAAAAAGGCATTTCTGAACTACGTCAAAAAGCAACAAAGGGGCAGAACGAGAAGGCAGCACCGCTGCAGCCTCAAAAAGCAAAAGGTGGTTTCTGAGAAGTACTGCAGAGGCTGCGCAGACAGCCCAGCAAAGTGTCCAGCACAGCACAAGAAAACCTCCAAAAGTAGCTCCTAATGACACTGGCTCTTTTCATTTGTTCGCTTTTTCCATATTTTTATTATTTTCCATATTATTATTATTTTCCATATTATTTTTCATTATCACTGAATGAGATCACGCTCAGAGATCTGACTGCCCTGGATGCTACGCCAGCACAGGAGACCGTTCTTGCCGCATTTTCACATAGCTTATTTTAATTCCTGCTCCCTTTCAATCAACTGTTCCTGCAAGGCAGGGCAACGCTGCCATGGCCCTGCCGCTGACCGCCGGCGGAGCAGCAAAGCCCCGGGGAGCTCCGAGCAGGAGCCGGCGGAGCGCTCGGATGCACCGGCCCTGGCTGCTGGACCACTCCTGCCTCCGTGACAAAGCGTTTTCGTCTGGGCAAGCCGAGATGGTCCATGGTGAGATGCCCGGGCATGTCCCGAGGGCTCAGCCCAGCAGTTATGTTTGTTAGAAATAAGAAGAAAAGGTAAAGGAAGAGAAAAAAAAGTTTCTTCCCTCGTTTACCCACACTTTCATTCTATGAAAGAACGGCACCGCGGTGCTCCTTCAACGCGACGGCCCCATTTCAGGGCCGTTCTGATTTCGGAGGAGCCCACGTCCCGTTGGTGTTCAGCACATGGCCACCGCACCACGGCCTCCCCCAGCCCGCCGACGCCGCGGCGGCCCCGGAGGAGGGCAGTCCCGGTGGGATGCGAGCCGGCGGGTTCATCCGTCCGAACCTTTTGCCTCCGGTTTCCCTGGAGCGGGAAGGGTGTGTCAGCCAAAAAAAGAAAGGCGTTGACTAGAAAACAAGCGGGCATCAACGCGAGGAGCATAACCCCTCAGTACAATCACGGGATGAAGTTAAATACACACGCACGAGTGCTTACCGTAAAAATGCCAGGTCGGATTTCACCGGGTGCAGCGCGTGCCTTTCAGAAGGGTGGGAAAGGTGGAGAAAAGGAAAGGCCCCACCAGCCGCCGGCTTCATGGAAAACACCACGGGAGCAAGGAGAAGCAGCGAGCGTGCAAAGAACTGAAAAGGTCGCGATGAAACCACCTGCGACAAAGGAAACACACCGCGCTCCATCACTTACACGAGCCCAGCAGGACAGGTCCAGTATCCCCAAAAAAAGGAAAAAAAAAAAAAAAGAAAAAAGAAAAAAAAAAAAAGGAACTTTTTAACTGGAAAGCAGCCAGTAGCTCTACCTGGAGCTCAGCCTGCTCGGCATTCCGCCCCCAAAACTCCGCCTCAGGGCCCCTGATCCTCCTGCATCCTTTTTCAGGTATAAACAGGTCCAGCTGTATTTTAAATACTCACTTTGACTTCATATAGAAAGCTCAAAATCGTCATCTTTTCTAGCATGCCCAGGAGAAAAAAAAAAAAAATCGGCATAGCAAGCTGCGCCAGGGGAGGTTTAGGTTGGATATTAGGAAAAATTTCTTTACGGAAAGGGTGGTCAAGCATTGGAACAGGCTGCCCAGAGAGGTGGGGGAGTCCCCATCCCTGGAGGGGTTCAAAAAACGGGCAGAGGTGGCACTTGGGGACATGGTTCAGTCTGGTCTACCCTTGATTGGTTTAGTGTGGGCTTGGTAGTGTAGGTTAATGGTTGGACTGGATGATCTTAAAGGGCTTTTCCAACCTAAACGATTCTCTGATTCTACATACTTCATGTAACACAACATACTTTAATTAACCTTTTAATACTTTACTTCTTTATTGACCCTGGTAAGGATATATTATTCATTTCCAGAGAGCAATTCTCTATTTCTCCTTCTTCTTATCATCCTTATTATTTCTGCTGCAAATAGAATCATAGAATAGAATCATCGAATCGTTTAGGTTGGAAAAGACCTTTCAGATCATCCAGTCCAACCATTAACCTAAATACAGAAGTTGCCTATAAAATCAGGATTGCAGAAGCCCGGTGTGGCTTGGTCATGGAATCGCGGACTCCTTCACCAGGGAGCTGGGCCGGCCGAACGGGCAGCGTACCTGCGCTGCCTTCCCTGCCCGACCCCGGAGCAGGAGCATCCCCGCTCCCCTCTCCATCCCGTCTCCGCTTCAGCTCCGTCCCGCTGAGCTAACCCGTGGCCACGTGGGTCCGCAAGCCCCCGCCAAAACCCCTGTTCTTCAGCGGCGGTGAGCACAGCCGCCAGCCCTTGCTCCGTTGCCGATCCTTGCCGACACAGGACGGCCCGGCGAAGCGGAGACGCGGCACGCGCCTCCGTCACGGCTCAAACCCAGCGGCCGGGTCAAACCCGCCCGAAAGTCAGCTGGCGTTTTGCAGAAGTCACGCTCCGCGCCACTCGATCCGAAAGAACAATTACGCGGCCAAAAGGCAGAGCCCCGGCACGCGTCCTGCGGGTATCGTGGCGTCACGAGGCTGCGATCGCTGGGCAACCGTCGGGGCTCGGCCCCGGGCAGCTCAGCACCACGCAGCCATCGCTGCCCCGCTGGGATGGGGAGAGAATCGGAGGAGTGAGAGTGAGAAACACTCCTGGGCTGAGATAAGAACAGTTTAATAATTGAAATAAAGTAAAATGGTAATGATAATAGTAACAGTATAATAATGACAATAATAATAATGATATACAGAGCAAGTGCTGCCCAATGCAATTGCTCACCACACGCCGACCGATGCCCAGCCAGTTCCCAGCAGCGATCGCTGCTCCCCCGCCAACCCCCCCAGTTTCTATACTGCCCATGACGCCGTATGGTATGGAATGGCCCTTGGGGCAGTTGGGATCAACTCTCCTGGCTGTGCCCCCTCCCAGCTCCTTGTGCCCCTGGCAGAGCAGGGGAAGCTGCAAAGTCCTTGCCTGGCATAAGCAGCACTGAGCAACAACTAAACCATCAGCGTGTGATCAGCATTCTGCTCATCCTAAATCCAAACCACAGCACTGTGCCTGCTACTGGGAAGAAAATGAACTCCATCCCAGCCCAAACCAGGACAGTACCGCGCGGTACGACTAGTCTCGGGCTGCCAAGAGGGGCTTGCGGGGCAGGCGGAGGGTGGCGGGTGCCCCCGTGCACCGGGCTGCGGTGATTCGGGGCAGCGCGGGGCCGCAGAGGGCAGCGCCAGCGGGGTTGCGGCGCGTCCCAGTCGCGGGCACACGGCTGGGCTCAGGAAAACGTATTCCCAGCATCTTCATCTCGATCTGCCGCCCCGCAGCGTTGCTCTGGCCGGGAAGCTGCGTGCGAGAGAAAGAAATGAAAACGCTCAGCGTTTCCTTAGCGTGAATCCCGGCCGGAGCTGGGCCTGGAATACCGCAGCTGAACCTGGAATACCGCAGCCGCCCACCCCCGGACCCCTGGAATACCGCAGCCGGGCCTGGAATACCGCAGCCGCCCACCCCCAGACCCCTGGAATACCGCAGCTGGGCCTGGAATACCGCAGTTGCCCACCCCCAGACCCCTGGAATACCGCAGCCGGGCCTGGAATACCGCAGCCGCCCACCCCCGGACCCCTGGAATACCGCAGCTGGGCCTGGAATACTGCAGCCGGGCCTGCAATACTGCAGTCGCCCACCCCCGGACCCCTGGAATACCGCAGCCGGGCCTGGAATACCGCAGTTGCCCACCCCCAGACCACTGGCATACCGCAGCCGGGCCTGGAATACCGCAGTTGCCCACCCCCGGACCCCTGGAATACCGCAGCCGGGCCTGGAATACCGCAGTCGCCCACCCCCGGACCCCTGGAATACCGCAGCCGGGCCTGGAATACCGCAGCCGCCCACCCCCGGACCCCTGGAATACCGCAGCTGGGCCTGAAATACCGCAGCTGCCCACCCCCGGACCCCTGGAATACCGCAGCCGGGCCTGGAATACCGCAGTTGCCCACCCCCGGACCCCTGGAATACCGCAGCCGGGCCTGGAATACCGCAGCCGCCCACCCCTGGACCCCTGGAATACCGCAGCCGGGCCTGGAATACCGCAGCCGCCCACCCCCGGACCCCTGGAATACCGCAGCCGGGCCTGGAATACCGCAGCCGCCCACCCCCGGACCCCTGGAATACCGCAGCCGGGCCTGGAATACCGCAGCCGCCCACCCCCGGACCCCTGGAATACCGCAGCCGGGCCTGGAATACCGCAGCCGCCCACCCCCGGACCCCTGGAATACCGCAGCCGGGCCTGGAATACCGCAGCCGCCCACCCCCGGACCCCTGGAATACCGCAGCCGGGCCTGGAATACCGCAGCCGGGCCTGGAATACCGCAGCCGCCCACCCCCGGACCCCTGGAATACCGCAGCCGGGCCTGGAATACCGCAGCCGCCCACCCCCGGACCCCTGGAATACCGCAGCTGGGCCTGGAATACCGCAGCCGCCCACCCCCGGACCCCTGGAATACCGCAGCCGGGCCTGGAATACTGCAGCTGCCCACCCCTGGACCCCTGGAATACCGCAGCCGGGCCTGGAATACCGCAGTTGCCCACCCCCAGACCCCTGGCATACCGCAGCCGGGCCTGGAATACCGCAGTTGCCCACCCCCGGACCCCTGGAATACCGCAGCCGGGCCTGGAATACCGCAGCCGCCCACCCCCGGACCCCTGGAATACCGCAGCCGGGCCTGGAATACCGCAGTTGCCCACCCCCAGACCCCTGGAATACCGCAGCCGGGCCTGGAATACCGCAGCTGGGCCTGGAATACCGCAGCTGCCCATCCCCAGACCCCTGGAATACCGCAGCCGGGCCTGGAATACCGCAGCCGCCCACCCCCGGACCCCTGGAATACTGCAGCTGGGCCTGGAATACTGCAGCCGGGCCTGGAATACCGCAGCCGCCCACCCCCGGACCCCTGGAATACCGCAGCCGGGCCTGGAATACCGCAGCCGGGCCTGGAATACTGCAGCCGCCCACCCCCGGACCCCTGGAATACCGCAGCCGGGCCTGGAATACCGCAGCCGCCCACCCCCGGACCCCTGGAATACCGCAGCTGGGCCTGGAATACTGCAGCTGCCCACCCCCGGACCCCTGGAATACCGCAGCCGGGCCTGGAATACTGCAGCTGCCCACCCCTGGACCCCTGGAATACCGCAGCCGGGCCTGGAATACTGCAGCCGCCCACCCCCGGACCCCTGGAATACCGCAGCCGGGCCTGGAATACCGCAGCCGCCCACCCCCGGACCCCTGGAATACCGCAGCTGGGCCTGGAATACCGCAGTTGCCCACCCCCAGACCCCTGGCATACCGCAGCCGGGCCTGGAATACCGCAGCTGGGCCTGGAATACCGCAGCTGGGCCTGGAATACCGCAGCTGCCCATCCCCGGACCCCTGGAATACCGCAGCTGGGCCTGGAATACTGCAGCTGCCCACCCCCGGACCCCTGGAATACCGCAGCTGGGCCTGGAATACCGCAGCTGCCCATCCCCGGACCCCTGGAATACCGCAGCTGGGCCTGGAATACCGCAGCCGGGCCTGGAATCCCGCAGCCGCCCACCCCCGGCCCCCCGGGCCGTGCACGAAGCCAGGCGGGCGCTGGGGGGTTGGGGGGTGGGGGTGCATGTTTGCTGTTAGTTGCTCGGTTTTGGGGTTGTTCGGGGCTTTTCTGTGTCGGCGGGCCCGGGGGCCGGCGGGTGCAGCCGGTGCCCCCCGGCGCGCAGGGCGCCAGCTCCCAGGTGCCGCGGGGGGGTTTCCCGGCGCGGGGGGGGGGGTTTCCCGGCGGCGCGGCTGGAAGTCCCGGCGCATTCCTGCCCCTGACTCACGGCCGGGCCCGGCCTTCCCCGCCCCCCCGGGCGCCCCCCCCCCCCCGCGCCGTCCCCATGGTCCCGTCCCCGCCGCCTTGCGCCCCCCCGCGGCCGCGCGCGGCACCGGCGATTCCCGGAAGCGGCTCGCGCCGCTCCTCCCGCGGGAAACCGAAACTCGAGGGGGGGCGGGAGGGGGGGCACGGAGGAACTGGGCGAGTTGGTTTGGAGGAGACAGGGAAAGAAAGGTCAGGCGAGCAGCTAGCAGAAAGCCCCCGAGGAAAAAAGGGGGGAAGAAAAAAAAAGAAAAAAGAGCAAAAGGGCGAAACCCAAGTAAAAACCCCCAAAAGCTGGGAAAGTGGGGGGGCGGGGGGGGAAGGGGTGAAAAAGGGGCAAAAAAAAGGGGCGCAAAAAGAAGGGGGGAAGGGAAGAAAAGAGGTTAAAAAAGAGGTAAAAAAAAAGAGAGAGGGTAAAAAAAAAGAGGGTTAAAAAAAAAGAGAGAGGGTTAAAAAAAAGAGGGTAAAAAAAAAGGGGGAAGGGAAGAAAAGGGTAAAAAAAAAGAGGGTAAAAAAAAAAGAGGGAAAAAAAAAAAGAGGGAAAAAAAAAAAGAGGGGAAAAAAAAAAGAGGGGAAAAAAAAAAGAGGGGAAAAAAAAAAGAGGGGAAAAAAAAAAGAGGGGAAAAAAAAAAGAGGGAAAAAAAAAAGAGGGAAAAAAAAAAGAGGGGAAAAAAAAAGAGGGGAAAAAAAAAGAGGGGAAAAAAAAAGAGGGGAAAAAAAAAGAGGGGAAAAAAAAAGAGGGGAAAAAAAAAGAGGGGAAAAAAAAAGAGGGGAAAAAAAAAGAGGGGAAAAAAAAAAGAGGGTAAAAAAAAAAGAGAGAGGGTTAAAAAAAAGAGGGTAAAAAAAAGGGGGGAAGGGAAGAAAAGGGTAAAAAAAAAGAGGGGAAAAAAAAGAGGGAAAAAAAAAAGAGGGAAAAAAAAAAGAGGGAAAAAAAAAGAGGGAAAAAAAAAAGAGGGAAAAAAAAAAGAGGGAAAAAAAAAAGAGGGAAAAAAAAAAGAGGGAAAAAAAAAAGAGGGAAAAAAAAAAGAGGGAAAAAAAAAAGAGGGAAAAAAAAAAGAGGGAAAAAAAAAAGAGGGAAAAAAAAAAGAGGGAAAAAAAAAAGAGGGAAAAAAAAAAGAGGGAAAAAAAAAAGAGGGAAAAAAAAAAGAGGGAAAAAAAAAAGAGGGAAAAAAAAAAGAGGGAAAAAAAAAGAGGGAAAAAAAAAGAGGGAAAAAAAAAGAGGGAAAAAAAAAGAGGGAAAAAAAGAGGGAAAAAAAAGAGGGAAGGGAAGAAAAGAGGAAAGAAAAAAAAGAGGGTAAAAAAAGGGTAAAAAAGGGGGGAAGGGAAGAAAAGGGGAAAGAAAAGAGAGGTTTTAAAGAAAAAAAAGGGGTGGGGAGGCCCCTGCCTAAAAAAAAAAAAAATGCAACAACCATAAAAATAAGCCGGGGTGGAGGTGCCTCCGCAAGCGCCGGGGTTCGGCCCCGCTGTCGCTCGGGCTGGGGACCTCGCCTGCCAACGCGGCGCGGCAGCCGCCCCGAACCGCCGGCCGAGCCCCGCACCGCCGCGGCACCTCGCCCGTGCGCCCGCCGGCCCCCGCGAAAGGGCAACTTCTCCATTCCTGCCCCGTCAGCCAGCCATTCTGCCAGGAAAGCCGGCGGGGAGTCACGCGCTCCCCGCAGCCGGCCGCCGCGCACCGCGGGCGACGGACGCGGGTGACGGACCTTCGCCGCCGCCGTCCCGCAGCGCGGCACGCCGGCCACGCCGCGCTGGCATTCCGGCCGAGGAAGGCGAGGCGGTGGCCGGGGGGCGTCCCCTGGGACATCGGAGGGTGTTAAAAAATAATAATAATTTAAAAAAAAAAAAATAAATCTGTGCTTCTTTCAGAAGCAAATCGCACCTGCCTGACGGGGGAAGGCGACGCGTTGGAACTGGCGCCGTGCCCTGCAAGGCGTCCCCTCCCCGGGGGTCCCTCCCGGGTGCTGGGTGCCGCTCGGGGGGTGCCCCCGCTCCCTGCCGGGGAGGATGCGAGGGGTCCTTGCCCCCGCGGCGGAGCCGCCCCGTCCCTTCGGCGGGCGGCCGGCCGAACCACGACGAGCTCTCGGCTGGCCGGCTGGCCGCGGCGCTTCGCTTCTCCCTTCCCGGCGGGGCCGGAGCCACGCTCGCGGCGCTTTTTACCCAATTTTAAAGGGTCTAAAAGCAGCGCCCCAAACTGACGGCCGCGACCCGCCCGACCCCAGCCCAGCGGCAGCGTCGCTGCCGTGCCGAAACGACTCTGAGAATTTTTCAAGCGCCAGATTCGCCTCTCGCTTATGGAAATGGCGTTGCTATCGAAGCAAGCTGCTGTTCTCACCCGTGGTCTTTTTGGACGGAGATGTTTGCAGTCTGCTTCAAGGTTAACAGCCAATAAATAATTCGTAATAGGGGAAGGGACGAAAGCGCAGATGTTGTAACATCTGTCGCGTGCAGCGCGTGCTTTGCGCTCTTCGCTGCGGTCGCCCCGTGAGGCTCGCCATGCCAACCTGCCCTGCTCCCTTCCCGGTGCCCGGGGCCAGGCCTGGCAGCGCCGGCGTTCCCGTTCTGCCCCGGCTCCGGCAGCATGCCGGGCGCCGGCCGCCTTCCCAGCGCGCCCTGCCTTCGCTCCCCCGTCCCTCGGCTCCCAGCCGCGCTAACGCGACGAGCCCGACAGCGCTTTTCAGCGTCTGCAAGAGCTTCCTTTTTGGCAGCCCCTGTGCACGAGGGATGGGATGGAGCGTTCCAAACAAAGCGGGCGTTATCGATGGCCTTGCCGAGGCAGAGCGGAGGCGAAGCGCTCGCAGGTCACCGCTGCGGCCTCCGGATCAAGACGTCTTTTCCCAGAGAGCTACAGCAAGTTCCCAGGGTGTTCTGCCTCCGTGCTCGCAGGTACCCCGGCCCGCTCCAGCTGCCAGGCTCCGCCGGTAGGCACAAGCTCGGCGCAGGCAGGAGCCCGGTGCAAGGCAGGAGCTCGGCGGCGGCCCCGGTGAGCCCCGAGCACGGCACGAGCCCGGCACAGGCAGGAGCTCGGCGGCGGCCCCGGTGAGCCCCGAGCACGGCACGAGCCCGGCACAGGCAGGAGCTCGGCGGCGGCCCCGGTGAGCCCCGAGCACGGCACGAGCCCGGCACAGGCAGGAGCTTGGCGGTGGCCCTGGTGAGCCCCCAGCCCGAGCCCGGCACAGGCAGGAGCTCGGCGGTGGCCCCGGTGAGCCCCCAGCTTGAGCCCAGCACAGGCAGGAGCTCAGCGGTGGCCCCGGTGAGACCCCAGCCCGAGCCCAGCACAGACAGGAGCTCGGCGGCGGCCCCGGTGAGCCCCCAGCCCGAGCCCGGGATGAGCCGGACCCTGCCTACGCCTGCCATGGGCTGGAGGCACAGCACCACGCCGCTGTGGGCAGCCGCTGGCTTGGCTGGCCTGTCCTTCCCCTTCCGACAGCTAGGAAGTTTGGCACCTTTTCCGATCGGTCCAGGAAAGAGAAAACTCTCCCAGCTCGGAGCCAGGCAAGAGGCACAACCAGCCGTACCCGGAACACGCCGCTTGTCCCGTGGGCTGTAGCTCCCTTTGGTTTATCTCCTGCTCTCAGGGGGGTCGGTCAGGCAAGGGGGTTCATTCAAACTATCGCCTTCAGACGGATACTCAAAGGGCACATCAAAAAAAAAAAATCCTTAATACACAACTCGCCTTTTTTCTATTGATGACAGCCCCAGCCGCATCGCTGGGACTTCAGCAGCGTAAAAGGAACGGAGTCCCCATTGGGATTCACGTGGGCCAGCTGCCGGGATGCCCGGACCCCAGCGCAGCCCGTGGCCACCCCGTGCCCGCGCTGGGCAGGCAGAGCGGCTCGGGGGGCAAGGCTGCGGCGGCGGCAGCGGCTCCCGTGCTCCCACGTGCACCGGGAGAGCGCCCGCTGTCTCTGACCTTTGGCAGGGGGGCTCAGGCTGCTGCAGGTCTGCACCCTCATTAGGCAAACGCATGGCAGCTGCCAGGTGCCTGCAGCTGCCAGGACTTTCCCTGGCAAAAGAGTTCATCAAAGGTCTGTGCCCTCCTGCAAGGTTGAGAGAAAAGTAAGGAGCGGGGAAAGTCTGAGGACACAAGTCAAGTTCTTGGAATTTCCTTTTTTCCCACCAAAGCAAGCCCAGAGTCTCATTTTGGTTCAGTTTAAAAATTCACCGTGCCATCGGCGGGGAGGACTGAATTGATTTCGGGTGCTGAGATAGGTTTTTCCAGTTCCAGGAAACTAAACAGCCCATCCCAGGATATATTTATTGTAGCCTACAGATCAGTGCGCTCACTTGTATTACATCATGCTAGCTGGGCAGAGTTTCAACATTTCTGACATTATTCATTTTCCTGCATGTGCTTCAAGCAAAGTTCCTTTTTGTAAGAGAGGCATTTATAAGAAATGGAAACAGCTTGCAGCAAGTCCTGTGCTCTCAGGGCTACTGACCCAGAAGCAGCGACGGTTTTGGTTTTAGCCTTTGCAGTTTTTCAGGCTGATACTCCAGCTCTGCTCCCTAAAAGTCCACTCTGCGTTAACCCCTCTCGGCCCAGAGAGCCTGTAGGAGGGACACGCGCTGCCGGCCCGCAGGGGACCTGGGGCACGATGCTGTGACCGTAGTTGGGTGCTCATTAGCGGGGAACCGTGGCGTTCCCCGGGTGACAGCGAAGGCTCTGCGCCCGTTTTGTACCCCCCGGTTAGCCGCCCCAAAAAGACGGAACTGTTTCTGAGTTTGATGGGGAAAGGGGAGGGAGGCAAGCGGGGGAGAAAATGAGAAAGGATTGGCATTAGAGCAGGTTTCTCTTGAGACAGGTAGAAAGGAGGAACAACCCTCGCAGAGCGGGGTCTGGGAGGACTGTTGAGTGCTGGTGGGCATGGAAAGGTCGCGACGCAGCCATGGAAGGAAGCAGCCAGGGCCGCGAGGAAGCAGATAAGAGGCTCGCTCTCGCCATGCTCCTGCTCTTCCCCTCCACAAACCCCTGCTCCATCCTGTGGTTGTTCACTCCCCCACCCAAATACTGCCCGGGCATGCAGAGCTCGGGCTCTGCTCCCTCCCGCTGCCATCTGCCAGAGGCAGATTGCTGTGGCAGCCCCTGTCCCCATCGCCCCATCCCATCTCCCCATCTCCCCATCACCGGAGCAGGGATTCCCCACTGCGGAGCTTCCCCGCAGGTTGGATTTAGAGCCCCGGGGAGAAAAAGCCTTCGAAGCAAAGGCTGCCGTCAATACTTGGTGTAATGCTCAAGCTCTTTCCCCCCAAGACATGTCAGGGATTTAAACCCCGAGGGTCATCTGCCTCACGTGTAGCACCGGGCGGGCGCGAGCCGGTGCCTCGGCTGCGGTAAGGTACGTGACTAGGCGAGGCGCTGCGGGGCAGCCCCGTCCTGCCGCGCACACGCGTGCTCCCGCAGCATCACCTTCCGTGCGGGAAGGGCAGCCTGCTGCTCGCTCGGCTTGGAAAGGAGCCCTGGGCTGGGAAGTTATCAGAAAGCTGATTGATAGGCTCTTATCCGCTGCTCCGACTTGCGTGCTTACCTGGAGGTGAACGCGGATCTGGAGCGAGTAACAGCTTCTGCGACTACGTTTGCGCTGGAGCGTGCTCGTTTTTTCCCCTTCACCCCCACCCCAGCTCCTCAAAAAGCGTTTCTGGATGTTCAGAGCCTCGCGGGTTTGCTTGGGGGTAAAGCATGGGAGGTCTCACCCCCACTCAAGGGTAATCCTGCGAGGAGCAGGGAGGGAAGAGCATTGCAGAAGCAAGGTGGAAAAGATGCTCCTGTTGCGCTGCCGGGAAAACAACCTGCTCCGAGCAGCCCTGGCTCCAGGCTGGGTACCCACGGCATGAAAGTCTGTGCCACTTGGCACTAGGGAGGAGAGCGCCGGGCCTTCAGCTGGAGGCAGCAGGCTTGGCCGGCTGCTCTACCGTACCGCTGGCTGGAAACTGCCCATTCCACGGCACACGGGCTTCAGTATCAACCACGACTGATTTTATATAGCACAGGAGTGCTCTTGAGCTGCTTGACCAAGTGTACCAGAGAAGAGGGGGAACAAAGAACCGTGTCAGAGCCTGTATGCCCTGTTCATAACCCTCCCTTCTTGCAGGCTACGCCAGGAGCGCTGCTGATGCCAGGCGGTTCGCGCTTTTTGGCATTCCTTGAGATGCAGCCTTCCTAGGAGCACCTTATTTCAAGGCACTACGGACTGAGACGGAGAGGTGCCTGTTGTAGAATAGCAAATACTGCTTGCTGGAGCATCAGCTGGGGATTTGATTTGGTTTTCAATAAAAATATTATTAAATATTTCCTCTGCATTCAGAAAACAATCCCAGACTTGGGATCTCCCTGGATCGGGTAAATGTGACAAAATATTTTAGCCATCTGTTTCTCTGTGTTTCAGCTTACCATTAAAACAAGAGAACTGGCAAATCACGGGGCGGGGGGGGGGAGGGGGGGCTAAGAAAAAGGAGGAGCATTAGAGGGTGTTCAGAGCCAAAAGGCCAAGCAGGTGTCTGAGATAAGACCGCTGTGAAATAAAGCTGGAGCGGGGCTCCAGCTCTGCGGAGAACCAGAGATGTTGGCACTCATGGGAGTTCTTGCTGGGTGATAAACTGGGTGGGACAGAAGGGGTTTATGGCCAACCGGTTATCGACTCCTTGAGGTGCACGGATTGTTCCTGGTTCGTACTTGTATGCAAGTGCGGGTCAAATTTAAGCGCATCTTCATGCTACGTTCAGTAAGCTGCTGAAAGGGTTGTTAGCGTAGCGGTAGAAATGGGAGGAAGGAGTCGGTTTTTGCAAGGAGAAGGCTTTGCAACCATGGCGTAAGGAGAGCCTGCCACACAGTAACAAGGGGGAGAGACAAGTGGTTATTTCCTTGTTTCAGCTGAGAGATAACAAAGAAGCAAACAGCCATAAGGCATCCCAGCTCCGGCAGGTCGCGCTCCATGGAAACTTGCTGTGCAGCCATGGGACAGGGCGCAGACCCAAAGGCAAAGTAAATTCCCGTGAGTAGGATCTGCATGGGTTTAAACCAGAGGGAAGAAGGAGAGATTTAGGGCTGGGACGGTTAACCTTCCTTTGTGCACATCTGTTCCAGGTATATTTATTTGGTGCCTGGTGCCAACTCCTAACAAAGAGGCAGACTAAAAATAGCCAGTAAGGATCATAACACTCCTGAAGTCATATATCAAACCAGCCACTGTTCAGAATTCAGTCGCTGGAATATTTAAGATACATCCAGTGTACGCACACATTGGCCTGTCAGCCCAGGAAGCTCAAAATTCCTTTTTCTTAAAGCTGGCTGGGGGGGCAAAAACAAACCATGGGAGGTTGGAGCTTGAAAGGAAGGAGAGCATGCTCATCTTTGTCAATATTTAGGTTGCATAAGAAGTGTTGTGACTATTTTCGTGGATGACATTTGCACTGGAACCTCAAATACTTTCTGTCAACTTTTTTTCAGGCTACTTTTATGGTACCTCTTATTACTCTCGATTGCTGGACATCTTTCGCTGAGGAGTGAACCTATGCCCTCTCACAGACTGTGAACTACCAGCGTCCTAGTGCTGTCCCTACCCGGTCTGTGTACCTCTTTCCTCCTTGGATTATTTGTTTAATTTACCTAATATGTTATATCTTTACCTATGGTGAAAGCTCGCTGGTGAACGGTGCCTCGCCCAGCGCAAAGACCCACTGGAGGACACTACCACAAGACAAAAGCATCAAGCAGACAGAAAAAATTATTAGTTTAGAGAAAGCACGGCACACCTACACCTGCATTTAAAACCAAGTTTGGGCTTTTCTTTAATCTTTACGTTAAAAAAAAGAGACCTTGCCAGTGCAGCGTGATCGTGTCACGCTGGTTGCCCATGCATCTTTCTCTCTCCTAATACACCTTCCCGTCGCGTATGGCTTCAAACCTGCCTTGAAAGAATTGAAAAGGAATGGCGTGGTTTAACCCGGCAGGCAGCTAAACGCTGCACAGCCGCTCCTCACTCCCCCCATGGGATGGGGGAGAGGATCGGAGGGGGGAAAAAAAAAGTAAGATTCGTGGGTTGAGATAAAGACATTTTAATAGGACAGAAAAGGAAGGGAAAATAATAATAGTAGTAGTAATAATAATAATAATAAAAAAAAGAATATACCAAATAAGTGATGCACAATGCAATTGCTCACCACCCGCCAACCGATGCCCAGCCCGTCCCGGAGCCGTGGCCCCCGCCAGCTTTCCCCCAGTTTCTATCCCAAGCCTGTCGCCGTATGGTCTGGAATGTCCCTTGGGGCAGCTGGGGTCGGCCATGCCCCCTCCCAGCTCCTGGTGCACCTCCAGCCCTCTCAGTCGGTAGAGCATGAGAAGCTGAAAAGTCCTTGACCTAGTGTCAGCGCTACTTAGAACGACTAAAACATCAGCGCGTTATCAACATTATTCTCATACTAAACCCAAAACACAGCACTGTGCCAGCTACTAGGAAGGGAATTAACTCCAGCCCAGCCGAAACCGGGACAACGAAATAACCAAAAGTGCTCTAATGTTCTGCTGGATTGAAGACACCTTGAAGACACTGGATGCAAATCCAACCTCATTGTCATCAGGATCCAGTGGATTGGAGAGAAATCCTGATGGTCTCAGTAGCCTTCTATCAAGCCGTCATTTCCCTTCATCCGCAAGCGGTAGGAGAGGCCAGAATACCGATGGCCACACTTTATGTCTCCTAACACAGTTATTTTGGATCAGCCCAGCCCGACACACAGCCCAGGCCAGGGGAAGAGGGGAGAAAAAACATTCTCAGGTTTTGCAAAACGCTCGCCTTGCCCTGCGTCCCGCCTTTTGCCATTTACACTGAGAACAGATGAGTAGCAACGCATCTCTTCCTCTCATCGCACAACCTACGGCAAATGAGTGCGGTGAAATCAGAGCGTCCGTCACTCTCGAGCCCCCGCAGCAAAGCGACCGAGAGCGGATCTCAGCTGGGAGCTTTATGGGAAAAAACGCTGAAACCAGGCGACGTTATGGCTGTGGAATCCTCTTAGGCTGTCGAAGCTCTCACGCCAGCGACGGAGCACGTCCAGGCAGTGTCTGCAGCACCACTTCTCACCCGAAATGCGGTCTGCTGGGGCCAGGCGGGGACCCGCGGGGCACGCCGGTCTGGCTGAGGTGCACGGCGGTGTGCCCAGGAATTGCTCTGGCGCTCCCCCGACCCAGTTCTTAAAGCCGTGCATCTGATGAGCGTGCAACGCTGGCACGCAGCAGCACGCTGCTGTACGTCTGCTTGCGTCGTTGGGAGGAATCGGGCTGAATTGCGCACAGACCGCAAGTGTAAACGCAGGGAATATCATCAGGAGCATCGCTCACGGTCTTCACATATTTTCCTTTTCTTTTGACCTTCTTTCTACCGCCCGTGACTGTTCCTATTACTGCAGACCCTACGGCATCCCTTCTGGCAATTGCTAACACCGAATAACAAAGCCCGTGTGCAGTTTTGGCCCACCTTGTTCATTAGTCCTGCTGCCGAGTTCACCAGTCCTGCTGCCAACGGCAGAAGTGCGCCCTTTGGAGCCGGTGCCAACGCTGAGTCCCGCGGCAGCGCTCAGGGGAACCGGGGCCGCTTCCTCGACGCTCCGCAGCAAGCCGCCCGGGAGCAGCCCGGCCGCTGGCCGAGCTCCCACCCCACTCGAGATAGCCTCATCTAGGGCCTGCATTTCATTCGCTTCCTGTCCTAATTTTCAAGGGTTGCTGGGAAGTCTGGGAGGCTACGCGCTGGGATCGCCGTGCTGCCTCCGGCTGCCCGGGATGCACGCGGAGGGCGGCTGCGCAGGGGGAGCGTGGGTCGGGGCCGAGCCCCTCAGGGGAACGGGGGCTGGATCCCTTTGTGGGATGGGGGCTGGATCCCTCTATAGGGATGGGGGCTGGATCCCTTGGTGGGACGGGGGCTGGATCCCTCTATAGGGACGGGGGCTGGATCCCTTGGTGGGACGGGGGCTGGAGTCCTTGGAGGTATGGGGGCTGGATCCCTCAATGGGATGGGCTGGATCCCCGGGTGGGATGGGGGCTGGATCCCTTTATGGGATGGGGGCTGGAGTCCTCGGAGGTATGGGGGCTGGATCCCTGGGTGGGATGGGGACTGGATCCCTGGGTGGGGACAGGGGCTGGATCCCTCTGTGGGACGGGGACTGGATCCATCATTGGGACAGGGGCTGGATCCCTGGGTGGGATGGGGGCTGGATCCCTCTATAGGGATGGGGGCTGGATCCCTTGGTGGGACGGGGGCTGGATCCCTTGGTGGGACGGGGGCTGGATCCCTCTGTGGGATGGGGGCTGGATCCCTTGGTGGGGACAGGGGCTGGATCCCTGGGTGGGGACTGGGGCTGGATCCCTCCATAGGGACCGGGGCTGGATCCCTCAGCGGGGACAGGGGCTGGATCCCTCATTGGGACCAGGGCTGGATCCCTGCATGGGACTGGGGCTGGATCCCTTGGTGGGGATGGGGGCTGGATCCCTCTGCAGGATGGGGGCTGGATCCCCCTGTGGGGACCGGGGCTGGATCCCTTGGTGGGGACGGGGGCTGGATCCCTCATTGGGACTGGGGCTGGATCCCTGCATGGGACAGGGGCTGGATCCCTTGGTGGGGACAGGGGCTGGATCCCTGGGTGGGGACAGGGGCTGGATCCCTCCATAGGGACCGGGGCTGGATCCCTCCGTAGGGACCGGGGCTGGATCCCTCGGCGGGGACCGGGGCCGGCTCCCCGGGTGGGACGGGGTCCCTGGAGGGGGCCCGGGGGCGCGGCCGGGCCGCGTTTGGGAGCCGCGGGGTGGGGACGGCCCGAGCGGGCCCGGGGCCGAGCCCCCGGCTGCCGCCGCCCGCACCCACGCAGGAGCGCGGGCCGGGGCGGGGCGGGGCGCGCGGCGGGGGCGGGGCCGTGCACGCGGCGGCGGGGCGGGGGGGGGGGGGGGGGCGCTCCCCCCCGCGCCGCTGGTGCTACAACAGCGTGATTTCCCCGAAGTGATGCTGCCGGCGGCAGCCAATGGGAAGCGCGGCCGCCCCTTACGGCGGCGCTGATTGGTCGGGACGCCGCCGGGCCCGGGGCGGCGGGGAATCCCGGGCGCCGCCGCGTTATACCCGAGGGCGCGCCCCGCGGGCGGCAGAGGCGGGTCGGCGGGCTGCGGCACCGGACGGCTACGCTCCGCTCCGCGCTGCACAGGACTGCGCGGCACGGCACGGCACAGCACAGCCCAGCACAGCACAGCACAGCACAGCACAGCCAGGTGGGTCGCGGGGCGTCCCGGCGCTCGCTCCTCTCGCTTTTTTTGCTCCGGGTTTAAGGAGCCCCGCCGGGGTCCGTGGGTGCAGCCCCGGCGGCGCGGCTGAGCTTGGCTTGCCTCGCCAAGAGGGGGCAGCGCCGGGTTCGGCCGGGCGGAGGCCATTTGGGCCGGCGGGGCTGATGGCGCCGGCGGGGCACCGGGCATCCCTCCGGCGGACCCTACCCCCGGGAGGGGACGGGGCGGGATGTGTCCCCCCTACCCCGCCGCACCCGCGGGGACGGGCATGTCCGGGCGCGGTTGCCGCTCTGCGGGCTCGACCGCAGGCTCCGCTCCGCCGTTGTGCGTGGGCCAGCGCCGAGCCCCGCGGCCCCGAGCCGCGCTCCCCACGGGGGGCAGCCCCGGCTGCCCTCCCCCCCGGGGCGGGCGCTCCCCGGGCCGCTGCCCCGCCGCCGAGCGCGGCGCTGGTGGAAGTTACAAACGTGTTGTTTGGGAGATCTTGCTCCGCTTGACTTGGGGAAGAAGAACGAAAAAAAAAAAAAAAACCCAAAAAACAACCAACCCACTGCAAACAGGAAATTATTTCTGCAGAGGAAGGGCTGGGAGGGCCGCGCCACCCCGCTCCGGCTGCGTGGAGGGGGAGGAAGGGTCCTGCACAGTGGGGAAAGGTCCTGCGTGGAGGGGAAGGAAGGGTCCTGCGTGGAGGGGAAGGAAGGGTCCTGCGTGGAGGGGAAAGGTCCTGCATGGCGGGGAAGGAAGGGTCCTGCGTGGAGGGGGAGGAAGGGTCCTGCGTGGAGGGGAAGGAAGGGTCCTGCACGGCGGGTTAGGAAGGGTCCTGCGTGGCAGGGAAGGAAGGGTCCTGCGTGGAGGGGAAGGAAGGGTCCTGCACGGCGGGGAAGGAAGGGTCCTGCGTGGAGGGGAAGGGTCCTGCGTGGCAGGGAAGGGTCCTGCGTGGAGGGGGAGGAAGGGTCCTGCGTGGAGGGGAAGGAAGGGTCCTGCACGGCGGGGAAAGGTCCTGCATGGCAGGGAAAGAAGGGTCCTGCACGGCGGGGAAAGGTCCTGAGTGGAGGGGAAGGAAAGGTCCTGCGCGGCTGGAGCACTGGGCACGGTTCTGCCGGGGCTGGTTGCGTTGCTAATTGGGGATCCCCCCCTGCAGCAGGGTGGGCTCCCCGCCCTTGCGCAATTTAATTACTAAATAAACTTCTAAGGCGGTGACCGTGCAGTTAGTGCCTCTCTGCGGTCGCCGAGGGTGGGGGGGGTCCCCACGCCGGTCCCCGCGGGGGGACACCCGCACCCACTCCCGGGAAAACCGCGCCGGTGCTGGCGGTGGGGTCCCTCCCAGGGTCGGGGCTGCGCTCCCCCCATCCCACCAAAAACCCCCCGAGAACACGGGCCGAGCCCCCGCCACTGCAATCGGCTCCTTTCCTTCCCAAGGTCAAACCTTCAGGTGCGTTTTTGGTGCTCCCCAGGCAGGGCAGGAAGCGCTGCCATCCAGAAGCAGGTGGAAAAGATCCTGAAAAAGAGTTGAGATGCTGGAAAAGTAGTTTGGGTTGCGTTGGTAGTGTTGGTAGTAACGCTCACCGTACCGAAGGGAAGGGAGGGGTGACGCTGCAGGAGGGTTAAAATAGTGGTGAGTTTTTTGCTAACCTGTTCTGTCTTTCACAGACAACATGCCCGTGTCACGAATGCGCATGAGGCCCTGGTTGGAAATGCAGATTAATTCCAATAAAATACCAGGACTGATATGGATTAACAAGGTGAGGGTTGTTTATTGCTATTTTTACCATTATCGTTATTACTTTGGATCATTAACCATCCTTGTTCTTAGCTGACACTAAGTCAGGATCATAAAGGAAAGAAGGACGTGGAGAAAGCTTGCAAGCATTATGTTTAAAAACCAACTGTTTTTGTTTTCAGAAAAGGTAGCTCTGGTTGGTACACAATGTAGTCATTCCATTTTTTTTTTTCCTGGGACAATTCCCAGGAGGGAAATGATAAATTAAAATAAAAGCAACATGAACATGATGGAGAACCAAGAAAACTCCAAGATCTCTTTTAACCCCTGCTGCCCACTTGAGCCAAGTCACCTCCTGTCCCAGTTGAGTAGCTCCTGTTACACTCCCAGTTGCTCCCAGTTTTAAGATTTGGCCTGAAAGAAACTCCGGATTCGCCTCCTTTTGGCGTGGAAGGCACATCCCTGTGCCGCAGGATGAGATCGCTCGGCTTATTGAATGAGGTCTCTTTCTCTGAAGCTTCCATAGCCATCCCAAGCTATTTAAGCTATGACATGTTTTTCTTGGGATTCATGCAAGGTCTTGTGGGCAACTTTAAAAAGGGATTCTCTACCAAAGCGTACCTGGATGATACACTGTAGTTAATGATACATCAATAGATTAGATGCAACGTATTTAAATGCTTCTGGGATAAAATTGACAATATTGCTTAATTCCATGGTACCGTACCACATGCGGCTTTCCCAGTTTCAGAACTCATAAAAAAAACCTTGTATGCGTTGAACAAAATAGATGGAACAATGGCTGCTTAGTTAAGATACAGAGCAGAGCATTTATAAAATTTCTGAGCTGCTACTGAGAATTCTTTGGTTAAATCCATCATTCCAAACTGGCACGTAATGCTGCTTTTTCAATTCAAATCTCTATTGGTTTAACTTCAGGATAAGATGATGTTTCAAATCCCGTGGAAGCACGCAGCTAAGCACGGCTGGGACATGGAGAAAGACGCCTGCCTTTTCCGGAGCTGGGCCATTCATACAGGTGCGTGCTGGCTTTACATTTCCATCAGCCCTATCAATATCTCAAACAAGGTGGGATTTTTTTTGTCTTGACTTACACCTTGGGTAGTTACATTACCTACTAGTATATATGTCAGCAAAAATAGAGAAAAAATAATTTTTTTTTTTTGTGGGAAGAACGAGCGCTGAAAAGGCTAAACACACCCCCATCTCTTACTTACAGGAAGATACAAAGTAGGCGAGAAAGACCCTGACCCAAAAACCTGGAAGGCGAACTTCCGCTGTGCTATGAATTCACTGCCTGACATCGAAGAAGTGAAGGATAAAAGCATCAACAAAGGCTCCAGTGCTGTCAGGGTTTACAGGATGCTGCCGCCCCTGACAAAGGATCAGAAGAAAGGTGAGCCCTCGGCAATCCAGCTGGGGTTACGCAGCTTCCACCACCGCGCTTAAACACCGCTTAAATTTCCTGCTCTGTGTAGGCAGGGGTCTAACGGACCTGTTGGTAGCACCGGTGCTACTGGCGTTAGTCACTGGTTAGTGCCATTGATAACAGTTGGTACAAATGGTTCATTTTATCCCAAATTCTTTAAACTTGCCTAAAGGCATCGTCGGGAGGCGACCGGGACTTGCTGCTGCCGGGACGGTGGTAGCAGAGCTTGCTGAGCAGGGCTCGAAGCTGCAAGAGCTCACGCTCGCCTGAAGTATCAGCCACGCAGCCCTTTCTCACATTTGTCTTATTTTTGTTTAACAGAAAGGAAGTCAAAGTCTTCAAGGGAAGCAAGAAACAGGAGCAAGAGAAAGGTATGTGTCTGTAGAGGCAGCTGAAGAAGCTAGAGGTTTTGGTGGTTTTCATGCTTAATTTTTTTTTATATGGGAACTTGTGCATTCTTACACAGGTCTTTCATTCTTTGCCCTTATTTTTGTAGTCGTATGAAGACATGAGGATGGAGGAGTCAGCAGAAAGACTAACCAACACTCCTCTGCCAGATGACCACAGTAGCTACACTGTTCATGACTACGCAGGGCAGGAAGTGGAGGTTGAGAGCACGTCCATCACCTTAGGTGAGACTCAGTTTTTAGCTCTCTGAGCAGAGTGGAAAGTGTTGTTTGTGCTAAACCCACAATCTGCGTGCCAGAAGACAAAGATGAGCCTTGGGGCTGGGCCTGGCTGCGCCGTCAGGCGGGCAGGGAGGAAATGGAGGTGGTTGTGTCTCTCCCGTGAATGCCAACTCTTCCTGGTGCATCCTGCAGACCTCTCCCCGTGCGAGGTGAGCGGCTCCCTGACTGACTGGAGGCCACCGATGGAAATCACCATGGCTGACAGCACCAACGACCTCTACCAGCTCCAGGTGTCTCCCCTGGCTTCATCCTCAGAAGGTGGGTGCTCCTCTTTTCCTACCCTGGTCTTTGATCGGTCTACGGGAGGCAGGGTGGAGGCGAGGCAGCGGGATGAAGAAGTGCCTGGGGGATCAGGAGAAAGAAGAGTTGTAGGGGAAAAAAAACCAAACAAACAAACCAACCTCCACCCGATGGATTTGGGTCACTGGAGCTGGCAAACTGGCTGGGTTACAGACAGGCACATGCCACCTGCAGAAGTGGGTGAAAGGCTCCAAAATGCCATTTCCTTTGCACGCGTGGGCAAAGGGGCAGGCTTCATCTCGCAGGCTCAACGCGATGGCATGGCCAGGTCAGCCTGTAAAAAAGAGGAGAGATTTCTGAGCCGGGAGGGTGGAACTGGGGGTTCCCGAGGCAGCTGGAAGGAGGCGATGCCAGAAGCAGGACAGAGATAGGTCCAGTAGTGACAGCGGAGGTAACCATGCTTCCCAATGGAGAAAAAAAAATACTGAACAGGGATATATCAGAGTGGTTCTTCACTCAGGGTGCAAATCATCTTCCTCCTGCACACCAAGCGGGCTCTGCTTTGGTGGCTCTTGCTGGCTGGAGCCACGCACCCCAACGTGCAGTTGTCCAAGAGCATCCGAGATGAAGGGCTGTGGGGCGCGTGGGGCACGGAGCTGCTGATGGGCCCCCCTGCCTCAAACCCGTGAGCCACTCCTCGGTGTCATCCGTGGGGGGGAAGTAAAAGGTAGTGGTGGTGTGTGACAAGAGAATATGGAGTAGGTTGTGTGGCAATGAAGCAGAAGTGTGAGGGCTAACGTGCGAAAAGTTGACATCTATGTCTGTTTTCTTCTCTTTTTTTTTTTTTTTAAATGTGCTTACAAAACAGTCACAGACGAAGATGAAGAGGAAATTAATCCGGACATTTTTAAGGTAAAACCAGCCCTTCTGGTCAGAAAAAAATTAGCCAGAGTTGTTCTTTGCACCAAGAGAGGAAGGGAAGCAGCTATCTGATCCAGCCCTATACGAGCTGAACATACACTTACGTAATCCAAGACCCTTATTTAATGAGGAAGCCTGAAAAATTAGATATAAAAAGGCGGCTACTTCACAAATATGAGCTGGAGAGGACACGTCCGTGGAAGTATCTGCTCTTTATGTGAAAGTCAGAGAAAGCTATCGAGTACTGCTAGAAGTAGAGGTTGCTGTATTAGAGTTTGCAAAGCTTCTCTAGAGGGTTGGGTTTTTTTTATTTTGCCTTTTCCTTCTCCTCTGACATGTGTGGCGCTTAATCTGTGTTTCCAGGCATGTCACGCTCATCCTACTGATAAGATGGGGGTTTCATCCCAGAAGGTGCTCTGGCCCGCCCTGTTTTGCCTTAACTTTTTTTTTTTAAACTGGGAGTAAAAAGTTTTATGTAACTTAGCATGAGAAGATATAATTTGATCTTTTTTGCTTACCTGTCTTCTAGTTAAAGGAATAAAACATTGCACCCCCAGAAAGAAGGAGCAGTTTTTACCATCTCCTTATTCTTACAGCTGCTCGAACCAGCCCAAGACTGGCACACCACCAGCGTTGGGGGGAAAGGCTTTCTCACCAATGAGCCGGGCACGCAGACCATGTGCGGCACCTACAGCTACAAGGAGCAGGATGGGGAGATCGACACGACTTCAGGTACAGGTCCTCGGTTATCGCTGACGGCCAAGGCCCCGGGATGAGGCAGGCGAGGGTTTTCATGCGAGACACTAACTGGGAGGGAGCAAAGCAAATGGAGGAATTCGCACATCCCGGGGTTCTCTGATTTCCGAGTAGCCTGTTGGGAGGCTGCGAGGGATTTGTTGATGAAAAGGAAAAGGCAAAAAACGCCTCCAGTGAGAGCATACTACAGATTTGTCTTGGGGTTATACACATGTAAGTTATGGCAGCTTTCAGGAAATCCTTGCAATGTAACTGAAGAATTTCCACTGGCAATAGCTTAAATGGGACAGTTGAATAGAGAGTGTTTGGACTCCTTTACCAAAATATTAGTCTTCCGTATTTGCTCACAGCTGAGAAATCTTTCTTTTTTTATATATGAATATATATTGACTATTTTGCTCTTGCCGCATGTGATTCAGTACTCACGCTTGGTTTATTTTGTCTAGAAGACATGGGGCTCAGGTTCTTCGACCAGAAAAGCAGCCTAGACTTCTCCTGGCTGGAGACAGCGAGACCTACCATGCAAGTCATTCCCTGTGGCTTGTAAACCCCTGGCTTCCTCCGACCATGAACTGCTCTTGGGTGGGAACTTTGACAACCCTGAGGAGAATGGAAGAAGTTGTTTGTTACTGACTGAACAAAGAAAGTAGCTTTTATATTCCGTTTAACTTTTAGGCCTGAAAGGGTTAGCAAAACCAACTCCATTATTAAAAAAAACCAAAAAACCCAAAAAAAAAAAAAAAAAAGGACTCCCATCTCACTAACAGGACTCGTGGCACCGAAGGTGCTCGGCTGCAGTACACACCTTGTCATTGCTTTGGAGGTGAAGCTTTTGCTGGAAGGTTGCCGATGTGCCGTGGGGTCTCCCGCTGACTGGTGTCCTGTGCCGGAGGCCTGGGGAGGAGGTTACCGTCCTCCCCGTGTGAGATGTGGCGAGCACTTTACTCGTTGAGTGCTTGGGAGAGACGCTGCAAATGAGTCTCTTGCCTGTTAGTTTTGGTTGCTGCTTACTTGTGCAACACTGGTGACGTTCAGCTTACAACTGTCATTACACTTAGAAAAAATTGCACTTGATTTGCTCCATCACATAGTTCATCTTTCAGATCTTTCAACTTTAAACCGTGTAAATAGTTTAGACCAATAAAATGTGAAAAATTCAGTTTAGGCTTTGCTTCCGTGTAGTACAGTTACCCAGGTTCGCTCATAGCAAGTTACCTGCTCGTAGGCGTGCCGTATCTATTTCCACATAATAGTTGAAGAGCTGCTTCATGAGACAATTTTTGCACTGATAGAGCTCTATTATTTATACTATGCCTTTCCGAGCTTCCTTCTAGCACTCTACCAGGATACCTACAGTACTGTATGCAGCACGCTGTATCGCCCTGCAGACCCACCCCGGGCCAGCGGGTGCAGGGGAGTGCATGATGGAAGGGAAGAGGTTCTAGTTTGTAGTACATAGGAATTAAAATCACTAAGCTGTAATAGACTATTGTCTTGTACATTTTGTATATAAAAGTGGTGTATATTTGTTTTAATAAAAGTGTTTTATATATGACTTGTTTACTTTTTCTCATGGGAGAGCTCTGCGAATGCGTTCCAGATTCCTTGAACATACCCCAACAGAGCCAGTTGGTGGGGTTTTCTTTTTTTTTTTCATTTTCATGAGTCATGACAGCACAGGGAATTTAGTACAGTTTGCTCCCATTTTCCACCCCCCTGCTCTTCCCAGTGCAGCTGATGAGTGGAATGCTGCTTGCCCAGGTGCTGTGCACATGTCAGGTCATTGGTTTGTACCTACCATCATCTGCAACAGTTAGGTCTAACTTAGAGCAGGATTACAGGCTATGCTATTAAAAAAATCCCACTATGCACCAAGTTGGTACGGATGTCCCTATCAGCACCACTGCCAGCTTCTGCAATAAGACAACCAGCAGTGAAGACCTAGCTAAATAACTCAGGTTTGCCTAAAAAGAAAGCAAATGCCCAATGCAAAAGGCAAGGGGAAAGCAAGCTGGGCTTCCCCTGTACATTTTATTCATTTGCTATACTTCCAGGCTGGAAAGGTCTGGCATGTTATTGCATTGGCTGGGGTGGGAGACAAGTGTGCCTGTCGCAATGTGTCTCCAGCTGCAGCCACTGGCATCGGCCACTGCCTGGAAAACCCCCGGGCTGATCAAAGCTGCGCCACGGTGGCCTTTGGGGAATAACTTCAGTCACTGAGCGAGAGAGAGGGTGGCCGGAGGAGAATATCAGGCTGCGGGAGAGGAAGACCCAACCCAAAGGGCTGGAACAAAGCGGACATTTCCTACTGCCTTTGGCACGGGCTTAACTGTGCTTAACTGTGACTTAACCTGCAGACGTGCAGGGACAGATGTGGGGTTTACCAAGGGAAGGGGGGGGGGGGGGGAAAAGTGCCATAGTAAGCAGGTGGTGGGTCTCAAATCCAGCACAGCTAAAAAGGTTTGGATACGGCACAGTCTGGACGTGCAGCCCGGGGAGGGAGAGGCTGGGCAGGGTTACTGCGGTGCCTGTTAGTCATTAACCGGCCGTATGGCCAGGACAACCCAAAGCGGGCAGCTGCAGGCAGCACCCTTCCAGGTGGCACCAGGCAGCGAGCAGCTTCCTACGGCCTCAGCCTGGCTCTGCATGGGCGGCAGCCGGGGGGACGATGACCTTGCTGTCCCCGCCGCAGCGGTCACGCTCCCTGGCACGGTACCTGGCCCGAGGGTCCGACTCTCCGGAAGGGATCCATCCAGCCGGGAACCCGCTGCGTACCAGGGCTGCCGGAGCAGAGGCCACGGCTGCCTCGGATCACACCCACCTAAAATCCCGCACAACCACCCGGTGCAGATCTAGAGCAGGAACGTTTTGCGCGCGAGCAAAGAAATCGCCCACCGGATCGGCCTTGTGCCCTGCCCAGCTGCAGCAGCAGCTGCTGCCCGGGAGAGCGCGTGGGGCAGCTGGACCTGGAGCCGCCTTCGGCTGCCCGGGAATGGACCCCATCACAGCGTCATCGACATGACCAGAGGAAATGGGCTTTGTTTAGGAACCGCTGCAAGTTTGTTACACACGGGGTGGAGGGGGCAAGAGAGAGAAGGGAAACTTCCTATGACGCTAAAAATAAGGTAGAGAATAATTTGCCCATTCATGCATTAAAAAGAGCAAGCTTTTCACAGTTATGCTCAGACACAAAAACCCCAGCACTTAAATTTTCACAGAGAAAAGGTTTGACCAAGATTTGAGGACAGAAGAAAACAGCAGCTAGTGCCTCACACCCACAGACACGCTCCAAGGGTGTTTTTTACCAGGACAGAGGAGATGCTTTCCTTCGTCACCTGCCGAGGCACGTGCGTGACCATTAGGTATTTTGCCAGTTAAAAGTGGTGAAGTCCCATGGCGGGGTGGAATTTATCCGTCCAGTTGCTTCACTGGGTGAATAACTGCCAAATTCAAAGGACTTTGTTGTTGTTTTTGTTGGCTTGAACTCTGTGGGAGGGGGAAAAAAAAAAAAAAAAAGCAGAGTTGAGCTCTCCAGCTCAGGAGGGGTGTGACTCCCTGAACCCCCGCTGAGACTCAGGCTGCTGTGCCATGGCAATGCCTGCCTGGCTCCTCCATCACCTCCAGGGCGGGTGGGATTTGTCGAAGCGACATTTCTTCTTCCGCTGCAAACTACAGAGACCTTTAGGCTGCTTGTACCCAGAGAGGCATCATGAGCTCTTTAGGATAAACCTCCTGCATAGCCTATGCGATGAAAACTGTTTGAAAACCTTGACATCAGATTCTTCTGAACTTGTCTACCCTAATCAAGCTCTTTGTAAACCCAGTAAACTTCAGCTGGCTTTCCTGTGCTGGAATAAGAGTTGTTTTCACCTTTCATATGCACCCAGCTACATTCAGCTGGGAAGTAATTCCATTCCAGGAGAGCAGGTTGTTGGGGAAAACTCACCCCTGCCAAACCCCGAGAAAGCAATAAAAGGAAAGCTTTTTTATGGGCAGGGCTCGAAGGGCAAGCGGCTCTTTCTTGTGTTATGAACCTTGTGTGACAGTGAGAGAGATCTATAGGCAATGCAAGTGTTTTAAAAATAGCAATCACCTCTGTGCTGGAAAACATAGAATTACCATAGAATGGTTTGGGTGGGCAGGGCCCTTCAGAGCCCACCCAGCCCAGCCCTGCAGTGCCAGGGACAGCTTTAACCAGCCCAGGGTGCTCAGAGCCCCGTCCAGCCTGGCCTGGGATGGTTCTGGGGATGGGGCCTCCACCGCCTCTCTGGGCAACCTGTGCCAGTGCCTCACCACCCTCGCTGTAAAACATTTCTTCCCTATATCCAGTCTAAATCTATTCTTCTTTAGTTTAAATCCATTACTCCCTGTCCTGTCACAACAGGCCTTGCTAAAAGCTTGCCCCCCCCCTTCCTGCAGCCCCTCTCAGCACTGCCAGGCCGCACTCAGGCCTCCCCGCAGCCCCCTCCTCTCCAGGCTGAGCACCCCCAGCCCCCCCAGCCTGGCCCCGCAGCAGAGGGGCTCCGGCCCTCGGGGCATTTCTGTGGGCTCCCCTGGCCCCGCTCCAGCAGCTCCATGTCCTTGTGCTGAGGGCCCAGAGCTGGGCGCAGGGCTGCAGGGGGGTCTGCCCAGAGCGGAGCAGAGGGGCAGAATCCCCTCATTCGCCCCGCTGGCCACGCTGCTGGGGATGCAGCCCAGGACGGGGCTGGCTTTCTGGGCTGCCAGCGCACATTGCCGGCTCATGTCCAGCTTTTCATCCCCCAGCACCCCCAAGTCCTTCTCCACAGGGCTGCTCTCCATCCCTCCATCCCCCAGCCTGTGCTGATACCGGGGGTTGCCCCGTCCCAGGTGCAGGACCTTGCCCTTGGCCTTGTTGAACCTCGTGAGGGTCACACAAGCCCACCTCTCCAGCTTGGCCAGGTCCCTCTGGATGACATCTCATCCTCCTGGTGTGTCAACCGCACTGCTCAGCTTGGTGTCATCTGCAAACTTGCTGAGGGTGCACTCGATCCCACTGTCTATGTCGCTGATGAAGATGTTAAACGGCACCGGTCCCAGTACGGACCCCTGACTCCTCTTGTCACCAGTCTCCATGTGGACATCGAGCCATTGACCACGACCCTCTGGATGCGACCATCCAGCCAATTCCTTATCCACCAAACAGTCCACCCATCAAATCCATGTCTCCCCAATTTAGAGAGAAGGATGTTGTGGGGGACTGTGTTGAAGGCTTTACAGAAGTCCAGATAGATGACATCCATTGCTTTTCCCTTGTCCGCTGATGCAGTCACTCCTTCATAGAAAGCCACTGGGTTGGTCAGGCAGGACTTGCCCTTGGTGAATCCGTGCTGGCTGTCTCGAATCACCTCCCCGTCCTCGAGCATAGCTTCTAGGAGGATCTGCTCCATGATCTTCCCAAGCACAGAGGTGAGGCTGACAGGTCAGTAGTTCCCAGGGTCCTCCTTTCTTCCCTTTTTAAATAATGGGCACAACATTCCCCTTCTTCCAGTCACCAGGGACTTCACCTGACTGCCAGGACTTTTCAAGTACTATGGAAAGTGGCGTGGCAACTACATCAGCCAATTCCCTCAGGACTCTGGGATGCATCTCATCAGGTCCCATAGACTTATGTGTGCTCATGTTTCTCAGGTGGTCCTGAACCTGATCTTCCCTTTAGCCCCCTCATCCCCATCTTGCAGTCCATCGACTTGGGAGGGGTGAGGAGAGAGGTTGCCAGTGAAGACCGAGGCAAAAAAATTGTTGAGTACCTCAGCCTTCTCCTCATCTGTTGATAGAAACCAGAAAGTAGGCATCATGTAATCAGTGGTCATTTGGGAAATGAACGGAGATAATGCTGCAGGCTTGGCAGGCTGCTTGAGCAGAGGCTCTCCATCACTTACACCATACTTAAACCATCACCGGCTGCAGCTTACTTGCAAACCTTGAAACCTTTTAAAAAAAACCCAAAAAATCCCAAATTCTCCTTATCTAGTTTTAGAGCTTTAGGATGTCAACAGGACAAAACATCCTGAAAATAACACGACGGTCTCAGAAACAGTCCCACAGCCTGAACCTGGGAAAACCCTACGGCAGCTCAGGCACAGGTTTTGCTGCTGCAGCATCCTGCACCAAGGCAGCAGACCTCGGTTCATGCCAACAGAGATTTTCAGTGCTGCAGAGGCAAGGATATCACACATCTGTTAACTGCAGTTTTTCCTAGCGAAACCCCTTGACTATCAAATAACAAGCTGTTGCTTTTCCCCTGATCTTTGCCCAAACGGCTTGGTAAAAGGCTCTTCTAGAATTAGAGGGGAACATCACTTCCTCCCCTGGGGTTTGCTCAGCACATTGCTCATCATTTAATCGCTCTTTAGGAGCGACCTGTGAGCAGCTCGGCACCACGCTGTCTGAAGGAGCCTTTTGCTCTCAGCTGCCCAGAGCGGTGGCACCTTGCATGAGCTTTGCCCAACGTGCAGCAGAGCCCGCAATTATTGTTTCACCTTTATCTGCCGTGATGATTGAATCCTGATAATTGGACACATTTCCAGGCAGCCACATGATTTACGATATCACACCTATAAAGGATAGCAGTGCTTCAGACCAAAGGTATAAATTTATAACTGTAAAAAATAGTGGAGTATTTGTTTGTGGTGCCAAAGGCAAATTATTGCTTAGATAGCAGTTGAGTGTCTTGGCCTGCACACATCATTTCTCTGCTGTTGTGCTGGGTCATTCCTCCTCTCCGGTTCCCCAAGGGTCCATTTTTCCCCCCCCCATGTTTGTGCACACAACACAAGGAGGACAGAAACTTCTGCAGGACAGAAACCTCTCCCAGAGGCTCATGAGAGCCAACAGAAGAAGCATTGTCTGTAGAAAAGTCAGTTTTAGAGCTCAGGTGAGGAAAAAGCTTCCCTAGAAAGGGAGGAAAGGCACATTTTCACGGACAAATTGTGTCTAAGTTGTATTTTCTCCTACACCAAGTGCTTCAGTCCACTCAATACCCTCTTCCACCACAGCACTGCACTTCGGAGCTCCTTTTCCTCCCATGTTTTTCCATGCCCTTCAGTGTTTCTCTCCCTGTTAAACTCACTCCCGTCCCTCCCCAGCCTTCCCATGCGCAAAAGAAACAAGGCAATAATAAAACTGCACTCGTGCGTGGTGTGCGTAGCTCAAGCTATCTGCATGCTATGTATGTCCCTGCCCTCTAATCCTTGGTCTTATCTGTTCTGATAATGTCAGGATGCAAATTCAGCTGGCATGGTACCCTGCCACGCTGGGCTGTGGGCAGCCACCCCGGCCCCGCAGCTGGGAAGGGTCAGGGAAAGCTTCCCATGGCCCTTCTCTGAGCTCGAACAAGAGCATGGCATGCACTGCCACCCAGCTGAACACCAAAGGCCACATGAACCCAAGCCAGCAGAAGCCATGAAACACCTAAAACCCTAGAAAACCTGTCCGTCCCACTGGCAGACATATTTGGTCACCAGCTGGATGCAAGCAGAGCTGTCAAACCACAGCAGGAAGGATGCAGGGCTGCCAGGCATGCACAATCATATGCTCATTCCACTACCTGCCTTGCTGACCAAGGCGAAGAGCGGAGCCAAACCACAGACAGCACGACAGGAGGAACCAGGAGGATGGGGTAGCCAGGAGGATCTGTAGGCACAGGGCTAGGGGATGATGAGGGCCAGGGAGCGGGCAGATCGCATCACCCACCCATCCAAAACCACTGCGGGTTGGGACCCAGGTGCCAAAAGTTCCCAGGGTCTGCCTCTGCATGAGTACAAAGGCAGTTGATCATCCCTTCTGGTATATAAGGCTGGTAAAGGAAGTCAGGACCAATGCATGGATGGAATAGGCATTGCACACCGGTTATCAGGTTTCCAGGAATAAGGAATCCTATCTGCAGGGAGCAAACAGGACAGCAGACCCAGCCTCTCTCCCTGCCCTCTGACAGCTGACACAAGCGGTCAGGCTGTCTTCAGCCTCTTCATCTTCAGGATGATCCACCCCGTTTGTTTTGCTCACGATTCATACAGAAACTTCACCCTGAAACCTTTGAAGAGCCTGACAGTGGGTACGCAGCTTGCCCGGGCACAGCTGGGTGCAGCTGCGGTCACCTGCCAGCGGAGCTGCCGGCCAGGGACGTCAGGCGGGGTTGGGGTGAGATGCTCACAGCCCACACAGCACAGACCTGCCTCTCGCAGCTCACCGCTGGCTCCTCAGCTGCCAAAAGGCTGCAGGGAGGAGAAGGCTGAGCTGGTGGCATGCCAGGTCACTGGCAGCTCTTCCCGGGCCAGTGGCACCCAGCTCCTGGGCCAGGACAGCAGCAACACGCATGACTTACACAACCCGAGCATCCTGAACAACGGTGACTGCACAACGATGACTGCCGATGCCCGCGCAGAGGATGCTCAGCCATCGCAGACGAACTCGCGACCTATTTCGGTATAGGAAATTTCACACTTCAAACAAGCGCTCCTGCCTGTTGTGCATTGTTCCCCATTGCACGTCTGCGACACGCTACGCTGCAGGCACGTGGTCACAGCATCAAAGCACAGCAACGCCGGGGCAAGCCGAGATGTGTGCAGCAGCTTCTGGGTGCCTTCCAGGGGAATTCAACCTCACCAGCTTCACACGACCGCCTTAGCAGAAACAGCTGCCTCGCCAGCCACTGGCAAAGGGAAGGACTTTGTTTTCTCTGTTTGCATGGAGCAATGGTTAAAAATACAGAAGCAGGGGAGCGGTTGAAAGGCAGGTTTCACTGGGAGGAGGATGGGGTAATGGTCTGAGGAACTCTGGGTAGATGGAGCTCCTTTCAAAGCATGCGGTGGTTTAGCAGTGATAGCGCAGAGGATGAAGCACAGAAAACAGCATAAGGATGCTGGCCCGAGTTCAAAACGCATTCAGCAGAAGCATTACGCGTATTAGCTATTTGTAAGCCAGGCTATTAAATAACAAGACCCAGGCTAGCCACCAGCATAAACACTGACCATGCCCGGTTTTAATATCTGCGTTGTGAGAATACATTTCACTGAGTTTGTTCTGTCAGGAGCTAAATACTATAAAGTTTTCACCAGCAGACCTCATGCAGAAAAAATTAACTGAGAAGCCAAGTCCAGACAGGTACAACTTCGTTTTTACCAACTTTATTGCTGAAGAAAGCAGAGGGAGCAGAGTGCAGACTATGCTGGCCTGTTCCCAGCCTTGTGGCTGGCAAACTGGTTTTTAGGATACGTTTAAAAAATTCTGGAGGGAGATTGCATAGATTACCAGTGGCATTATTTAAAATCAGCAAGTGAACCATGTCAGCACATATACATTTGACACGGAAATAATAATTCAGCGCTATATCCAGCAGCTGCCGTTCCTGCCCAGAGCAATCCTTTGCCACCAGCTTTGGAAGAGCCTCACCGGGGTTTCTCCTGCTCCGCGTGCCGCACCCCACGCTTCTGGAAGCCCACAGACAGACTTTCCTGAGGGCATACCAGGGCGACCTGCCTCCCTGCGAGTGATTCGCGCTGCTGTTTGCTCTGCCCGGCAGCTCCTCACGCCTCCTGCCCTCACCCCACGGCGAGGTCCCAGCTCACCTGGTGCAGGCTGGGGCCGCGGCAAAGCTGTGCTCCATTTGCCTAATGTGCATGTGACGGCTGGTATCGTCTCAGGCTGCGTGCCAAAATCCCCACACAAGCTGCATCACATCAGGAAATCTCATGTAGTTTGTATCTGCTAATGCGTAACATCCATCAAGCTCACACCAACAATCAACTGCATCTGAGCCGTACCAAAAGCATCTTAGTTGTTGCCCACAAAATATTATCGGAACCATGAGGGTTGCAAACATTTTACAACAACCGGCTGCATCAGCAACGTGCTGCTTCCCAGCCGCGGTGCAAAATCCCACCAGGCTAGTCAAGAGGAATGGTAACCAGCACAGCTCACCGATGCTACACGCACTACTTCCACGCACAGGCGATCTGCCTGTCGCATTGACTGGCTTTTTCTCCATGAGGCAGGGAAAGGAAAGCAATCGTCAAGAAGAGGAAGAGGATTTTAAAAAACCCACAGCAATGAGTAGGTATGTACTTGGACCTGTTTTTAGTTTACATCTCATGACTGACCAGATTTCGGATTGGTGGTGTGTTTCATTAAGGCGCTGTTACTGAAACTGCGCTTTCTTAGCTGATTTAATGTTATCTTCCCTTAGAGCTAAAGGCAACAGAAGTTTTTTTTTCCCATTGATTTTAAAAGGCTTGGGCCCACCTAGATTATACCCTTGCCCAGCTGTACGCAGAGCTGACTAGTTTTGGGCCTTAATTCCCAGATCCTGTTTGCCGCCGGGTTCATCCCAACAATTCAGAACCCAACAGCCTCATCCCTGCAGCTGAACGCCTCCCACGCCTCCGCTCCGGGACAGGCAGCGGCACACGAAAGCCACGTGCATATGCTGGCAGCAAAGCCAAGGCAAAGCTTGAACATAATTCCTATCTTCAGGAAAATTCCTCTCCCTCAAAACAGCAATTCCTCATGGAGAGGTGTGGAGAGCTTTGCCGGAAGCACAAGCTGAGCCCCTCATCCCCAACCCTGATGGGCAGTTCAGCAGGAGGAAGACCCCAGCTCACCTTCCTCTGGTATTTTACTTGCGATAAAGAGGTAGCACATCTTCTACCTAATTAGCATCTTGAGAGAAGCAACTCCTTGAGGTGTTCCGATTAGTCTAGTCTACCCTTGATTGGTTTAGTGTGGACTTGGTAGTGGAGGTTAATGGTTGGACTGGATGATCTTAAAGGTCTTTCCAACCTAAATGATTCTATGATTCCAGCGCGTGCAGCTTTATGTAGCCTGAGTGTCCAGGGGTTCGGGAGTGTGCACAGCCCTCGAACTGTGCACGGGCACGAGGAATCCGTGCATAGGCACCAGGAAGCCTTCTTCTACGTTCCAGTCAGGGTGACACCTCCTGCTGCCACGGACGAGCCCAGCCAGGCCGAGCGGGTGGCCTTTCAAGGCAGCGTCCCCAGGATCCGGCGTGACTCTGCTTTTGCCCCTTTTGCAGGGACTACAGACCTCGCAGCAGGAACCCCGCAGCGGGACCCTGCCTGGGTCGGGGGAGCAGCACAAGGCACCCCACGGCTGATGCTCGACTGTTCCCAGTGCCGAGGCCGGAGCGTTGATGCTGTGCCACATAAACACGTTGCACAGTACCTTACAGTCACATCCAAGTAAAGGCAAAACTCCCATATTTCAGGGAAACTGCTAACTGCCCTGGGGAATGTTATTACTGTGAAGAAGAATAACTCACACCCCAAGCCACGTTTAAAGGCTGTGGGGATCATGCTGCAGCAGAGGTGTTTCCCTGCCAACCCCAGGAACTGCTGAGCACCATCCTGTACCCTGCGGCAGAGGCGTGGGTTGGCCATGCTCCACTTTCAGCAACCAGCTCCTTTTCACTGCTTGGCTGCTGCAGGGATTCTGCATCCCTGACCATCTCGAAGGGGCTGGCCAAAAGCTACCTGCGGAGAGCCCAGGCTCGCCTGCAGTGCCCCAGCTCCGCAACTCTCCCAGGGTTATCAGTGGTCGCCAAACCCACGACGACCGCTTTACGAATTAGAAGAAGTGGTGGGAGCAGCCGTGCGGGCAGGCAGCGGGGGGCTGCACTCCAGCCTCCCTGGGGCCCTTGGCTGGAAGGAGCTGCTCCATCATTTCCATGACCTTTTCACATGGCCCTTGTAAAGGTGAGGAGGAAGACGCCGGTCTTCCAGCTTGTTTCTTTTTGCTTTCAGTGCGGGACCTGGCGAGCTGCGAGACAGAAAACCCAAGTGTTGTCCTTACCACGGTTCTCTCCTCGAAGTCAAGAGGACGGTGCAGACAACCCACTGCTGCCCTCCCACCCGCAGGATGGCCACAGCGTCCGCCCAGCACAGCCCTGTGCTCACCTCCTGACTTCTCAGTAAGGGCCTGGAAGGGACCGACTTCACCCCGCTTTACAGAATAACCAAGAACCCTGGGGTGGCTGGAGCCGCTTCGGTGGCACAGTTTCACAATGAACTCGCTGCGGTTCGGCAAACCTCAGGCACCTTGCGTCTGAGGAACAGGAACCTCGGCGACCGAGGTCTGCAGGACGCGAGCCCAGCCCTGCAGGAAAACGAACTCGCTACGGTGTCAAAAACCCAACAAAACACTCGAGAGCTTGGCGCTGGGGACATGTGCCCCGCTGCGGGCACCCCGAGCCTGCGCGCGCTACCTGGGGTACACCTCTGCCCTCCGTGCAGAGCCCAGTACAGCTTTCTGCTCTGGAAAACAAACTCAGCAAATCAAGAAAAACTATGAGAAAGGCTAATGTTATACTCGATAACAACTTGCTGCCTTCTGTACCTCTGCTGAGCAAACCACTATTTCCTGAATTGAGGTGTCAGGCATGAAATATTTCACATGGTGGAGCAACCGTCACCATCTGCTAAGTGACAAACAGAACTTAAGCCTTTCCTGGTATTTGATGCATAAATCAGGGTGCGTCCTGTGTGGCTGTTTGCGATGCCGTAATTGAAAACTCCCTGTCTTGCTCGGGGAGGTGGCGGTAAAAATACTTTATAGCCAGCGTAGATTGAGTCTGAAGCACTTTCTATTGAAGTATTTCTATCGCACGCCTAAGGGAGCGTGCAGTCTAACACCACTGCAGCAGGAGCGTTGCCAGAAGTAAGTGCCTGTGGGCATCAGGTAAGGCCATACCTGAAGAACCAAGAACTTGCTGCCTTGGATATCCTCTTTTCCCCACAGATAATACGGTTTTATCCTTTCCTCCCACTTCACATCTCACCGACTCGGTGAGTAGTAACTCGACCATTACTCATGGCCCCACAGGTCTGGCAGGCTCATCATTGCATAATTATTTTTGCTCTTATCCCTCCAGGCACTCCAGGTTGATTATGCTACCAAGTCCATGCCCACAAGAGACAGCATTGCCTGAGGCCACCAAACCACATGCAGTGAAGATGAGAAGACACACCTCCGTGCTTGGGGAGCGTTGGCTTTGCATGATAACCCCCCTACCCACAGGAGCTCCTGGGAGGTCTCCTGTGCAAAAGCCACACATTATATATTGCCACTTAAAAATATGCTTTGCCAACGTTATTCACAACGCTTGCAAGAAGTGCAGAGGAAAGGGTGATTGCTGGTGTTGGTCATCAGCACAGGAGGGTTAGTGCCCTGGGGCAGCTCCGGCCCTATCTGCTGCAGTAATGGGAACGCTGAATTCAGCGTGTCTGTGATTCATGCCCCAATTCAGCACTTCCCCTGCTCTGCTTTCCATCCACCTCAGAGCACCAGGCCACCTCCTGCTCTTGTCTCCAGTTCACACAGGCTCGCCTATTCAGACCTCCACGTCAACAAACACAAACAGAAGCATACCCAGTAGATCGAAGGAAGGGGTTATCCCCTCCACCCAGCACTCAGTTGATCACACCTGGAACACTGTATCCAGTTTTGAGTCCCCCCAGTACAAGACAGACATGGACAAACTGGAGCAGTAAGCCCCAAAAAGCTTGAAGCTACCAGCACAGCCGGGGCACAGAGCCCTTGCTGTAAGGGGAGGGGGCAAAGGGGGCTTGTTCTGCTGGAGGAGAGGCTTTGGGGGGCTCCTAGCACCCTCCTGCTGGGGGCTTATTGAGAAAGTGGAGCCAGGCTCTTCCAAGGATGCATGGTAGGAGTATAAGAGACAAGGGGGAAATGCTGAAATGACAGCTTCAGCCTGGATATCGGGATGTTTTTTCCCTGCGAGGACAGTCCAGCAGCAGGACAGGTCACCCAGAGAGGTTTCCATCCTTGGAGCTTTCCAAGACCTGACTGGAAACAGCCCTGGGCAACTTGGTTTGACCTTGCAACTCACCCTGCTTGAGCAGGAGGTTGGACTCGAGTCCTCCTGAGGTCCCTTCCTACGTGAATTATGCTACAAGGCTGCTCTGTTCTTCCAACAGCGAGCAGATCATTGCAGGTGGTGCAGTCCAAAAGAACCTCTTTGCTTTCTCCTGCTTAGTGCACTGATTTACCATCTGTTTATCATCTTTCTTTAATCAGCAGCTGGCTTCCAGACAAGCTCTTTTCTTGTTAAGTTTTGATTATGTTTCAGTTAAGCTCTGGTAGTAAGCCTCCTGTTCTTCCACACCCCACAGCCATAGAGACACAGCTCTTGGTGGCCGTTCCCTCACTTGTTGTACCATGGCTCTCTGCTGCACAGAAGTGCAGCAGCATAAAACTCCTCGGTGAAGCCATCTATATCAGCTTGAACAGCAGAGGCGAGGCCCAGCCACACTCTCCATGGCAATTCTACCCGAGTCTTTCACACTAGCTAAGGCATTCCATGCACTGAGGAGCTGCCTCAATATTTGCTTTATCAAACTGCAAAAAAGGGACTCTAAACCTACTATCTGAGGAAAGCTGAATCATCAATATCAAGAAAGCCTCCACCCTGCAACCAAGAAATATCAGACCAAAATGCAGCTGTGCTCACAAGTGCTTTTAATTTCTCAGGAAGCCTCTCAAACAAAATAATCTAGATGCAAAAAAATAAAGCACAAGAGATCCCTTGCCCTCTGTACAATGCGAGAAGCTCCTCCAAAGGCACTTTTAATGCACATAATTACTAGAATAAGCCACAGCAGACTCATTTCTCACTGAAGTATGTAGGAGCGGAGGGCAACTGGCACAGACAGGTTAGGAAGAGGCATTGGGTGCCTTGGAAGTTCTTTCCTCGTTTATGTGATATTCCCACTCACACAGGGGCAGACGCTGCCTGCCCTCAGGCTTGGCCCCCATCCAGAGCATTACAACAGGAGAAACAGGCACAGAAATGTCCTGTAAAGTGGAAACAAAGAACAGGTACAGCAAAAGGAAGAGAGAAAAAAACAGAAGTCTTGAGAAAAAAAAAAACAAACAAAAAAAACAGAAAAGGAAAGCCTAGAGCTAGTAAGAGTTTGACTTCTGTCTATGAATGAAGCGGGGGGGGGGAGGAAGAGAGAGTTTCATTTTGTCTTAAAATGCAACACTCTAACATGCTAGAGACCCATCTGTGCAGGCAGCTCCACCAGCAACGTTTACTTCTTATTCTCAGAACACTCAGTAATGGTCTTCATTCACGTTGACTCATGCCAATAAACGATAGCCCACAGCACCCACTGCATGGAAGTGATTACGTCTATTTACTAATCTTCTGAGGGTAAAATGGAATTAAAGCCAAGAATGACTGCAGCAGTTTTAAGCCACATGTAGTTCAAACAACAAGATGCAAACTTCCTTAGATGTATTTCTACAACAGGCATTAGAAACCCCAGATCAAGAGTTATTAAAAGCCAGACCCTGTAGTTTACCTGCCCTTGTTTCTCAACCCAGTGTAAATTAGCCTGAGGCCTCCTCTCTAACCCCAGGACACCAGCAAACCAGCGCATCCCCACCATCGGGATTGCACTCCCAGTTTTTCTCAACCGCTTCTATCCTTAGGTAACAAGCAATAAAAATTTCAAACGATAGCAGAGTACCTGGTGCCAAAGAGGAGCTGATGTGATGCAGGCTCTCCAGCCTGGCTCCGCTGCACAACCCTGCTCTGCCCGCAGCTGGGGCTTCGTGGAGCTGGCCCCGCTGCCCCGGGAGCCCTGCTTTCAGCTAAATGGACCTACTGGCTCCTTTCCTTCCTCCCTGTGCTAAATAACATCACTGCAAAGCCCCTGCTGACAGCAGGCTGCAGCTACCAAGACATGCCCCTGGCTGAACTGCCCCACGGAAAACCCGAAGCGTGGTAGAGCACTGAGCTCAGATAAAGAGCTGCAGCTGCTGATCGCAACACTCAAATGCAAATGGAAACAAAAAACACTTGCAAGGTAAATGGCAACACACGGGAGCATACCAGAGCCCAGCAGCACGCAAAAATGCAATACAGCTGCTCTACTTCCTATTTCCTTTTCCTTACAGCTCTGCAAAGAATACCTGCGAAGGTCAGGGGCTTTGGGACAGTTGCTCCTCATCAGGCAGCTGAGCCCGTTGCTGCTGCGGGGCCAGCTGAGCACACTCAGGAGCCAGCTCCCAAACCCCCCCGCCCTGTTTCCAGCCTGATCTTTCCTACCGATTTCCTGCCTGCTTTCCCATCAGGGTGCAAAGCAGCGCAGTGCAGAAGCTGGTTTATGAGAGGAGCTGTGGTGACAGCAATACCTGACGGTGGGGCACAGCGATGCCCGGGGTGGGGAGGGACCGGCTTGGTGATGTGGCGTTGGGCTGTCAGAGCCCAAAGGCAGCCTGGGTCTGAATCTGCTCCTTTCTGGTAGTGCCTGATGAAGGGTCTTTTGGAAACAAGCAAATTCTTATTGAATTTTTATGTTGAAGCATATGTGGAAGCGTGTTGCACCCTGAGGAGAAACGCTTTCCTCCCCCTCCCCGCTGTTGTGCACTGTGATCCCCAAATGGCAACACCATCCCCGGTGGAAAATGAGGCCGCTGGGCTCTGTGGTGGAACCAGCACCAATTAAACACCCAAAGAGCTACAGACTTGCAGAGGCAGCAACATAGCCATGAGATGATGGTAGCAGGGCTGCAGGTATTGCTTGGCCAACTCCAGTCTGATTCACTGCAAGTATCCGAGCAATTTTCTAATGGTCTGAGACTCACCAATTTCACAGGGTATTTGAGAGACAAGTTGGTGTCCGTTTTACCTTAATGTTAAAGGACAGGGAAGTGGCACAAGGTTTGATAGAAGAGAAAGCTGGCAGAAAAGTCTAGCTAAAAGGAAGAGTGGGGAAAAGTTGGGTGCAGGCAAGAGGCGAGGAGGACAGAGATTATTTCTATGGCCAGAGCCCTGTGGATAGCATGGTGTAAATATCTTACTCTAGCTTGCATTGCCAGTTGTCATAGAAGAGGGAAAAAAATTATAGAAAGGACGATAAATGCCCATTTGAAGATGAAATGCAATAGCAATAGCAAAGATTTCATTTAAAATAGCTCACGGATGTCTTGGTCCAAGGCTCAGAAATCCTTGGCAAGCAACTGGTGAAAAGGGCCTGAAGCCACTGAAAGAGGCAGTATTAGGAAATGGGAACTGAAGCAGTATCTACTGATGGGAAAAGAGAAGTGGCCAGGATATTTCTCAGCTGGTTTCACGTCCAGGCACCTCCTTTCACACACAATCGCTCCTGCTTTATAACGAGTGGGAAGGCGAGAGGCCCGTGCCAGACCTCGGATTGCCAAGGGTGCCAGGGTGCCGATGGAAAAACACCATCGTGGGGGGACTGATTCACGGGGCACTTCTTATTTCAGATATCGTTCTCCTTCTTGTGCAAAAACTGCAACAGGGAAAGTAATCTCTCCGCTGCGAAGTCTGGTTTACGGATGCCAGACTCAATGCGTTTTCTACCCAGGAGAGAAAATACTAAAACCAAAAGAATCTGTTACTTGTGCTAGGTTTTAAGGACTATCTCGGTTCAGTAAACGACCGCATAACGATAGAAGCGGGATGCAGAGCAAAGAGCGCTGCAGGTCCAGGTGACGCGTTGCAGTTTGGTGCCCGAACGCAGATGGATGCCAGGAAGCGTTACAGAAGCGCCGGTGCGAATTGGCACCGAGCTCCTACCCAGCAGCGTAGCTCCCTGGCTGAAGTACCCAGCATACCCCTAAAGCACCAGGAGTTGCTCTGGGATATGGACGCACATCAGGTTTTGCCGCGGTCTAACCCCTGCTGGCAGCTAAGCACCACCCAGCCGCTCGCTCACAGAACTGGAAGAGGAAAAGTGAGGACACTTATGGGTTGAGATAAGAACAGTTTAATAACTGAAATATAATAATGATAACAACAACAACAATAATAATATTGTAATGAAAAGGAAAATAACAGAGAAATAAAACCCAAGAAAGACAAGTGATGCACAATGCAATTGCTCACCACCCGCCAACCGATGCCCAGCCCGTCCCCGAGCCGCGGCCCACCACTAGCTTTCCCCCAGTTTCTATCCCAAGCCTGTCGCCGTATGGTCTGGAATGTCCCTTGGGGCAGTTGGGGTTGGCCATGCCCCCTCCCAGCTCCTGGTGCACCTCCAGCCCTCTCAGTCGGTAGAGCATGAGAAGCTGAAAAGTCCTTGACCTAGTGTCAGCGCTACTTAGAACGACTAAAACATCAGCGCGTTATCAACATTATTCTCATACTAAACCCAAAACACAGCACTGTGCCAGCTACTAGGAAGGGAATTAACTCCAGCCCAGCCAAAACCAAGACGGGTTTGCACGTGGGGATCACAGGACACCCCCGGAATAACGTAACAGGCTCGCACCCATGGGGACAGCACAAGCCGGCGCAGCAGGGACTCTCCTACTTGTTATGGTCGTAGCATCTGCGTTACCTCCCTCAAAATATGTGGCTGTGTGGGTTTGTATTAGACTAGCCAAGTACACGGGAAGGTTTACGTTTCTGCTTTCTTCTATTTACATACAAATAAAACCCGTTAATACATCCCAGCACCACAACAACCAACCGCATGCAACGAGCCAGCAGACAACAGCCTTGGCTGTGCCCAGAGAGCCTGGGCTTGGCTTAATTTCTAACGTAACTCTGCCAAACCGGGGACTCCCCGCTTCTTCCCGTTGTTAACTCATGGCGATGTACGTTGTTTAAAGACATGTACGGAGACGCTGTTTTATTGCAAGCGTTTCTTCAGCACCAATTTGTAACTCGTATTCTCACCTATCAGCTGCTTCATCTCAATCTGCTTTGGATCTTGGCAATGAAGTTTAATGAGGTTAAAGTAAGATCTCTCAAAGACTGAGAAGGAAAAAGCTCTTTGTATTTTGTGAAGGAAGGGGTTTAAAGAGCGGTTGCACAGTTCAGGGCACAGGCAGTGAGAAAGTGAAGTGCTGTTCTAGGATTTCTTGGTTCGGATCAGTCTCACACCACATTGACACTTGTAGCTGATGGGGTCCTGGGCACTTCTACCTGGAGCAGCTTTTTATCTTCCATCTGGCGTCCCCATGACCACTAGCTAATGCAAACTTTCTAGCGCAAAGGAGGAAACCAGCATGGCTAGAGATGCACGGTTATGCCATTAATTCACAGCAGACTGCAGCAGGTTCGCACCCACCGTGGGCTGAACCGCACCGGCGGGGATGGAGGAGCGCCAGGGAAGGCTGAGCGTGACCTGGACACGCAGCTTGTGTTGCGTCCCCATCTTAAAATGCATAACAAGGATGACGCAATTTACCACAGGTCCATTTTTCATAATCTTTCTTCAGAATCATTTAGAAACACCAGCAGAGACTGGTGAAGCAGCAGTGCGATGACTGAACTTATGCTCACCTCTAAGCAGCCTGAGAAATATTAACCACAAACTTGAAGTGCATATATCCAAAGCCACAGGGTTTTTTCTTTTTTTTTGTTCTTTTCTATTTTTTTTTTAGCTCATCAGTCGTGATACTTTATAAAGGCATTTCTAATACTGCAGAGAAGAAGAACTGAAAATTCCGGAGGTGCATTTTATGCAGTATGAAATATGGTTTCCTCCAGTTTCATATCTTAAATTTGTCCTTTGCTATATTCCAGTACAATATGCAGCTTGAAAGGAGCTGTATAACGGCATATATGAACAAATATGTTACATGTTAATGGTTGGACTTGATGATCTTAAAGGTCTTTTCCAACCTAAATGATTCTATGATTCTATGTACAAAGGAGAAATGAATCCTGCCAACACCTTTGAGGAAATTTAGATTTGAATTCTGAACTAAAATAGGTATCCTCAAAGATTTTTTTCCCCCAAAACCTGTTTTCTTTAAACTCCTATTTAACACCCTTTATTTAATTTTCAGTGCAGCAGATGTTACTTACCAAATACTTTCTAAATAATAGCTGACTATTGCACAGTACTGTATCTTACATTGAGAAATCTATATGGAGTTGCACAGTTAGTTAAGTGAGGACCCAATGCCTGGTGGGAGATAAAACTGGTCCCTGTTTCAAACCTCCTTCAAGAAGTCTGACAACCCCAGAAGACCAGATTATTAAGATACAATATGCACATTTATTCTGCCACGTCCCCACGTGCCTGTGGGAATATGAGGTCTACATTTCTAATCCACTCAAACGCCCAATTCCTAACAAAGCAGGTGGTTCCAGGAAGGAAGAGACCTCCTGAAGAGCGGGATTAAAGTGGGATGAATTAGTTCAGCACAGGTTGGTCTTTATTTTGCATCAGACAGAGGAAGCCCTTGCTGGGGGCCCCTGCTTTTGAGCGTTTGGCCACTGAAATCCAGAGACTCAGAGTCTGAACATCAGTGAAGATAAATCAAGCAGTAACAGACGTGTGAGCAAGGTCAAAAGCTTCGACAGGGAGATGATGTAAGGTCGAAACCATCCTTCATCCACATTACAACACGGCTGAGTGCCAAGGCGGTCGGTTAGTTCCATTGAAATGAATCCAATTCTCTGGAAGTGACCTAAAAATATACACCTGTCACGCCAGAGTTCCCAGGGCTCTTACACAGAGCAGACCCAGGCCACTTTCTGGCTGCAGAATGCACAAGAAATGCCAAAATTAAGATCTTAATCGTCACCGGTTGCAAAGCACATGGCTGTGAACCCGAATTCAGATTCAGGACTAACTTGACCGCCTTTCTTCCACGTTCCCCTGCGGTGTCCCCTTGTCGCGTTAGGCACCCAGCAGCCGCCGGATGGCCAGAGCTTTCCCTTGGCCGTCGCCCAGCCGCCGGTCGGGAGCGCCAGAGCTGCTGGGTGTGCGGACCATCAACCGCTGCTCCACCAGAAACCTCCTCCGCATCCCCACTTCCACGGGGAAAGCTTTCCAGCCTGGGCTTCATCCCATGCCTCTTCTGGGTATAAGCCACGTATCAAGCGCTGTAAGGAAAGGGACAATGTTAATGTATTGAATATTGCTGTATTTCTAGATCAGCTGATGGAAAGTATCCCTTCTCTGCCAACGTGTATTCATTTCTTCACATGCTGATATCCATTCTTCCTGCAAGTGGTGTGTATATATATAAATATATACGTTTTTACAACACTGGCATCAAGACAGCTGACAGCGTGTTACCTTTGGTATATTTTATAAAGCTCTTCTACAAAAACCATCACTGAAGCAGCTGCTGGCAGGTCTGGCTACACCCCGCCAACCACCTCCCATCTCACAACCTTCTCCTGGCCATATTCCCTTCCAGTGGGAAAGCACCGTCACCTTCCTCACGCTAGAAACCATCCCATGCGAGGTGGGCAGCAGGGCCTGCCCCGCAGAACGCTTCAGCATGGCAAGACGTGAGGATGGAGAACTGCCTCTTTCTAACGCTCCTGCTCCGAAGTCATTTCCAAGACAAAAACGCTCTCCTTGCACTCAACTGGAAGATGAACACTTAGATCAGGGAGCCTAAAACTTTTGTAGCCCTCCACCCGCAGCTGCGGGAGCCCTTGGCACAGTCTCTGCTTTATCCATTCCAGCCTCCCCAGCTCACCACGAGAAATAATTTCCCATATTCCTTGCCTCCAGCACTGTCTTAAGGTGCTTTAACTGCCCAAGACCTGCTTTCCCCATGAGCCGGGATAAAGTTTAAAGGCCTGGAGAGGACACGGCTCGCACACCGGCCAGCTTGTAATAAGAACCAGCGGGAGGTGTCCGACCGCGCCGGCACTCGCAGGCTTCCCACCGCCTCGTCCTGTGCAATGGCTTGGAGCATCACGAAGCGACGAACGCAGGGCTTGCTGCTGCCCAGAAACAGAGCGGGGAGGCATCTGAAGCTCTGGAGTTTATGGCTACCTAAGCAATAAAACTCAAGCAAGTTGTGTACAATGAGAAATATGAACCAAGCCGGGGAGTTCTGTGCCGCTGAAGATCTGAAAGATGGCTCTGGCACGGGGATAAGCTCCAGCCTCTGCCTGATTACTTCCCAGATATACTGCTGGACAGGGTGCGGCACCCAGACGCGCTTTTAAATAAAAGTGAGGGCCAGGGTGTCAGGGATGACGGCACAGAGACGATGCCTCCCAAACCCCGGGGCCCCCCCCGGGAGCTGCATCTGCCAGCAGCAACGCGCCCCGGCCCCGTCTGCGCAGCGGCTCCTGCGGTTTCGCGCAGTTCCATCTCAGGAACTCCCCTCCTCAGCTTGCTCGGAGCCTGCGGCAGCTTTTTCGAGGCACCGCTTGTTTCTCCGGTTCGTACCTTTCCCACGAGCTTCTTCCCCTCGCGGGGCACAGCGCGGCACGCCGGGCTCCGCTTCGACGTGCGAATCCACCACCGGAGCTTGAAGTTCCCCTACCAGCACCCTACGAGCAAGGAAGCTGTAATTACCCCGGACGAGGATGGCGAGGTACGGCGATGCAAAGAGCCCGAGTGATTTGCTTGAAAGTCGCACAGGATGTCGGGCTGGGGCAGGAGCGGAGCAGAGGCAGCATCGCCCGACGCTCGGGCTGTGCACCGCGAGTTTCCGCGCTTCACACTTCATCCCCGAGCCGGTCAGGGTCCACGCAGCCAGGAGATGATAAAGGTCCATGGAGAAAACCCTCTGTGCCCAGGAATGCCGATCTACCATGGGAAAACACAAAAGAAGCGGTCCCTCTTGAGCAATCGTTCCCACTTTCTCCCAAAACAAACAGATCTAAGTTATCACTGGAACGATTCTGTCCCCGAACAAGGAGGCACCGTAAAAGGGCTCAGAAAAATGAGGGTGCTTGCGGAGGAAAAATAGCAGATGTGAGAGAAATTTTCACTTTGTCTCCAAAGAAATAAAAAAAAAACCAAACCCCAAACAAATGATACCTGGCTTTCTTCAGCAGAAAACAGAAAAACTTAGTCTGCAAAGTGTAGGAAAAGTTGTTCGGATGAGAAGAGGGAGGAAGCAGTGCAGAGGAGAAAGAAGAGAGCAAAGCAGTTTTCCATAAATCATTAAAAAATGGACAATTTCTGTGGACAGCAGATAATTTATGCAAATCTTTTTGTGTGCTTTCAACCCCCTCTAATCCCTTATATCTTTAAATCAAATGTAAGACAAAAAACTTCACAGGAAGTTTTCTCTGCTCCCGAAAAAAAATCACAAACTAATGATTTTCTCTTTGCTAACAAAGAAGGTTATGAAGTACACTGCATATGAAGATGAACTTTGGAACGATTACAGGGAAATATCAGCCCCTCCATCAGGGCCAGCAGGACAGGCAACACAGCAGCCAAATCGGATATTGTTTTTGGAAAGTTCCATATCACACACGCTATATTTGATTAGAAAAGGAAAGATGGATTAACCAAGAAATTAAATTAAAAAAAAATTAAAAATTAATTAAAATACAAGTAGGAAGTTCTTTGCTTCCAGAAGACAGAATACTTAAGGCTGGAGCATCTCATAATTTTTTTTCCCCCAAGGTGAGTGAAGTGTTTCAGATATCTATGTCTTACTCAGATCAAAAAGCAAATTTCCTTTTACTTGCTTACAGGCTTGAAAAAAAGAGACTTCAGCTCAGAACGGTTAGAAATGCTTCTCCACATTTCCTGGTCTGGGTCAGAATGAGAAATTAGAAATACTACCCCTTCACTTCCGATCTTAGCCAAACCAAACAGCAAGTACTAGAAATCAAGGTGAGATGGGGGAAGGGGATGGGACACAAGGTCCCTGTGTAAAATTTTCTACATTTTTGTAGTTTTTGACACAGCAGAAATGTTCAAAAGACTCAAGTACCTTTCAACCAAGTCAAATACAAAATTTATTACAAAATTACAAAAAGCTCTTCTTGGATGCCTGCTCAGTTCCAGTGGGTCCAAAGTGGCACTGAGGTTTGATTTCAGGCAGCCTCAGGTGTCAGCTAGGTTTGGACACATCTCCTTTGCAAGGAGATACCTCTTGCAGTAACCTCATTTCCCGTAACTCAGATGACACAAGGCCTTGCGCTGTGTAAGACACCTGAGCTCTGCTTTGTCCCTCTTGCTCGTTGCCACATTGAAGGCTTTGCTTAGCAGGTGAAAAGATGGGAAAAGTATTGGAGAAGTCCCCGGTGAAGCAGCATGCCTGCCAGGGTGTCTCCAGGCACCCAGGCTCCCACGCAACAAGACCATTTCGGACCCTTTGGGATATCCACCATTTCGGACACTTACAGAATACCGTCTTAGTGGCTTTGCCCCCCAGTGAATTCATGGCTCCAAACGCCATACTGCCCAGTTTGCAAAGGATGTCATAAAGCGTTTAGGTTGGAAAAGACCTCTAAGATCATCCGGTCCAACCATCAACTGAGTCCAACCATGTCACTGAGGTCTCTGCCACTTCGCCTCCCCTCACTGCTGCGGATGGCTGCGCTGGGCTCCCTTCCCGCAGGCAGGCGCAGACGGCCACGTAGGGCACTCCTGACCTAACTCTTAGTCAAGCTAATGGTGGACTCCAGGATCTTGTTGCCAACCAGCAGAAACCACACATGCCTTAATGCGAAATGAGCCAGAAGCACTTGTGCAGGAAGGGCAGACCTGATCTCTTGGTGGTTCTTCATCTACCACTGGCACTGTCCAAGCTCAGGACCAAATCTGAACTCTCCCCTTTGGGCTCTTGAAGCCTGCAACATCTCCGTGTGTGGAGGCAGGGTAAGGCTGGAGCCATGTCTAGTGTGGGAAGCAGAACTAGAGAAGAGCCTGACATTTAACAGCAGAAGTCACCACCGCCTGCACAGCATCTGCAGAGAGAGGCCTTGGCCTCAAAACAACCCCTCCTAGTGCAATCATCAAACAGCTCTGTGCCACATCAGATGGACTAATCTTCATAACCACAAGATCAGATTAATCAAGTTTATCATACTCTTGCGAAAGAATATAAATCCATATTATTCTGAGACTCCTTGCTGACTGAATAAACTGTTCTATCATTCTGGATAAAAATGAAATGGGCCCAACACTGTCCTATTTTTTCCCTCATGTAAGCGAGAATTAATTTAAGTGGTGTAATTAAGATTACATCAGCGCTGAGTAAAAACTAACATCAGAATCCAAAAGTCTGTCCTTATTTCATAACAAATACTGCAATGATGGATGCCCACATGAAAATAGCCCTTATTTGTGATAAACTTCTGTAGTACAGAGCCAGGAAGTTCAGCACTAGCATGATGGAAAACTCAGACTTTGAAGAACAGCTGTATGAAGTAGACGGAACATGCTATCGAGATACAAATATAAAACTGAACAAATAAATCAACAGACTTAAAATAGAAATCAGATATTACAGCCATAAGTCACCCCAAGTTTCTGTCCCGTTATCTCGCACGTTAAAAAAATGAATACCATTTTTTTTTCTTGCTTGGCAATGTCTGCTGATGCATGACTTTGGAGGGGCAGACTGGAAACGGTCCAAGAGCTGATGTATCTATAGCGTTTCCATGGGGGCCCAATCCAAAACGCAAGGAGACAAAACAGGGGTAACGATGCAGACACTCTCCCCACCACCTCAAAGACAGCTTAATGTTAGTCTCTGAGCATGTGCACGGCTCATCTCCAGTAATCAAGTATTTTTCTTTTTTTTTTTTTTTTAAGCACATGCACAGAACTTGATTGAAAGTGTTTTATTTGATGGAGGAAAAGCCCAGTTTCATACCTCTCCAGCACATGGGACCATCGACGTGATGGGGCAGACGGACCAGGTCCTTATCGACAGACAGACACTATTCAAGATGGTCCGTGAGGCTGTGCGTGCGTCTCCCAAAACTCATTGATTAGAGTCGGATGTCTCGAACCAAAGTCCTGGTGAGCCACCAGACCATGAATGCTTCGGGAATGGGTTCCAGCTTTGGCTGCTCCCTGCGACACCGGCTGAGCGGACGAGCCCCCGGCTTCACCAGTGGTCCCTTCTCACGGCAGATTTCTACAAATTTGAAATTCAATCTGTAAGATCACTGGAAATTGTGCAAAGTAGCTCCTCTCCTTTATTTCTGGCATTTTCACTCTCTGGAAAAGAGAATGTAAATAACACATAGTAAATCAGATTGTTCTGGTCCTCCAGAAACTTTGTATTTAGTATGTATTTCAGATTATTTTCTTTAGTTGATGCGAAGGCACTGCTTAATGGTACCCTGTCAACAGTCAGCTGGACATTCCCCCTCTAATGCAAAACACACCCTTTGAATGATGCAAAATTCCTTGAACAATACTAATAAGCAACAACCATCAGGCAGAATAATGCTGGAAAAATAAAAGAACAAACTCTTGCAAAGCCTCCAGTCAGTGATGATGGGATAATGATTTTGAGGAGTGGCATAAAAAGGCAACCCCTTTCCTAACATCTCTTTTCTTAACAGTATTTCCCACGCAGCTGCAACCAGGTGCATCCGTCACCCTTTTAAACATGGTCTTTAAATCCAAAGTGATGGTACCATTTTCAGGACACTTTCATACCCATCTTCCACGCATGAACACAGAGGTCTGACAGCACACGCATGTTCCTTGGTTTCCTCAGCCCAGCTCCTCTTCCTGTTGTCAGGATTACATCAGAATTACCCATATTCCTAAATTATTTACCTACACAAAATGTTTAGAGATGAAAGCTGGGATGCCTACCATTTAAAGGACAGCCTCCAAGACTTTGAGCTATATTACCCGTAAAGATGGCTCACAACAGCAGATGGACTTTCCTCAGTCACAGGGTAAACAGTTCCAAAGGGTTTTTTTTTTTTTTTTTTTGGCTAGTTGGACTAGTTACTCTGCCAATAACAAAAGGCACAGCCACTAAAGAGAAGGGTGGATATAGCTGATGTAAACTCCAGGACAAGCCCTTGGAGAAGCTTGATCACTCCTCAGCCACCTACGTTCGGTTGGGATTGATTCATGCATCGTCCTGGGAAGCAGCTGCATTTGAACCCTGGATTTACAGGGCTTCAGCCCATGTTTAGGCTGAATTTCCCTGTACAACAGTGGTGGCTGGTGGCAGTCCTACGTGTTCATGTAGCTAATGGAAAGTCATAAAAATGGACATTACTCTCATGGCATCAGTCACCCACACCTCGTACCCAGCCAACACCACTTACTGGCAATAACAAGGATATGGACATACAGGGATCACTCAGTTACAAGTGATCATGAAGTTACAAGTTACACGAAACAAGATGAAATCAAATACTTTAATGTGCAGAGCATCGTTTGTCTCAAATAACTAAAACAAATGTTGAAATCCGAGTTCTTTGGAACTTTCCCATCACAGCGCTTTTGACTCAGAAAACATGATTTAGATCAAAAGGGAATTTCCCACAAGTACATTTGAATTTTGTTTAAATCACCCCATATAAATATAAAATCAAAATAAAATGTTTCAGTTGTGTTTATTTAAAAAAACCCACAAAGAACAGCTGTCTTGTCGCAATGAGTGGAAATATTTAATTTTTGCTCAGTCTGTGACCTGTGTCCACCTGAGCTACCATCAAGCCATGAAGTTTCTAAGTAATTTTTGCACCTCCTGACCCCACTGCTGTGGTCAGAGTCCTTAGCCACACTACATTGCTCACAACAGAATCTATTTAACTTTTAATTACATCTTGGTGCTACCCCATGGACGTTCATGACCATTCCCAGGGGATGAAACCCTGCTTCCCGGTCCACCCTGCCCTGTTTTGGTATTAAGGAGGACCACGGTGGGTGACAGCCCCGGGAGCAGGGCTCAGTGGAGACCCTTCTTATGTTGTATTTGGAAAGGGTGACTGAAAAACCTAAAAATTTGGATTTTCAGCTTCACACCTGACAAATTCTTTCATCTCCATTAACGCCCGGTATCACACTCACAAAAGATAAGAAGAAAACACCGAGACCAACAGTTACATAATGCAGCTACTATTAATATGTTGAGTCACAGTAATTATGTCAAAATTTCCTGTGGAGACTGTGTTTCAATTTGCTTATGTTTTTTTTTCCAAAGTTCATGCAAATCCCCTTTAAGCTCATCAAGAAAGAAGCCAATAAATGCAAGCTGACCTTCAAACGTGCAAGAAGCTAAACCAGGTGAACTCCTCAAGACAGAGTGAGCCCTCGCCACGAGATGTGGCATCATCTTCCTCCTGTCACCCTCTGCTCCTCATGCTTCAGCAGAAGCTGCAGCTCTCTAGAGCGGTGCTCACCATGATGCAGCCCAGTTTTTGCAGCTATTTTTGGCACTCCCACTGTACAGTGGCCAAGTTCACAGACATATTTGTGTGATTTTTCGTAACTTCCTCCAAGTAGGTCTTTCTTTTTTTCTCATACTAAGCCCAATATTTTTACTCTTCCTAGTTCAACAAGAAGGCATCTTGCCTTGGCATCGTGCCTATCTGCCCGGCCCAGTTGCAGCATTTCTTATGAACAGTGCCAGCTCCCAGCATGGGTGGAGCAGGCTGGGTGGGGGGACGACTCGGCTTATTTACTAAGAGCCCATCAAAAACTCTCTCTGTAGAGCAGACTTGGTGCCTTCAGAGCTAAAAGCGCAAGGATTTGGGTGCTTCCCCATGGGAACGCAGTTCCCAGGCAGCTTCCCGCTGGGTACATGCTTTGGGGACTGAAGGCGATGCTGGTTTTCTTCCATTTTTATGACCGTTGTTGAGCCCGTGTTGGGTTCCCCGTGCTGCTGGGGACTTCACTGAGCGCCTGGTATGCGCCAAGGCTCTTGAGCTATTGCCCTACTTGAAAGCAGAGGGGAAGGCAGAGGAAATGACACCGGCGAGGTGTTAGTGCACAAGCACTGCGAGCAGACACACATCCCTGACATCGGACATCCTGCAAAGCGCAGAAAGCCCCAGGTGCCCTACAGATCTCCAGCTCGAACCCATGGTACACAAGGTCCATGCAGGAGCCTTGGATGTACAGGAAATGGCCTCAAGTTGTGCCAGGGGAGGTTTAGATTAGATATTAGGAAAAATTTCTTCACCAAAAGAGTTATCAAGCATTGGAACAGGCTGCCCAGGGAAGTGCTGGAGTCCCCAGCCCTGGGGGTATTTAAAAGACGTGTAGACATGGTGCGGAGGGACAGGGTTTAGTGGTGGACTTGGCAGTATTAGGTTTTATGGTTGGACTTGATGATCTCAAAGGTCTTTTCCAACCTAAATGATTCTATGATCAAGCAAATGCTGATATTACTCTTATACATGCCGGTTTACAACAGCAGAGGATTGACCTCTAATTCACTGCTCTCGTACATTAGTAAAAGGCTAAGCGTAGGTTCGGAGCAGGCTGGAGGTGCCCGGCGCTGCTGGGAGCCCTGTGGCTGAACTCAGGCTCCGAAACCAGCTCCGGGTCCCAATGGCTGTGGACAAGGAGCTGCTCCTGGGGGTTTTTCCCATGTACTAATTCACACCATGGGGTCCAGAGCTGCCCCGAGCTCTGGCCAGGGCTGCAGCTCCCCACCCTGGAGAGCTCACTGTGTAGTTCAAGTTCAGAGGTTATTAATAAAACACACAAGGGGAGAGTGGAGGGTGAGCGTATTTGTGCGATGGAAGCAACCAGGCTGAAGCACTCAAGAGCATCAAACAGGAGCTGACATTTGACATACTCCAGTGTTTTTCTTCCCTTTTTCAATTGCTGCTTTGGTTCTTTGACTTTTTCTTTTTTTGACATGCAAATGTTACTTCAAGCTCTTCCTGTTCTTGCATCAGGTGTATGCAGTGAGCTTTCTCTCAGCAAAATTGCCCCAAAGCTTTAAAACCTAAAAGATGGGGGGAATGGCCAAGGAGGAGAGACTTCAAATGCACCCTCAGCTCTCAGCTCTGGAAAAACCACGCCGGGAGGCTCCCGAACCAGCGTGGCCCAGCCTCCGGCACAGCCAGCAGCGAACAGCCCCGTTCCAGAGACGTGGAGGAGGCATTTGCTTTTGAAGATAGAACGTGAGAGCCTAATTCTCGGCTTCGCTTGCAACACTTGGTTCCTCATCTGTGCTAACCAGTTTGCCGGCTGCAAAAAAAAAAAATAATCTGCTCTTCTTGGACTTACACCACTTGGCCACCAAGCCCCCACAAAAACCAGACCTTTCCAGTTCAGTGACACTGAAACCAGTGCGTAACCCTGGTCTCAGCCCCAGCCCCTCCAGACCGCTGTAACCCCACGCACCCCCCCAGCATGTGCAATCCCACCCGTGCATCCTTCCCACGCAAACAAAACAGCCACGAAATGACGCGGGGACGAACACTACTGTCAGAAATTCACTGCGATGCTATTGGAAATGCAGGGGGGTTACCCTGCTACCAAAAATAAATGACCACAAAAAATCGAAATGCGGATATCGGTGTCAAGGCTTGTGCAGCCCACATTACCCGGGGTGGTTGGTAGATGGATCAAAAAGCTCGAGAATCGCCGGCCTGGTAACAGCGCCGCAGACCTGGATACCCACGCTTTACTTCCAGCTTCCTAAGAGATGCGCTGGGCAAAGCTTTGGCCGTCCCTGGCGATGCCCTTGCAGCTCTAGGTGGCTCAATCTCAATATGCAATTCTATTATGGAATTTTGGCCCCTCAAGCTCCTGGCCCAGGCTCAGCCCTGGGTGAACTCCTGCTGTCCCCAGGCAGCACCCACCAAGGGCAAAAGGCAGAGCAGGGAGGGACGGGGCACAACCAGCACAGCCCCGAGAAAGAGCTGAGTCAGCCTTATGCGTGACAAACCGTCGATTCCTATTTTTTTCAGTTTCTTTTGGTTTTAATCAAAACGCATCCGCTGCAAATTCAGGCGAAGCCACGCTCTCCCACAAAACCCCCCAGATGCATTTTGCATCATTCGGAGTAAACCCCACCCCACTCCCTTATTCCTTAAAATGTTCAGTGCGGCGTTTCCCAATAGCAAATGCAATTCCTAAGGTCGTGTTTTCTAAAAGAGCCCAGCTACCTAGCGAGGATACAGATGTGGATGAGGATGAGCTAAAGCCGCCGCTCCCAGCTCTGGCACACGGAGCGCCCCGCGAGCAGGGAGACCTCAGCCCTGTGGTTCTGCAGGCGCAGAAGCAAGCAAGAGGCAATTCAAAGGCAATTACATGAGAACAATTATTCAGAAATGGGAAGCGGCGCACGTCGAGGGAGTTAACCACAGGAAGATGCCTTCGGCGCTACCTGCCAGGATTGCAAATGCCAGCAGGTGGGTTGGAAAATCGGCGCGTTGCTGGAAGCCTCCACCAGCGTCATGGCATTTGCTCCTTGATCCGTAGTACTTTGCCATATGGACCTGATCCAACATGCACACACACACGTTTTTCCTGCTTCCCTAGCAGGTTCGTTTCTATTTTTCAAGGCTTGCAATCCCTGTGCGTTGCCAACATGGATGAAATGCCCGACTCTGAAGAAACCCCCACCCAGGCGCTCCCCATGCCTCCTCTGACGTGCTCAGCATCAGCTCCTGTCAGAAATTCCCAACAGCTCCCAGACGGGAGTTGCAGTTGCCGCTTCTGCAGGCTACGGGAGATGACGGGCACCAGCTCGTTCTGCGAGGCTGCTTGACGAGCTGTCGGTGCCTATTTGCAGGTGCACGTGTATGTCCGTATGCCCCAAAGCTTCCAACTCCCATTTTTCCCGTGCGACATACCATTTATTTTCAGCCATCTGAGAATTTCTGTAGGAATAATGCTTCATCCCAGGAGCACCTGAATATCTAATTAACACCTTAATCAAGCCTTGGTTCATTCTAGCAATTAAATTGAAACAACAAAGCAAAACCAAGAGTGTGGAAAAGCCTTGGCTGCCTGACTATCTAGCTAAGTAACTCAAATAATTTCATTCATGCGAATCAACAGTATAACGAGGGTCACTGGGAGAACTGCTCTGCATCAACAGGAAGCGCGATACAACGCTTAAAGCAGAAGATTAGGATCAGGAAACCTGCCACTATTTGCTCTTCCTCTCTATTCTGTACTTTCATCATCTATAAAACAGGAATATTGATATTTTTTTCCTAGCCTACAGTTGCACACTAAAACACTCCATTGATGTTTATGTGACAGTTGCAGAGGTTTGGATGAAAAGGGCCAAAGATAGAAAACCACAAAAGGTTGTGAGTGATTCAGAAGAGCCGGTGCCCTGGGAAGCGCCGAGGTGCAGCGCGAGCGTGGGTTGCAGGATTCCTCTGCAGGCAATGCAGGGGTCACGGCGGGTGCAAAGTAAGCCCCAAAGCAGGGGAGGGAAGTGCTCTGGAAACAGATGAGGCAAGGCAAAAAGCTACGGCTAAGTACCTTGGACGGTGTCCCGACCAAATACTCCTTTTCAAATGGATTACGTTGCAACGCTGTTAGAGATCCGTAACGGGAAGGCTTTATTCTCCCCCCTTGCTGCCTAGAAGTCAACTTAACTTGGGCCATTTCTTCCTATTGCTGGAGTCTGGGACAGGAAAAGATGCACCACGTGGAAGCTGGAGGGGTTGTTACAGGGTTAAAATAGCAAGACTAAAATAAAACGAAATTATATAAATAAGTCTAGGAAATATTGGCTGTAACACAACTCCAAAACCAAAGCGCTGGCCAGATTTGTTAAATAGTCATAACTAAATCAAACATATCTCCATTAGCAACTTATTACGCTGTAGAGCAGGATTAATTCAGCAAGATGGTTCAAATTTTTTATGAGCACGTTTTATAATACCTAGACATCGCAGCAGTTTTCTGTGCACACAGTCCAGCAGTCAAAATTACGACTGCTATTAGGCTGCGATTAATTGGGTACAAAGCCCTCTGCCCAATTCATTGCGTAAGCTGGAGGGCGAGCCAAAACTTTTCTGTCAATCTGCTTTTTTTTTTTTTTTTTTGCAGAAAACTGAGTTTTTGACAAAACCCTTTGCTTGCAGCCATTATTTGCTTTCCAAGGAAGTTCCCACAGCAATATTTTTAAGTTTCGGTGGGTTAAATGCTGTTGCAGCTTTCTGTAAGAGAATTAAAATAGTTCTGTTTTGCCCATTTTCTGGCAAAGGGGTACGCACTTGCACCCCACGTTGGGCTTAGTCGCCTTTTTTATCCAGACCAGGCTGGAACAGCCTCCATCAGCCTGTCTGCCGCTCAGCTCTGCGTGCCTCTGCCGCTTCACCCTGATTTACGGGAAGCAATATCTTACATCCTGATGACTCAAGGTTCACGCAGCACGTCAGAACTTATTTATGGCACGGTGACCCTTTACCTTTCTCCAGCGATACACGGCGCTACCCACCCCGGCAGGTTTACAGCGACCGTGGATGCTCCTTGCCACAGTAACCCTGACCATCGCGGCTGGGTCTGTTCCTTCAAACCACATGATTTACGCCCAGGGTGTCTAATTGCTGGTTAATTCAGCTGCTCCCATCCCCGCGGCCAGGCTTCCCCAGCAGAGCTGGTGCGACCGTGGCAGCGGGGGGTTCTGCCGACCCGCCGCGGCACACGCACGCACGAGTCCCTCCGGCCCACCCGCGCGCACCGAGCTATTTCTCATTCACTTATTGCCGCGTTTCTGCGCCTTCCAAGTTGTACTGAAGCTACGCAGGAGTTGATTACGTGCTTCACCAGCGGCAACAACCAGATCATGGGAGCAAGGACCAATGACCAGCGGTAACGCCAGGTCCATCACTTCGCCCGTCTCCTGCCAGCTCTCCTTGCCTTTACATCCAATTTGCTGATCAGCCTCAAACCAACGTTAAAGCCAACACAGAATACTGCTTCATCCTTCCTTTTTCTTTTTTCTTTTTTTTTCTTTCCTTAGCAGGGTGTTTTTTCCAAGATCAGAACAGCAGCAAAGGGGACTTTCTGATGCACTCGGTCATCAGGACTGCCTCTGCGTTGCAACGCGATCTGTTCTCAGAAAGGGCAGCACCAAGAGGAAACCAGACGTTCACAAATGCACGTCCAAATCAAACATGTCAGCATTACAAGCCCTACAAACAAACAGCTCACTTGAAAGCTACGATCCCTCCTATTCGAGGCCGTAACGCAGTCGTGTTCTTGGGCTCACCTTCACGGGGCTGAAAGCACCCCGGAGGTCCCCAGCTGACCGCAGCCACCGCCAGCGCCCAGCCCGCACCGCAGCACCGGCCCGGCTCCCGCCGTGGGGCTCATTGGGAAGGCAAAAACTCATCCCGGGGCGTGCCCAGGGTCAGAAACACGGCTGTAAGGTCTGCAGAGGCAGCCGGCCTCAGTATTTGAGCCAGCAGTGTGCCCAGGTGGCCAAGGAGGCCAACAGCATCCTGGCTTGTGTCAGGAATAGTGTGGCCAGCAGGAGCAGGGAGGTGATTGTGCCCCTGTGCTCGGCGCTGGTGAGGCCGCACCTCGAATACTGTGTCCAGTTTTGGGCCCCTCAGCACAAGAGGGACATTGGGGTGCTGGAGCGTGTCCAGAGACGGGCAACAAAGCTGGTGAAGGGTCTGGAGCACAGGGCTGGTGGGGAGCGGCTGAGGGAGTTGGGGGTGTTCAGCCTGGAGAAGAGGAGGCTGAGGGGAGACCTGATCGCTCTCTACAACTACCTGAAAGGAGGTAGTAGTGAGGTGGGTGTTGGGCTCTTCTCCCAAGTAGCTAGCGATAGGACGAGAGGAAATGGGCTCAAGCTGCGCCAGGGGAGGTTTAGGTTGGAAATTAGGAAAAATTTCTTCACGGAAAGGGTGGTCAAGAATTGGAACAGGCTGCCCAGAGAGGTGGTGGAGTCCCCATCCCTGGGGGTGTTCAAAAAACAGGTAGATGTGGCACTTTGGGACATGGTTTAGTCTAGTCTACCCTTGATTGGTTTAGGTGGGCTTGGTAGTGTAGGTTAATGGTTGGACTGGATGATCTTAAAGGTCTTTTCCAACCTAGATGATTCTATGATTCTATGATTCTATGATTTATAAGGTGGCCTGGCAAGCCTGGCTCTGCTTCTCCAGCTGCATCCCTTCGGATGGAGACCCGGATGCTCCAGTGCAGCCCCAATGCCCTCTAATGGAACGCAGGGCATGAGGAGAAGGGGGACAGGGCACCGTGCACGCCACTGCCTTGACGTGAAGGAGACCCAAGACCAGGATTCCAACAGCCCAGAGCATACAGCGAGCAGCAGCTACAGACACGCCTCCCAATCCGAAACTCCGAAAGCTTATCCATGTTCCAGCTGTACGACTTAAATTAAAAAAAAAAAAAAAAGTGTCAGCCACCAGGGCTATTTCTGTTTTCTTTTTCCCATCATATTTCCAAGGCAAAAGAACAGGCATTATCAAGCAGGTTTGCTGACTGTAATAGAGAAAAGTCGTATTATCGAACACTCACACAGGCTTTTTGTGTCCCTTGTTCTGTGCATGCTCTCGGTTCTAAACAAAGGAGAACAGGCAAGACAAATGAGGGGGAAGACGTACTTCAGCAAATAGATGTACGCTTTTTTTTTTTTTTTTTTTAAAAACTGTCTCGATTCTGTTTATACTGGCTAGGAGACAGCATCCTCCGTTCTTCTCAAACGCACCAAACAAAACCTGAGCTAATGACGCGATTCCCGTAATCAAGGTCACAGGCCTGGTTCTGAAGGAGCAGGCAGCTGAATGTCATACCCAGGGCAGAACTGAAAACTTCATTTAAAACGGGCTAAGTACCAACAACTGAAATAATTTGCTTAACAGGAGGAAAAGCACTTAGGGAATGCTTTTCTCTCAGAAGAACGGAGGAAAGTTGGAACACTCGCGGATCCTCTTGAGCGCTTCATCTAGAGGAAGCTGCAGGGCAAGCTGTGATGCTGCTCAAGTCGAGGGCAAAGCTCCTCTCCGCCTGGGTGAACCCGGCATTTTGCTGCATCTCCTTTGGGCTACGCCCAACTAGGAAGGAGGTTAGTTCAAAGAGAGAAAGGATGTCTCATTGCTCAAACCCATCTACAAAAAAAAAAAAAAAAAAAGAAAAAAAAAAACCAAAAAGTCATTTCTGAGCTGAGAAACTCACCTGGGGCATCAGTACCTTAAAATAGAAGCTGTGACTCTGCCATCGCAAACAGCGGCCGCTCCCTGCGCGCGCTGCACGAGAGGGATGCACGCCACGGCACATGGGCAGTTTCTCTCTAAGCAAGGAAACCAACGTAAGAGGACGACTCGCAGATTGCGTTGTTGACACAAGAAAACCTGCTTTACCTTGTAAGTCAACAATTTGCTTGTTACAGAAGAAAACAAACTGAATTTGAACCGGGCAGCCCTGGCGATAAGGTTCAGCAGCTCCGCCGGGACAGCTCGGGGCGTGGATGGGAGGGGAGCGCGGTGGCTGGGGGTTTGCACCATGGCTACGTGGAAAACATGCAAACACGTGGAAAACACGTAAACACGTGCAAAACACGCAAACATGTGGAAAACAGGCAAACACGCGTCCTGCCAGCCCCACTCCACCGCGCTGCCGGGCGCGGAGAGGGATGCCCGGGGCTGGCAGGAGCTCTCGGGGAGGAGAGAGGGGAACAGCTTTTCGTGGGTGATTCCAGCTGAAAGCGTTTGTGAAACACTCTATCTTGGCACCAGGCAGAGGTGGCTGGTTTTTGTCGAGGTGAGCTTGCATGAATCATACAAGGAAATACAACCGTATGCAAGTGACAAAGCTGAAACTCCTGCAGAGAGGGCAAATGCAAAGATGGGTATGTGTTCTGCTGCTGCCAGACCCACACTCGGGTGTGTGAGCAAGAGCGGCGGAATAGTCCCACGCCGAGCACTCTGCAGAAGACCACGGCAGCACCGGCGAGCTCACTGCCCCTGCCAAGCAAGGCTCAGTTTAGATGCTGAGCATGCCACTGCCGGCTCTCTGCAGAGCAAGAGGCAGAGGACACTCGGTCTGCTCTCCCCAACAGGCTTTGGTCACGAGGAATAACAAGGGAACACAAATGACTTGAGTCATCTCCACTCATCCATCATTCAGGGGAAAAGAAAAAAAAAACCAGCTTGCTTTTCATTGCTGTATGCAGCAGAAAAGATAAGCAGAAGAAAAAGAAAAGCCACAGGGAATCCCACAGAAGTTTCTTATAGTGCGCTGTACTTCATCTATCGGAGCGAACAGAACCAGCTACAGCTGCAGGGTACAGAATCACCCAGCTGGACAGAGCGTAGCACGGCGAGGAAACACCTCACCAGAATCACCCAGCTGGACAGAGCGTAACCCGGCGAGGAAACTCCTCACCAGAATCACCCAGCTGGACAGAGCGTAACCCGGCGAGGAAACTCCTCACCAGAATCACCTAGATGGACCGAGCGTAACCCGGCGAGGAAACACGTCACCAGCACTATTAGAAGCGGCTGGAGCAGCAGTTTGGGGACAGGAATAATTAGGGAGAAGAAAGTATGTGTCCTGCATCCTTTTTTTTTTTTTTTTTTTTAAATAGAATAGGCTGCACTTTACTTTCAGAGCAGCTTCCAGCCCTCCCTATCACCCAGACGGACGTGCAGGAGCATCCCCTAAAGCAGCCTCCGTGCCTGCAACGCTTTCTGCACAGCGCGAGCTAGTTTTCGATGCACTGTATATTTGATATAAATTAAAGCTCTTTTAGAGACAGATCTTCCAGAGCCCCTTCATGTGCTGAGGGACCTCCCATATATATGCTTGTTATCGCCAGCTTGTCACATGCTACTCTTTTATTAACCACAATACTTGTTAGAGGAAGATGATGCAACGGCTGCATGGGAAGTGTCAGCTATTTTGTACAATGCTGTTTATTGTTTCAGAAAAGAGACTTTCAAAATGGAACGGTGGCTGCCGTGTTTACCGACCGCCTGAAGAAGGCTTCTGGCTGCGCCTTTTCTTTCCCGAAAGGGAGGCAAAAATATCAGGATGCAAAAATTAGCGCACGCCGGCGAAGCAGCAAAATCAAGCAGCACGGTGATCAAGCACCCATGATCCTCCTCCTCCTCTGTACCCGCTCTGGCTTCTCCTGGGGGCTGAACTCCAAGGGTTGAGCAGACAAGACAATTCTTTATCTAATCTCTTCTCTGCTGCATTATCTCAGCATGAACACAGGTTGGTTTCTCCACAGCTCGACTAAACTCTCCCGGTAGGAGCAGCAGCCCTGGTGCTGCCCGGGGTGCAAACAGGGCTGGAGGAGCTGGTCCATCCTCCGTCCCACGCTGTTGCCAGGGAGCAGGGCTGCATCGCTCTCCCCAGGAAAGGGGCACGCGGGGGGACTCTGATCCATGCAAATTAACACATGTGGAATTAAAACGTCTGCCTCTTACGTAGCTTGCAGTCACCCTTCTCTCATAAGGGGCACACAATCAGTTCAGCTTCGTCACTTCTGGCCACCTCCATCGTCCCTAACCTCACAGCAGCTTGCTGCGTCCAGGCATATTACACCATACATCGACAAAGGAAGGATTTAAACCGCAACACAATATATTGATAAAAACAGATGGAGGTGATAAACAGTAACTTAGGAATGTGCATTAAAAGCAGGTGGGTAAGACAATAACTAATCAGTAGAAGCAAAATTATTATTATTAAACAAGAAGGCAGGGCTGGACCAGCTGGCTTGCGTAGGCGGTGAGTCGACCTGCTCTGCTCCGCAAAGCCATTTCCTCGGCGGCAGAAAGCGGTACGTTGAGGTGGGCACCGAGCAGAAAGCAGCGGCTGCAGCGGCACGCCGGGGAGAGCACCGCGATGCAAAGGAGCTGGCAGGCACGCTGCCGCTCCGGTGACATGAAATGCTCAGTAAGTTAACCTTTCCACTGTATAGCCTGTTGGGGAGCCATTACCTTTTATTGCCCTCTGGAAATGATTAACCCTACATCCAAAAGTCTATGCAGACAGAAACAGGACAAATAGAGACTGATAAAAATCAATTTTCTCCAGATTAAAACGAAATTCAGTTTTCAGACTTCTAGCATACTCTCACTCTCAAAAGTGAAATTGTGTGGTCGCCCTTCATCCAGCAGCTGCTTAATAATCATAAAATCATTTAGGTTGGAAAAGAGCTTTAAGATCACCCGGTCCAACCATTAACCTAACACTACCAAGTCCACCACTAAACCAGTTAAGGGGAGATTCATAATTAATTTTGTGTTTCCCGGCTTGCTGGCTGGATTATTTTTTAATGAAAGGAAAACCAGGAATCACTAAGGTTGGAAAGGCCCTCTAAGATCATCAGTCCAACCGTCAACCCAACACCCCCATGCCCACTAAACCGTGTCCCAGATAACTCCTACTATATGCAAAAATCACAATTAGCACCTGCAGCCACGGAGACCTGGGTGCAGGTGCAGGTGGCCCCCCACCCCATTTGCCTGCAGGACCTGCTGGCAGCCCCGGCAGGACGTGGCCTCCTGAGGACAAGCATTCCTGCAGCATCTCACGGGCTTTTGGTCCAGACGCGCAAGGATGGCTACAGCCAAATCCATTACGGCACCCGACATCACGTTAAAACCCGTTTCACGCTTCCAGAAAGTACGCCAGGTCAGTCCTTCAGTCAGTCGCTGACTCCACAAGGACGTGAGGGTCATTAGCAGGCTGTCCAAGCCCACGCACCGGTGGCTGGCAGGACCCCGCAGCCCACCTCCCACCCCAGCCTGGGCAGTCCCGCAGCACCGTGGAGGCTCAGCGGGATTCGGGCAGGGTGAAACCCAGGACCTGTGCATCCTTAATTCCCGCACCCACAAGGCTCATAGCCTGCGTTCCCCAGGAAGGAACAAGGCCATTTTTTAAGCTTGCAGAAACGCTGCACACTGCGGGACGTGGAGGATACCGTATTTCAGCAATCCTGCGGGTAAGGGCTTCAGGCGGGCACGCTACAACTACGCTTTTTAACAGGTATTATGGGAAACCCAGAGAAAAGAATCATAGAATCACAGAATCATAGAATTGTTTAGGTTGGAAAAGACCTTTAAGATCATCCAGTCCAACCATTAACCTACACTACCAAGTCTACTCTAAGCCAATCAAGGGCAGACTAGACTAAACCACGTCCCCAAGTGCCACATCTACCCGTTTTTTGAACACATGCAGAGGCTCAAAGTTTGTCACCGCTGGATTTCCCCATTCTGCACCTTCCACCATCAGATGGGGCAAAGGCAAAAGCTGTTTCATCTGTAGAGCCAAGAGCAGATGAAGCTGCCGAGCGGCATCCAGGCGACAGCAGACACCTCCGATTCACACAACACTGCCTTATGAGAATCTCGTACTTACGACCATCCCTTTCCAGTAACAGAGTGGCAGAACTGGTTTTGCAGCCCTTCGGGCACGCTAATTTGCCTGGTGGAAAACAAAGTGCTTGTGAGGGAGAGCAAGCAAGCACTGGCTTTATTCAGCTTAATCACTGGGTACACCAGAGGAACTCTAAGTTGTATAACTAGTGTAAAACCTTAAGTAGGCTTCACTTAAAACAAGAGCCTCTGGCCCGCGGTTGGGGAGAAGGCTATGGTTTCACGGAAGACTGTGGCTCCCAACAGCTAGTGGAGGTAGAGAAGTGTGCCCAGGTGGCCAAGGTGGCCAACAGCATCCTGGCTTGTGTCAGGAATAGTGTGGCCAGCAGGAGCAGGGAGGTGATTGTGCCCCTGTGCTCGGCGCTGGGGAGGCCGCACCTGGAATGCTGTGTCCAGTTTTGGGCCCCTCAGCACAAGAAGGACATTGGGGTGCTGGAGCGTGTCCAGGGAAGGGCAACGGAGCTGGGGAAGGGTCTGGAGCTCAGGGCTGGTGGGGAGCGGCTGGGGGAGCTGGGGGTGTTCAGCCTGGAGAAGAGGAGGCTGAGGGGAGACCTCATCGCTCTCTGCAACTCCCTGAAAGGAGGGTGTACTGAGGTGGGTGTTGGTCTCTTCTCCCAAGTAGCTAGCGATAGGATGAGAGGAAATGGGCTCAAGCTGCGCCAGGGGAGGTTTAGGTTGGAAATTAGGAAAAATTTCTTCACGGAAAGGGTGGTCAAGAATTGGAACAGGCTGCCCAGAGAGGTGGGGGAGTCCCCATCCCTGGAAGTGTTCAACAAACGGGCAGAGGTGGCACTTGGGGACATGGTTTAGTCTAGTCTACCCTTGATTGGCTTAGAGTAGACTTGGTAGTGTAGGTTAATGGTTGGACTGGATGATCTTAAAGGTCTTTTCCAACCTAAATGATTCTATGATTCTAAGAGAGGAGAAGCTTTTCACCAGGACCACTAAGGTCCACAAAGTCACACAAGGTGCTCCCCTTTCTCCAGCGACATAGTCTCAGCTGGGAGAGACTTATTTGGGCTCTTAAACGTAGCAGCGTAAGGATAAGTCGTGGACGTATTTTGCTAAAATAAATGCAAAGGCTCTATAGGGCAAAGGGGACTGACCCAAACCCCTCCGAAGTCACTGAGCACTTTTACCAGCAGCTGAATCACCCCTTGGGTGCGGAAACCGCACCTCTCCCCGCAGATTTGCCTTTCACGTAAAAAGAAAACAGCTACGAGCATTACGATGAACAAACGTACAGGCTCCCGACCGGGGAAAACTAAAACGCGATCCGTATTGGGGGCTTAACAGGGCATCGCATACAGAAAATATCGCATACAGAAAATAATCCTAAAGCAAACCGGCACAGACCGCGCTACGCTGAAGATTTCTCAGCTGTTTTCCCAGCGTACCGGCTCCTCCGTAGCTATGCAAGAATGGCTGTGCTGGAGGAGGAATAGATGATGTATTGATGAATTAGCGGGGATTGACAGGCTCATTAGCGGAGTAATTTAATGTGCTCATGAATGCAACTTCTATGCCGCACGACGTGAACCGGGCAGCGAAACGGCGGGTACAGGAGTTCTGTATCACGATGAATTCCTCTCGAAGGGGCGGCTGGATCGCGTCTGCGTTAATAGAGCTTCCTTTGTGCGGCCTCAGATCCGGACCCGGCGGGAAGCGATGGCAGCGGGCGATGCCCCAAAGGCAGGCGACGGGCTCCGCTCCGCTGCGCCCCTGCAAACCTCGCCTGCAGCGAGGGCCTGGCCTGGCCACTAATAGCACGGTACCAAACTGGGGGGATTTTTATTGATCCACCGAAGAGCGGCTGCATGGGGAGCATATCTGAGCCAGAGAGGGAAGAACCCGCGCTTGCCTTCCTCAACCACAGCGCGCCAGCGAGGGCGGACAGCGCTTGACATCTCCTTTGCCTCTTTCGTCAGTCAAATCCACCTGTATTTTCTCCACCAGACCCAGCCCGCTTCTGCAACCCTCTCCTCTGCAAATCCCTCTTCTGCATCTCTCTCCTACAAATAAACCCCCTCCCAGTTTCCTCCCGTCTCCCAGACGGCAGAGCTCTGCCTGCATTCGGCGTCCAGCGATTTCCCCGCAACGCTCCACAGCGCCTATACCGAAAAGCCTGGAGCATTTAAAAAAAAAATATGACCATATTTGCTTTTTTTAAAGCCGTTGTTAGCTGAGCCAGCTCCAGGATGGGGCTGTGCTTGGCTGCTGTGAAGCACGAAGCGTGGCTGCCACAGCAGCTTGCCTTCCTCCGCAGCAGCTCGAGATGAGACAGGAAAGGGTGGGATGGGTGTCAGCTCGAGAACAAGCTGTGACAAACACGAGGCAGGAGACTGAAACTCCTGACGTACCAGAGATGCTGAAAGGGCGACCGCAGACCTCCTGGGCCATGAAGGAACGAAGCCCCGCAGAGCTGCCCGGCACACGTTACGGGTCCCGGAGTGGCACAGATCCAAAACCAGTTGGGTTTTTTTTCATGCTGTTCCACATCTTTCTCGCCGGCCGTGCTGCAGCCTGTGTAAAAGCTCTTTGCTGGCACACCATAGACCTGAACTTGACCTCTAGCCCTGTGGATAAAGTGAGCATGGGGGTGAAGCCAATCATTTCTGTGCCAGCGTCCCAGGACAACTGGGCGACGTAGCTTCCACCCTACAGCTCAAAGCCACTGCTGGACGCTGACTTTGGCTTTCAGAGGGAAAAAAACCCAAAACGGAACCATGCGCAGGCTTTCTGACCTGGGGGGTGGCAGGTGGAGGTTTGGGCCCCAAAAGTAGGAAAGTCTTGGTGGGCAGAAGCTTAGCAGGGGCTTAGAGAAGGTGGCACGCTCTCCCTTGCGCCTGTCAGCGTGGCTATGGCACACAGCAATTATTGGGATTAAATAAGAACAGAGAAACGCTCTGTTGAGGAAGAGTGACAACCCTACGCTGCACTTCCAGCAGGCAAGAGAAAAGGAGATGAGTAAAACGAAGTGCAGAGAAGGGCAAAGAGCCTGGCACTAAACCACGTGCTCTTCCAACTGCTCCAGGCAAAGCCCCGGTACAGGATTTTGGTCACAGGTGGGTAAAACTGAACTCAGTGCATTCATTTCTTCCTGACAGCTCTGATAGGACCAGCAGCTCTCTACCCTCAACCTGAGATCTTCCTCCATGACCTCTCAGAGCTGCTGATCTTCTCCCAGCACTCCTCAGGATCTGGAAGCTCTTCAGAGCGTCCAAGTGCCCCCCACGCAGCAAGCGTTGCGGTCTCCTAACCGAGCTCCTCCTTCAAACCCTGCCTCCAGGCGCAGATGTGGAGGCTACCACGAAGCGTGAGACGGTGGTGGGCATCTCCAAGGTCTGAGTCCGCATGGACTGCATGAGCGCGGGGCCTCCCTGGATGCACTCTGAGCATCTTCCAGTCTCTCTGCCTCTGAACCTCACCCCAGAAAACTCCACACGCTCGTGCTCCACAGACTCCCCGTCCTCACCCTCACACCCTGCCCAGGCAGAAGGTCGCTGCTGCTCCCCTTGTTAGTTTTGCATGAGCAATCAGCGCCTGCAGAGAGCCTGACAGACTGCCAGGCCCCAGGAGGGCTCTCCGTGGGCTCTGCAACTTTTAACCCCCGCCTCGCCTCAGGCACTTGGAGACCCCTTCCCATCGGAGCCGGCTCCAGTAATCACACTGGGGGAAGAAACGAGAAGGCAGGATGGATGAGCGCACCGCCCTCGGTTCACATGGCCTCTTGAGCAACGCTGATCTTGACCGTGGCTGCTTCACGTTGCTGTGGACAGCTGACCGCGTTCGCCATCAGGGCAGCGTAAGGGAAACGTGATAGAGGTGGTCACTCGTGTCTTGCCTTGAGCGGACGCTCCCCGCTGCCTTGGCAGAGCGGGATGGCAGCCCGGAGGTGAGGACACCAGGACAGCCAGCAGCGAACCACCGGCACACGCAGTAACTAGGATGAGAGGAAATGGGCTTAAGCTGCGCCAGGGGAGGTTTAGGTTGGAAATTAGGAAAAATTTCTTTATGGAAAGGGTGGTCAAGAATTGGAACAGGCTGCCCAGAGAGGTGGTGGAGTCCCCATCCCTGGAAGTGTTCAAAAAACAGGTAGATGTGGCACTTCGGGACATGGTTCAGTCTAGTCTACCCTTGATTGGCTTAGAGTAGACTTGGTAGTGTAGGTTAATGGTTGGACTGGATGATCTTAAAGGTCTTTTCCAACCTAAACGATTCTATGATTCTATGAACTTGCAGAGACGCTCTGCAGAGCAAGACAACACTTGCAGAAAGACGGAGCCCAGCGAGGGATGCAGCGACCGGCACTGCCACCCAGGACCACCCCAGGGCTCCCACCCAGCCTGCCAGGAGCTGCTGTGGGGCAGCAACTCCAGCCAGCACCCAGGGCCACCCGCGCTTCTCATGGGTGCCACTGCCCTCTGCAGTCCCCAGAGGAACCAGCAGCTCGCCACCACGCAGCCAGGACGTCCCTCTGGCATCCTCTCCTTCCAGCCTCACCTCGCATGGGCTTCCCTGCAAAGTCCCAGCCCAGAAGATAATTCATCTGAAGAAACGCATTTACCCGCAGCGGGAGCGATGGAAATGGCGCTGGGGGCAAGCGGGTGCTCTGCCCGCCCCTCCCCGCGCATCGCACCAGCCGGGAACTCCCCAGCCAAGCTGCGGTTCTTGCAGAAGGTGCCGAGGAACGGCCGAAAGCCCGAGCAGAGAATGCTACCCAATGCTAATCCCTCCACACGCGTCCGTTCGCAGGAAACCTTCCCTCTTAAAGCCGGCCCTGAGAACGCAGCTAAATGTGCCCCGAGCATCCGAGAGCGGAGCCGTGGCCACACGCTGCACACAGTTTGGGACGCGAGTGACTCAGCACGGATGTTTCTGTCTAAACCGGCTACTTTAGGCTGCGTTTACAGTCAGCAAGGGCTCAGTCGTGGAGTGTAACGCACTCGGCTGGAGCTGAAAGTGGAAGTCGGAGCAGTCGAGGCGAGGAGGCCAAGAGCAGCGGCGGGGGGAACGCACCGCAGGGGACGACAGCTTTGGCAACTCGCGGAAAGCCCGCGCTGAAGCCTGCCAGACCGCGGAGACCTGGCTGGGTCAGGATCGGAGCAGAGGGCAGGGCAGTGACAGTGCAGAGGAGCCAGAGCTTCTTCAGCCGCCCCCGGAGGTGCATCGCTCCGGGGGCAGAGAGTGGGTGAGCCGCCGGGACCCCTCCAGAATCCCTCCGGCTTGGCTGCTGAGGGAGGGGGCAGCGGCTGGGAGCTCCCAGGGAGCCACAGCGGATGGCGATCCTTCACCAAGGGCCGCGTTTTCCCCTTTTCCAGGCACTGGGATCACGAGGTGCTAGCCAAAAGCACCTCTCGGGCCCTCCGAGGCTTTAGGGAGCGTGGCAGCAGGCAGACGCTGGACCCCCGCCTGCCTCGCCGGGTGCTGCCCACCAGCCTCGCCCCGTCCTGCCCCAGCTCCGTGACGGGAGATGCCGCTCCCGCACAAGCCCCGCTCCTTCTGCTCGGGGCTGCTGGACCCCCTGCAACCTAAACCCGACCCCTCCCACCGCCGCGCTGTATTCCCGCTCCACGGAGCAGAGCTCCACATGCCCAGCAAGCTTCCTTGGCTTTCTCCTCGTCCTGCGGCTGAGACACTCCCGCGCAGCTAAGAGCCAGGATCGGCCTCGGGAGCACTGCTCTCAACCCCTGCTCTTCCCCGGGCTGCACGGAGAGACCAGGAGAAATCCCCAGGGAGTCTGCTGGCAGCGGGCGACTGGTTTTGGAGGTGTCCCGGGAAGCACCCTCGCTCCAGCCCAGCCTGGCATTCCTCCCCAGCCGCCTCGCAGGCTGCCAGCTGGGACGGACCTTGGTCCGAGCACACTGGCCATGCTGATGAGCTAAAGCAGCTATGGTTATGAATAAACATTTCTGCTTTGAAGGCTTTTCTTAGTAAGCCAGTCAGATTATTACGGAGCAAATCTACGCCTTAATGCAAAAATTGGAAATAGAGCCTCTTGTTTCATGTATGAGCACAAGCGCTGAGCCGTATTTGCTTTGTAGCAGCAAGTTAATCATAAAAAGCAGTCTAGTATGCGGCTTGTTTGTAAAATGGAAAGCAGAAGATAAGAAAGGGCATCTGTGCTGCGGGCTCTGGCACCTGGGTGCTTTCGACATAACTCGAACAGAGACTAACACCACCCACGGCTCCCCCGCCACGTCCCCCCCGCGCCCGCCTCCAGCCCCGAGTCCAGAGTCCGCCTTTAAAAGCTCCGACAACATTGCTGTTATAAATACAGGAAGGGTACGAAAGACAGCAAGGCTGGGCCGATTCCTGGGGGAGAACCGGGAGACTGATGATCCCTGACAGAGCTGGAGCTGAAGATGCAGATATCCACCACCGCCCCCGCTCCCCGTGCAGCGCCGAGTGCTCAGCTCCCAGCTCCACAACCTGGTGCCAATTTGCAAGACCCAGCAAGCTGAACAAGAGCCTGCGGGCCAAATTCACCCAACGTTTATTTGTGTCTGAGCTCATACAGTTTTACCACTGATTAATCGGTATCTTTAGGTACAGAATCGCAACGGGCTCGAGCGCTTGGGGAGCAATATTTCGATAGAGAACACGACCGCGGTCACAAACTCAGACTCTGAACGCTGAAATCCCCCCAGCTCGCATCACTACAAGACACTCGGGCAACACAAACGCGCCTCCGTCGTCCCCTGCCTCGCTGCCGGCAGGAGATGAGCGGTGCTCACTCGCTGTACGCCGTTTCTCCGCATTGCTCAGGCCTGCATCCTCTCCGTGCTGGTGAAACCCTGCTCCGAGGACAAACCGCATCATCTCACCAGCCCTTGCGAGGGACACGTTGACAGAATATTTATTGTGCAATTCCAGTGCTTGGCCTCACGGTCTCATTTCTTGGGCTGAGACGCAGCGGTGACAGCAACGCTGCCGTTCGAGTGACCGACCTACACCACCTAATTTTCAAATGACAGCAACAAGCACTTTACACATCCAAAGCTCAGCTCGTGCTCAGCTCTGTGGCTGCTCCGAGCACTCTGCACTTCTGGAAGAGCATTTCCCTGGCTGCTGCTCCTGCCTGCACCATCACCACCAACCTGCCAGCAGCTTGGGCGCTGGAGACAGCCGGCTCCTCCGGCCGCCGCTCCCAGAGCTCCCTGCATCCCAACTTCTGTCCGCAACTCCCTCCATCCCGGCTCCTGGCCACGATGGCGAGCCTGGGACAGGGACGTCAGAGCAACCCTCACGCAGGCACTGCCCGGAGCGCGTACCCGACCCCGCAGCCGGGCTCCGGCCGTGTCAGTGCCCGCGGGGTACCTGGGGCCAGGCGCATACCTGGGGTCAGCACGTGCACTCAGTTTAAAAATAAGCAAAACTAAAGGAGAATAGATTTAGGCTGGATATAAGGAAGAAATGTTTCACACTGAGGGTGGTGAGGCACTGGCACAGGTTGCCCAGAGAGGCGGTGGAGGCCCCATCCCCAGAACCATCCCAGGCCAGGCTGGACGGGGCTCTGAGCACCCTGGGCTGGTTAAAGCTGTCCCTGGCACTGCAGGGGCTGGGCTGGGTGGGCTCTGAAGGGCCCTGCCCACCCAAACCATTCCATGGTTCCATGATTCTACGAAATGCGAGCACCCCTTGGCAGCCGAGCCAGCAGCATGAGCATGGCCTGAACGCAGCCTTTCCAAACACGCTGTTGGCTCTGTGGTGAACGGGATCTTCCCCCCAGCTGCAGCCCCCAATTTTGGTGGCTCCAAGCGCCCTTTGCAGAAGCAGCAGAAGGGTGTTACTGGCTCTTCACTGACCTACGGGAACGGCAAGCCGAGCGTGGCCGGAGCCGGCTGACTTGCTGAGGGCTCTGCTCTCAAAGGGAGAGCGGGCAGAGGTCATGGCTGTTGCTAGAGGAACAAACTGAATGTCGTCTGCCAAAGGCAAGGGCAAAGCCCCTCCAGGGGAGGTTTAGGTTGGAAATTAGGAAAAATTTCTTCACGGAAAGGGTGGTCAAGCATTGGAACAGGCTGCCCAGAGAGGTGGTGGAGTCCCCATCCCTGGAAGTGTTCAAAAAACGGGCAGAGGTGGCACTTGGGGACATGGTTTAGTCTAGTCTACCCTTAATTGGTTTAGTGTGGACTTGGTAGTGTAGGTTAATGGTTGGACTGGATGATCTTAAAGGTCTTTTCCAACCTAAACGATTCTCTGATTCTATGAAAGCCTGGGGCGCTGGGCTCTGGCAGCATCAACCGGCGAGGGGACCCTGTCCCCGCTGCTCTCTGTCCTCCGCCGCGCTTCGTCTAGTCTTAGTCCAGCCTCAGCCTCACCCCTTGTCCCAGCTCATGCGGTTTCACACCGCTCTTCCCTAATCCACGTTTATTTCTCCTCCTTTCCAGGTTCCCAACCTTGACCCCCTCCTCCTGCTGCGGCACCGCCAGCGGCGTTTACCAGAGCCTCAATTAATGCTTAACCTGATGTAAACCAGAAGGAAACTAAGCTTCTAGTTTATTATAATCGGTGTAAATCGGTTTACATTTGGGCAACAGCTCTTTCCAAAATCTGTTCTCCCTTCCAAATACAAATTCCTTGCTCGGGCAGAGAGGGAGGCGGGGCGGGCAGCGCTGCTCCAAGAAAAGATCACCAGAACTCCGGCCATGAGAGACAAGGGTCAATCCTTGCCTCCCTTCTGACTGGAACAGAATAAATAAATACAGAAACGAAAGCCAAGTTGAGGCGGACATCCAGGACGGAACGTTTTCGGCTCAAACAACTGAAGCTAGCAGAGCGATAAAGCAACTGGAAGCTTGAAAACAGGAACTTGCAGCGGGAAAAACTGAACAACGCGAGCGATGGGCGGCAGCGCCCAGCCCACCGACAGCCCGTGGAAACGCGTTACCTCTGGGCACAGCGCGCGCAAGAAAGAACGCCCCAAATTGTAATTTAAAGGTCAGACTTTCACAGGTGCCGGCTTCAACAGCAGTCGGAAAATCAGGCGCTCGGGGTGCGGGGAGCCTGCGGGACCCCCGGGAGCAGGCGGATGGATGGAGGCGATGGGGAGGGGGCACGGAGGAGGCTTTCTCACCTCTCCTCTGCCGAACGGGCGGGTTCTTCACCCAAACTCGCACCTGCCCAGGGCGGAGGAGAGCGCTGAGCAGCCAGGGAGGGGACCGGAGCCAGCAGCTCCCCCTCCACCCCCCGCAGCGAAACCCACCCGCCCTGCCCCGGCACCTATAGCTCCGTACGCGCTGCCTCCCGCCCGGCGCGGCCCCTTCCCGGGGCATCCCCGGCCTCCGCTCCCCTCCCCGGCCCCGGCTCCCCCGGCCCCCGAGCCCGCGGGGGATGCCCGGGGAGCGGCGAAAGGCACCGCTTACCTCCCGTGGCCACGGGGCTGGCAGGGACGATGCTCCGGTGGGGACGAGGATGCGCCGGTGGGGAAGATGGATGCTCCGGCAGGGATGATGGATGCTCCGGCCGGGACGAGGATGCTCCGGCGGGGTCCGTGGGTGCCCCGGCGGGGAGGATGGATGCCCCAGCAGGGACAATGGGTGCCCCGGTGGGGACGAGGATGCTCCGGCGGGGATGATGGATGCTCTGGCCGGGACGAGGATGCTCCGGCGGGGACAAGGATGCTCCAGCGGGGATGATGGATGCTCCAGCCGGACGAGGATGCCCCGGCGGGGTCCATGGGTGCTCCGGGGGGGGCCCGGTGCCGGCCCAGCGCCCGCTGCCCCCAGCCCCGCCGCGTCCCCGCTCCGCAGTGCCACCGCTGCGCTTTCGCTTTCCCTTTCCCTTTCCCGGCGGAGGAGGGGCGGCCCCGGCTGCCGGCCGCCCTCGGGGGAAGGGGCTGGGGGGGGCGGCTCGGCCTCCAGAGCCCGGCGGGGCTGGGGGAGCCCGGGGGGGGACCCGAGCAGGGGGTACCGGGGCTCGGTGGCCAAAGCCGCCCCCAACTCGCATGGTCACAAACTGAGCCGCTCTCTGCCCCGGCCGCCTGAACGCGCTGTTTGCCCCGGCTCCCAGCAAAGTGGTACCTTAGCTCTTGGCCAAAGAGCCCCAAATCCCCGCAGGTGTGGCAGAGCCGGCCCCTACGAGGTGATTTTGCCATTTGGGATTTGAAGTAGGGAGCGACGTTCCGCAAGGGAAAAGCGGCAGCCTCGTAAGGGAGGAGAGCTCCTTCTGCAGCTGTAAGCAGGAGCTATACAAACTCCGGTAGCTTGGAAGAAGCTATGGGACCCATAGGATTTGCGATGGCCCAAGATAATTAACGAATAAATCAAAAAGAAATTAACTTGGTTCACCCCAGGGTCAAAATACTCTCCAGATGGTCACAATTAAGACATCTCCAGAAGCCTCGCTTCCCACGGGGAGCCGACAAAGCTTCCCCACACCGACACGGCCACGGCCAAGGGGAGAAGAGCGGGGGCTTTGGCGAGCAATTAGGGGGAACAACGAAACTCCTCCGCTGTTCTGCTCCAGCCCTCCTGAGCCTCCTCCGCTGTTCTGCTCCAGCCCTCCTGCACGCTCCAGGACACAAGCTGCCGCTATGGGGAACCCTCACTGAATGACCGCACGCTTTAAAGCCATTTTCTTCAGGAATTTAATCCACTACCTGGTGTTCTTGGGCAATTCCTGCTTAGCGCTCTTATTATTTACCTTGCCTGGAGGTAAAGCTAACACAGGAGCTAGCAGCGGGTGTACTCGCAGTTTTTCAGAAGGCAGGCAAAGAGGAGACACGGTCTGCTGGCGTAAGAGCTCGAAGACATATGGTGTGAGCGAGGCAGAAAACCCGTGTCCCTGCAGTGACGGACACCCAGCCCCAGGAGCTGCGCTGGCTCAGCAGAGCGCAGTCTCTAATTTTGTGGTGGTTTTTTTTTTTCTTTTCCCCCTTCTTCTCAGAAGCACTCGTTTCCACGCAGGGATTTGCAGAATGCCGCTCGCAAACCCCACGCGGGAGAATGACTCCCGATCTATCAAACACCCCCGTGCGCAGGCTGCTAGAGGCACAGAGGATTTTTACATTCTTAAAAGGGTTTGTTTGGAGGATTTTACATGCTCGGCCCTGGATCCCGGGCGGCAAGCGGCCGTCGCAGGAGGGCTGCCGGGCTGGCCCGGCCGACGTGCACCCCGGGACCGTTGCTATTTGGATGCAGACGGTGAGCCCCAGCCTCGGTGGTCCTTTCAGAGGTGGGTTTCTTCAAAGCAAACTGGGAAGCGGCTCCTCCGACCGCCCTCCCGCTGGATAAGGGATTCTTCTCCCTTTCTGCCGGCCTTGTCTCCACCCCTCCCTGAAGGATTAAAATTAGCAATTCAGGCCAGGGACAGCAGGGGTCTATTTGTAGACAGTCAGCCAAGTATTTAGTTCGGTAAACATCTTAAGTGAATTCCTGCTGCCCCATTATCTCATCTTCTACTTCCTTACTGATTTACTGCATTTATTTAAAAGGAAGTAAGAAAATGTAATAGAAGAATAGAAGTGGCTCAGGTTTTAAAGCTGGTTTGTGGAGGCTGGTCCAGAGGAGCTGTTCGTTGACAAGACGGGCGAAGATTTTTACAGATAAACCAGACCTGCGTGTACCGTGTACCATGTACAAGATGGGCCAAATCCTAATTATTGAGCGAGAAAACCCAGGCAATGATAGGCAGAGTCACTGAATTGTTTCTTAAAACTTCCTTGTGTATCAAACTTGGCTGACCTTGCCGGTGGCACTTCTGCTCATGTAGAAGCGTACGGCTTAATGCAGCACACGTAGGGGAACCCCTCAAAACCCCAGAGACTGAATCTAGCGACGACATTTGCACGGCTTCGTCTGGGGCCACGTGCAGACTCCCGTACAGTTTTGCTACAAACATTTAAGTAGCCCCTTCGAGAAACTCCTTGCTATTTTTCCATAACCTGCCATTTCTAAAAACAAATTGAATTACCGTTTGTCCGCGTTGCTGGCATTTGGGAAACGCTCCCCGAGAACAGGACCCAGAAGACGACGTTCCGGCAGATCATCCCGCTGAACGGCAGCCTCTCCGCAGGGAGGAGGGGAAGCGAGCGCCCACGCTGCTGCTCCAGCACCCACCTCCCATCTGCCTCTCTCACGGACAGCAGCTGCAGACTATGCTCTCGTTAACTAAGACCACCTCTTTGCTTAGAACAGATGTTTTTTTAAAAAAGATTATGAAAAAAAAGTCATTATATGTAACACAAGATTAAGGGTAAAGTCTACAAGGAAAGAAAAATGAAGTAGCTGTTATGCAAATAACACATTAAAACACGAAGACATAAAAAAAATTAAGAGAATACTTCATTTTAAAGGTAATTCCAGATACGATTTTATTCTGAAGTTTACAAATAAAAAGCATTTTTCTATAAAAAACTAGGGTAAGAATCACTTTAGTTACAGCTAGGAATATTTACATTCTTAGAAGAAATGTAATGAATCTTTCTATATACAAAGCTGTGGCGATCACTAGCTTGAAGTGCCCCCAAAGGCGTTTTGCAAGCAGGGCATTACGGTGCCCAAGCCCATTCAGTTTTCTTAAAATGGTTCACAACTGCCGAGATGAAGGCTCTAATCTACAAACGCTGAAATACAAATCGACTCGCAGAGACAGCCCCATCAGTTCGCTCCTGTGCGTAACGCGCTCCTGAGCACTCAAAAGAAGAGCCCCTTGGGTGAGCCTGTAAAACGGAACCGGCTGTAGAGCAGAGATGGGTATAATGCACGTTAATCTCAAATTCCACCGGATCAGTGATATAATATTAGCATCATCGTATCGCAAAATGAAAGCCCTCTGAAAGAACACTATTTTTACAATGTACTTAGGTGCACACTGAAAATGTTCAATAATGCCCCTCCTCGCAGGCGGTTTCGTGTGGAACTATGAAGGGGTCGTGCAATTAAAAGAACAGGATAAAGCACTCAAAACCCAATCCTTGCTTGACTTACTGCAGTCCAATTCCCCGGGCAATGCACCACCTCCCTGTCCTTTCTTCTTCCAAATGGTAACTTGGAAACGGGGCAGGAGGTGTTCACACCACTTAACAAAAACAGTGTCAGAAGTCATCCGGCCTGCTTCTGAAAGATGAAATACTGAATGATGCTCACGTGAGCATGACATTCACCGTCAGGAGAGTCAGAGAATCCAGCGAATACAGACTGTGGAGCACGAACATCACAAGAAATGATGGTGCCTTTGGAGTTAATGCTATTTCCACCTGCAGACAAAGAAACTGAAGTCACAGGATCATGCGACATGCCCAAGATGATGAAAGAAGTCAGTCTAAGAGCTGGAAAGTTCCCAACCCGAGGCCAGATGCCGTCTTCCTTGGTGAAGATGCCGTAGTGCGCAGTGCTCTCCAGCAACAGAGCATTTTGCCTAACCGGATAATTTTGCATAACCTGTACTGCTGCTGTAATACAGGTTGTGGGCACCAAACCCCTTCGTTATTTCCCAGGTTAAGGTTAGCTTGAATGTCAAAGGCCATCTTATCTTACTCCGCAGTATAAGGAGCTCACAGGTTTATCGCAACTCCCCTTTCAAAGGCAAATTCTGTCCCTTCCCCCTTACAAAGTGTCACTCAGTACTTCTTTGAGGATAACAGGAGCAAAAGCACCGTCTCCCAGCTAGCCAGCGGCTAGGCAAGACCGGTGCTTTAGACGCATTCAAATACTGGTGCTAAACCCCATCAACTCCTTACAGAAGGGATGATCTGTGTGTGTCCTTGGCATTCAAGGCTGCCCCGTGCATCCCTCGTCCACCATAGGGGCGAGAGAAGCATCTCCCACGTGGACCCCGACTCATTTCGCGACGCTCACGCAACGGGGCGAGCGAAATGCACCTCAAAAATGGAAGCTAGGAAGCGGTCCGTTTACAGTCTCCGAAAATCAGTCCCAATCCTGCTTTGCATTAACGCGAAGGGACGTGCCCACGTGTCTGTGGACGACGCCACATGCTGCCTAGGAGCCACCCACGTCTGCAAACGCATCTGGCGCTCGGCAGGCGCCTTGCAGAGCCAAGGCACGGGGCAGCCACCGCTGCTTTATTCTGCAGGTATCCACCGCCACGCTCAGTGCTGCAAATCTTACCTGCTGCCAGCACTGATGCCGCGGAGATTTGCCAACTACTGGGTCAGTCCCTCTCGTCTACATCTTACTTGCACAGATCACCTACCTACGTTAAAATATTCCCTCAATTTCTTCTGGAAATACGTATTAGCTGGATTGTGCCTACCCGCTAGAACAAGCTCCTTGTTTTAGAGATGAATTTGAGAAGAGTAGGATAAAAAAAAGTAAACACAAAATAACCCAGGATGCTATATAAAATATAGTCTCTATTTCTGACTCATACTTTTTATTTTTAAAAACGATGAGCAAGGAAAAAAAATGTTGGTTTTTTTTTTTGACACAAAGAGATTGCTGTTGTGTTTTGTAGTATTAGTCATAACCAGGAAATTCCCCAATTTGGCTGGATTAAACAAAACAACAAACAAAACCCCCCAGAAAACCCCATAAAACCCCCTTTAGTAAATATCAGACTATTTAAACATTCAAAAACAAAAGCCTCACTGTCAAGGCACATACCTGGATAAAACAGCGGATAAGAAATTACAGCTAAATTAGACACTAAATGGACTCTGCACTTTAGGACAGGGATTTCATACTAGATCATGTATCAGGCAAGCACGTATCTTACATTTCAGGATATTTTCTGAGACGGTTTACAGGAAGAGACTTATGGGACGTGGTTGTTTACATTGGCAAATCCATTACAAGGAAGTTGCAGCTAAATGTGTTTTGCCTCAGATTTCTGCGGCTATCAGATAATTCTTCTGTAACACACAGAAAAGAAGCTGTTTCTAAGTGTTCCAGTTCCTAGAAATAAGCTTTAATTAATTCTTAAATTTAATTTAATTCTTAAGCTTGCAATGACTATTTCAAAAAAGGTGCTAAGCCTGGCAAATTGTATCATGTCTTCTGGGCAAGGGAGACTGGCTGTTACATGCTCTCTCCTGACATGTATTTGCTCACGCCAAGGCTATTATGTGATGTGCAGCGAGGCTTGCAAAATCCACATTCTTGATTTCTGCACTAGGTTCAAATCACACACTGCATTTTAAACCCACCTGCCAAGGGCTTGTCAACCTATTAAACAGGAGCGACGCCGAACCTGCTCAAAGGGTGGGATTTCTCTCCTCGGAAGAGCTGACGATACGACAAAACTACATTTCTCTCTATCATTCTCTGACCTGGTAACGCTGGTCAGCTTCCTGCTGCATCCAGAAATTAAAATACTAAACAAGTAGGTGAGAAAATGCAGGGAAAGCAGAGGAAACCGTAAAGCTCCAAGACACTGGTAGGAAGAGTTTAAAAATCAAACCAAGCCGCTATAGTCTATACAGTTTTTTCCTGCTTTCTTGTTTTTAAGACAAGCAGCCTGGAGGGCACACACCGGTGCATCAGTCTGACTACTAGAGCTGGTTATCACGGGGTATTGGTTAAGAAAAGACTGGAATCAGCCGATGCCACCTATGTATTTAAATAGAGTAGGAAAATGCAAAACTTCCACGACCAGCAGAGCGTAAAGCCCCTAACAGGCTTTGGCTACACAGGTTTAGGTTCTGTTAATATTAAGTCTCTACAAGACAGGACACACACAGACAAGTGCCACAAGAGAGAAATCTTTCACCACTCGCATCTGTCCAAGTCTAACGCAATGCCCGATCAGAATAGCACAGATGAGACCGAGCGTACACGTATGCTGCACATATTTAAAGAAACACAGGTAATGCCGAGGGTGCTTCTGCGACCCGAGGAACAACTACTTGGCAGACTGTCAACAAGGTTTGGGGTTTTTTTTTTTAGAACAATTTGAAAACAATTCACTGATTACATGAGTTAAGTGAAATAACAGACCTCACAGCAATCATACAGTTGGCACTTGAGAAATGCATTCTGAATTTTGTTCTCGGTACATTCCGCCATGAGGTCAACGCAGCAGCATAGATTAATGCAAAAATTTAGCTCTAAATATATTGATTGTGTGCGTATGTGCACGTGTGTGAAAAGCACAGAAGACAGCAGAATCGTTTCCATCATCCAAATTGCACAAAAAACGTTAAAACAATTCAGACATAAAACTTCCAACACACACTGAAATGGAAGAACCCCAAGTTAATGCCACTCCCTCTACACACAGATGAAACCTTTTGCATCATTTAAAATAAAATACGGCCTGGAAGCAGGCCACATCCAGGGCCAGATGTAAACAACTTCACTGTACAGGTACAGTTGAAAACCAGCACTGGAATCGAGTGAATTTTGTGAGCAAAACTTCAGTGCTATAAATATTTTGTGCAAGAGAATCCTTTCAATCTGTGTTGAGTTAAAACATATCAAGCTAGAATTAATTCTCAAAATCTTTCTTTGCATCCTTCAGAATTTGGTAGCAAATCCAGCATGTGCAAAGTCACTTGAGTAAGATTGCAGAGGCACGTTCTCATAACCTTCACTACAATAAATAAGTTTCCTGTCCAGAGACAGAAGTCAAGGAATCAAAACCAATTAGTGGTTTTTTTTCTGGCAATTTTTACTTCTTGATGTGCATTAGTTCTGGAGAAGGTTCACTGAGGAATCCAGGTACCCTGCCAGCCCTTGAACTCATTTTCAAGTATCCTTCAGCTGAACTATACACTTAAAGTTACAAAGGACTGATCAGATACTGTTCCATGGTACTATTGCATTGAAACAACCATGGCTGAAAAATCTCACTGAAGGCTATACAGTATTTATGTTCCTATAAAAAGAGAATGTACAGAACAGTGTGTTTAAATTAATAAATAAGGTTAAAATTACAGCAAACTAAGTGTTGCCACTAGCCCTTTCTAGAATGAATTTAACCTTCAGTCCACCAGGAAGTACACAGGAGTTCCATCAAAAAGCTGTGCTTTTAAGAATCTCTGGATTTTCTTCTTCCTCCTTGGAATCCCTTGTGCCACTAGATGCAGGCCTGTATTCTAATCTGGGGGAAAAAAAAATAAAAAAAGAAAAGAAAGAAAAAAGAAAATAACTTAAAAAAAAAAGATGAGAGAACAGGGGAAAAAAAATTCTTTGATATCTTGAGCGCTATTTGACATTACAGCCTCTTGATTTTAATATCCTGTTGCCTTCCGTTGGACAGGTCCCGTGCTTACCCCAGGTGTGTGCTTATGTGCCATCTCCAGTCAGAGCCGTGGCAAAAGGCCAACTGCTCTCAGTGCCTGTTTAGGTCAGCTGAACTACACTGGAAGAGCTCAGCCCTTCACCAGTCCTTATATCACTTTCAGAACCTAGAAAGATAGATCTAACCCACACCCCTTTAAAAGCAACTATATAAAGCAATACACTCTTACAAATGCATTCCTTATATGTACACTTCTATTCAGTCCTCAGAGTAAAATGATAAATTTGGAGCTGAGAGATGTACATATGAACATACACGCTTGGGAAGAGGGACCAGGATTCCAGCCAAGCTCTTGTATCTTCAGCAGAGCACGAACTACACGACCAAAACCAGCCCCTCCCTCTGACAATATCGGCAAGTCCACTCCTCTTCTCAGAAGAGAGAACAGATACCTTAAGATCAAAAGGCGACACTTACCCTTTCACCAACAGCATTTGCTCAATTGTGTCTGGAAGAGGCATACCGTAGCTTTCCGGCAGAAACAGAGTCAGAATTCCTGATAGCACAGTCAGGCTCCCCATCAGGATGTAAGGCAGGAATCGATCATAGGCACCTAGCAGAATACACGCACAAAAAGAAGCTAGCGTCAGCTCTAAGTCTCTGATAACGTCTGTACCTGGGTACGCAGCTTTATCCGTGCAAGATTTATGCTTTCAGTAAAAAGCAAACAAACCAAACCCCCTCGCAGTCTGGCATTCAAAGCATACGTTGTTTTAAATGTGGTTTTAGGAACTCAAGAGACCGGGAAACAATAGCTGTAAGACCTGTCCCTACTGAGTCAATAAGACAGTGAGTCTCCAGAGCATCTCTTCAGCAGGGCATAAACCACAATTTCTCTACGTTATGACCATTGCTCAGAGATGCCGAGACCCCGTTTTTACCTGCAGTTTCACAACACATCTGGACCTGGAAACAAAGAACAGTCGGAAAATCCCAAGGACCCACAGAGGCAGGACCCGGAGCTGGGTAAAAAGCATTGCTTTCCACCCGCCAGCACCTCCCCAGCGCAGGCGCGGAGGAGTTAACTTACCCAGGTAAACGAAGTAAGGCGAGAGGATGCTGCCCAGTCTAGAGGCCATGGAACTTGCTCCAACGCCCATGTTTCTCACTACGGTTGGGTAGAGCTCAGCCGTGTAGACATAAACCATTGAAAAGGCAGATGTGATCCCGAATTTCCCTAACATCACCAGCAGAATCGACAGCACACGAATATCTGAAATCAAAACGCAGTAAGGATTTCAATAAAGCTCTGACAATTCATGGTATCTCTCAATTCCATTGTGTTTGTATAACTCCCGTCTAATTAATTCCAGTATCTGGTGTCTCTTTTCCCGTGTACATGTCTCCAAGCATGGGCAACAAGTTTTATTTATTTTTTTATTTTAAATTACCAGGACTCAACATGTTCATTTCCTTGACAATGGGGCTTCCTGCCATGTAAAAAATGAGAGCAAGAACTGGAGAGGTCCTCTCAGGTTTCAGGGGCCAGATCTCTGCTATTGCAAATGATGCCATATATCTCTTTTTAATAAGGCGAACAAAGTTAAACATTCGAAACAAGTTATTTTGAGTTTCCTGCTCTGGTTTTTCATTAACATTCCTAGCTACAAGTCAGTAATTTAATTATAGGAAGCCAGGCTGACTTTAACTGAGACAGTTAGATCTGAAAATCAAAACAGATCTTATCAGTGTCCAATTGACTCAAAGGACTGGAGAAAGAGAATGCAACACGTGCATTACTTGTATAAAGTAAGCAAGACATTTCTTGTGCATTCTCTTTTGTTTATTCTTTTGACATGTAAACAAGTGCTAACCAACAACACTGCCCCATCATATTCAATATCATTACCAGTAAGAGTCCATAACGCTCTTAATCTAACTAAGAAATCTATCTATGAATAGATTTAGACTGGATATAAGGAAGAAATGTTTCACACTGAGGGTGGTGAGGCACTGGCACAGGTTGCCCAGAGAGGCGGTGGAGGCCCCATCCCCAGAACCATCCCAGGCCAGGCTGGACGGGGCTCTGAGCACCCTGGGCTGGTTAAAGCTGTCCCTGGCACTGCAGGGCTGGGCTGGGCGGGCTCTGAAGGGCCCTTCCCACCCAAAGAGTTCTGTGATTCTAACTGGCCTAAAGATACGTACAGTTTGATGTCCAACAGATGTTATTTTGTCCTCCTTTCCAGTTGCCAAACATTATTTTAATGAGTATCAACACTATTTGAGTACAAGCATTTCTGCTCATCAAAAATGCTTCCACAATGACTCCCTCAAACAGAACAGTTTGAACAAGCCATAAAGAGACAGTCATTTACAGTTGTTTGGGCAGTTGGTTCTGTAGCCTCTTGGTAACCTCCGCTTCCCAAATTCTGGTTGGTCTAGTCCTGGTTTTACACTTGGACCTTCCCAGGGCACCTTGCCAGGATGCACGTGAAGGTCAAACTGGACTGCAGAGCTGATCCCAACAGACCACAAAGCCAATGACCCACCTTTAAAAACGTATCTGAATTGACATGGTGTGTGAGCTCCCTGTGCAGCAGCACTGAGAAGCAAGGAAGAGGGGCAAAGATAGGGAATGAGTAGCTGTATTTAGTTCCCCACAGGACACTTTTCCTCCACATCTGCCCAGTGCGCGGTACTGCGCTTCACCTGTCATACATATTTGAGATCAACTAACGATTCCATACGTGAAGGCACCAGCTGAATGAAGAGAAGAACACAGCCTCCCAAGAATAACGCAGCAGCCATTGAATACCGTCGAGGGAAGCTTCGAAGCAGCAGCCAGGAGATAACGTAGGCTGGAACTTCAATCACTGCTGAGAGGAAGCAGTTCACATAGACGTCTCCATGCAAGTTAGGCGTGTCAAGAGAAAGTCCAAAATAACCAACAGAGATGATCATCCTGAAAGAAGCAGAATAACAGGATCAGACAATTTTCTCTTCTTCCTGAGGTTGCCATGAACCTCTGTTAAGCACAGAAATCACTATGTAAGGCAAATTCAGCATCTGCCAGATTCTTTCACCTTTGAAGCATCTTAAGTGCTGACTTCAGAAACAGCAAGGTAACAATTACACAGTGCTGATGCTTTTTACCTTTCAAGTTTCTCTTCAATTCAAGGAATAAAATAGATTTTTTTAAAAAAACTATATATCCTATTCAGCATTAACACAATTAGGTAACTCTAGAGCTGTTGCTAGCCTTGCTGAGGCACAGGCCTACGAGCCCACCGGTGACGAATGGTCCTGCAGCTACAGCGGTCACACTTCTTTTCTGATGCCATTGCATGACTTTGCAACTGTTCATCCCACTCGCACTCAGACTGTGCAAGGAAGCTCTGGTACTTGTCACTTTTAGATATTTCATTTGTCTCTGCTAGTCATGCTGATGGAGAGGGGCTGACTGCTTCTCACGTATACCCCCATATTTTGGGTCACCCCTGGAAGATAAGTGATAATCATTCACAATGCAGCGACACAGCAGTTCCTATTACTAGTAGTTATAACCTTGGCCTGAAAGTTTGGACTACTGAATTTTATTGCTGCTGAGGCCAACAGTAGCTTTTCATTATGTTTATCAGGGAGCTCTGGGCAGATAAGATTGTTTCTGGGTCATTACCCTCCATGCTTTGTGTATAAAGTCAGAGAGGAGGAATATGGCAACCTGGCAGACCCAAAAATTCCAGAATTTCCTCTGCCATGCCCCAAGCTGGCTGGGCAGCAGCCAAGCCACGTTCGCATGGCTCGGTGCCTGGGCTGGTCAGTGTAACAGGACAGAGCCCGGTGGCTGGGAATACTGCTATCTTAACCGTGCCACTGCCAGATAAGAACTGGCTTCCACGTGATCAAGGAAAACACACCACTGGCCTTGGAGATAAATACCGTCGTGTCTTGGGAGATGCTGGGAAGATAGGGTGATGCTTCACCAACAAGTAACACGTGGCAAACAAGGAAATAACAGGCCCTGGGTGAGGACGTGTCCGGGTGCAACGGCGAGGCACAGCGCACTCGGCACTTCGTCTCCTTCAGCATCTACGTTAGAACCCGGAGCAAAATCACTGCATAGCATGAAGTGGATCGCTGATCAAAGGTGAGCCCTTCCTCCTCCTCACTTCACATGGGAAGAGCCTTCACAGTCCAACTGCTTAAAATAAGTTGCCTGGTGTACCTGGGAAGGTACGAAGGGATACAGCTGAGGGTAACCCCCCTGCTGCTGCGTGCGCCCTGCCAGCTAAAGCTATTCTTCTCAAAAGTAGTTACGCGGTGTTTTCCACGATGCTGCGCAATACGCCCAGCCCCGTGCTCCGAGGAGTTACTTTTATATACGACAAAGCGTGCTTTCTGGAACTCACTTTCAGCAGCAGTTTGCCTTAGCTTATCACATTGGCAAACCTTGAGACAGTTACACATTTTCTAGGAAAACTTTAGGGGTATTTACACATCCCAGGGTGACGAGAAGCCAAACTTTCTCCTCCCTGATGCAAACCCAGCAAAGGGATGAGTTTAAAGGCCCGCTACTTAGTCAAAATTAACAAAACACTCAGCAATATGTAAAGGCGATATACGGCTATCTGCAACCGTCCTTTTACAGAGCTTCTTTTATGAGATCTTTCAATTCGTAATGCAGAAAATACCATCGGTACACTATGGGTTGGAAAACATTGCTGTGAGTCAGCACAAGATGCTTTATATTTTGGCAAATTAATTAAAAGGAGGTTAGGCAAATGACATGCACGGAAAAAACACTGGAAAAATTGCCCAAATCAACTGAATACTTTTCTGCAAGAGGAGGTAAGATTGTGTGAGTCAGTCGTACATGTTTGTCTCTGCCTATCATAAAACTTCATTTATCATCTGGTAAAAAGCCCTTCAAGCATATGGAATGGATTACGTACTGCCACATCACTGTTTCTTCTCAGATGCTTTGCCCTACCAGAAATGCTGTTCAAATAGGTTTTGCATTTGATTTCTACAGCCACACATGGAAAATTGGCTGTGCCTAGGAACTCACTACTTCCCTACTCCAAGCAGATTATAAGAAGTAGGGCAGTCTCAACTCTCTAGCTCACTTCCAGTTAAAGGTGAGAGTCAGCATTTGGACTTGGAGGAAAAACAACCGTATACAGAAACTGTACTGACATGTCTGCAAAGAACCAACGTTACATTTCTTTTTTGAGCTGTTTGCTGCTCAAGTTCTTTTCTCAGTGTGTTTGTAGCACTGTGCTTGGCGGTAGGCAAGGAAATCTGACTTAAATATTAGCCAAGTCATCCTTTGACCAAAAAAGCTACATCAGCTTGTCCGCGCTGGCAGCTCAGTGGACTGAACTCCAAGGCTTTGCCTCAATAAAGCACAGGAACATTGTTCAGTAAGGCAGCAAATAGATTTGGTTAGCTCCAAAGCACTTGAGGGACCTTCTTCGTTAGAACCCTGTAGGTACATGCACTAATTAAACTTCACTTTCATAGCATCTGGCAGGTTGTAAGTTACCCTCTCTGTCTCCTCTCTTCTGGGCAATTACAGCTTCATTGAGATTTCCAGTAAAATAAAATGACAACCATTTAATCAAATTGAGTATACAGTATGGCTTCAGCTAGTGCAAAACCAAGCTGAAGATGGCAGGTAGACAGAGTAGCTAGCAGGGAAGTCTAGAGAAACCTCAGATTAGAACTTCAAAGGCAGCTTTATCCCTTTAAGAGACAATACAAAAGGGATGGGAAGATTCTCCCCGCAAATCAGGCATTGCGGACCCCTGGGCAGAAGTCCTCTGACTGGGAGACAGGGCTTGACTCATTCCTCTTAAAAGACTTTATTACAGTCAGATAAGGATTCCCCAAGGCCTGGTATCAGGCAGGATTCCCATGCATCATTGCCAGCTGATCTGATTCTTGCTCAGTTCGGGATATGCCTGACTGCTTCAGAAAGAAATAACAATCCAGATGCGTTTCCAGACGGTTACTGAAATGAAGAACCTATTTAACCAGAATTTTGCCGCTGCAGCCAGCAGGTCATTGGGTTTTAGCTGGTTTTGTCTGTATCTCTTCAGAATACCTGAGTGTTCAAAGAGCAGTTTTTAATTGTTCTGCTGCTTTTGTGCTTACATACTCCTGAGCCATAGTCACTTACCAAAGAATCACTGACATAATTGTGATAGTTAGGATATTTCGGGTTTTCATTAGATCCAAAATGGTGTATGTCTGTTGCTTCTGGGAATTCAAATCTTGCAGCTGGAAAAAAACAAAACCCGCATGGGAACATTAACTTTCCTGCAAGCAGATTTATTGTGAAAGTAAGTCCCCCCAAACTTATATATCACTATTTTAATATGCTGCAGAGCTGAAACAGATGCCTCACTTTTAACCAAACACGTAAAAGCCATAAGCCAATTACCTGTGAAAGTAGTTGCTCCTCCCTAATTGAAAGTCACTTAAAATTTAGGCTGAAATTTGTAATCATCTTCTCTGCCTGAGGCTCCATAAAGCAACCGCTTATAGTTACTTTTATACTTGAATTATAAAGCAACAGCATTAATGTATGATTATTGGCAGGGTTCTTATGTCCAGTTCTGGGGACTGCACCTTGAGGATCGTGCAAATCAGCTGCACCCAGACAAGAAGAGAGCGACAAGGATGATGAGACATTTGAAAAATGTGATCTGTAAAAGTCTGAAAAGCAGAGGGTTTCTTTAACCTAAGGGCCAGAAGACCGAGGGAGTCTTAAAAGACCAAGAATGGTCTTCAAAGACCAGCAAAAAACCTGTCCTCTATGTCTACTGCAGACACGCAAGAAATAACAAGATTAAACAGCAGCAGGACAGGTTTAGTAAATGACTCCTCATGCTGGACCTATCAGTAATGTATTTAGACTGAGACAAACTGGCTAATGAACTGTAACAGTCCCCATCATTATCTAGCCTGGTTTTGAGATCTTCTTCTAAGAATATAAGCAAAAAGACAGCAAACTTCTCCTCTCCCCATGAACCTTTCCAGCTCCCCAAAATAAAACCACTTCCATGTAAACAAGGCAAAGATATTCATCCATGAAACACATGAACAAGTTTTGTGCTCGATAAGATTGTAAAAAAGGGAAGAATTTAAGGGGTTTTTTTAATTTAGGACTTTAATTCAGCCCCCTAACAAGGGGTAACAAGAGAGAGATTTTTCAAAATATGTAAAAGGCGATTTAAGAGGACAAGTTCCATTGATTAAAACTATCCACTCTGATAAAGCAACACTATATGGCTGAAGAACCACAGTTTTCTAGACATGTCATATTTTTGTTACTGCAAAAGACGGTATGTTTTCAGGATTTATCACAGGCTACTTACTCATCAATTTAATGGTATTTTTAACAGCCTTACAGTAAGAACATTAACAAGATTTTGATCTTACAATCTTCCACAGAGATTCTTTTTTCTGTTAGGACATTTTAGATCTATCTGAACCTGTGACTCTATCAACAGTTAGGAATCTAACCAAGAAAGAAGCAAGCATCCACCTTAGCAGCTCAAAAGTATCAAATGAAAAAAGGTAATACTGAAATATTTTTAATTCTGACGCTTTTTGAATTGTAAGCTGCCAAGACACCTCACAATATTTAGTGAAGTATTCTCTTTCCACAACTAGAAGAATCACTCTTGCTTGACTGACCTCTGTTATGGGCAAGCACAATAAACTGTATACAAAGATTACTTCCTCCCTTGATATTTTTAAGTCAGCGTGACCTCAGAATGTCAAATTAAATGTTAACATGTTTAAAGACCGCATGCCTTTTGTCAGCGCTGTATACTCCTTCGTGGTATGTGCAAGTGATTATCAATAAAACTAAACTATGATTGTAGCTTCAGAATAGTGCAATTACTCACTGCTTTAAACTTTTCTAAACTCCTTCCACCTGGTCTAATGTATCATCCTCTACTTGGTGTTAGTTCAACTTACAATACTTTTTTCCCTAAAACGTCAGGCTGGTCCAGCAGAAGTAGTTGCATGTATTGCAGGACACAACACACCAATAAAGAGATAAAAGCAACCATTAGTTTAACTTAAATCCTCATCAACCTCTCTTCCATATTCAGTTAGTGATGTTTCTTTTGGCAAGCTAGTTGCTGGACACTGATTTGGAGCCCTTAACTCTTGGCCCTCAACTCAAAACGCACGTTATCTCCTCAATGTCTCGTAAACTGTATCTGAGCTAATGGGAACACCAAGTTCATGTAACCCCTGCAGCCAGGTGACAATTCTTTCGGAGTGGTATTTTGTTCTGAAGACCTGAAGGATAAAATAGCGGTCTGATGCTCGTGCACGCCAAACTTCAGTGTATTTGCTTTCATAAATCTTCATTTTCTACAAAAGGCAAAGAGTTCTTTACATTTGATAGCTTTCATGCTGCCTGAAGCCAAACCTCCCACCACACAAACTGCAGTCAGCTTTACAGTTCGCAGCCCTTTCTCATAAATCACATGATCTTTCCTAAGCACTCTCCAGTTTTGCCACTACTCGTTGCCAAGAAACCAGCAAACAGGAAACAAAGAAAGGAGAAAAAACAAACAAACCACAAAACAAAGCCAGGAACAGTAACATTCAGAGAGTCACAGTTGATGAGAAAAAAGGACCCTGCCTTTTAGGAGCTGGATAAGCGGACAGCATAATCCTTAACAGGATGGGCTAGAAGCAGCAGCTATGAGAAGGGCAGGGAGGGTAAAATGATTATTTGAAGTTAAACCTATCATCCAAACATTTCCATCCCCCTCATATGGGATTAATTCAGCCAACCAGGCCCTATTTGTGCTCTGCAGCTTGTTTGTGACTAGTCACCTGTTGGATCCTAACTGGTTTTGAAATCTCTGGAGCCTAAATATTGCAGGTGCTGCTCTCCAGCTGCACGGGTTCCAGGAATACTCCAAACACGAGCTCAGGTTGCTTCTCCATCCCGAACTCACATTCCAGCTGCATGAGGGCTAAGGGCCAGCCGGACTTCTAAGAACCTCCCTGTAGCGTAAACATGCTTCCTAGAAACTCAAGACAGGCTGCGAGCCTTTTGCTTTACAGCTCTTCAGAAAGCAGACAAAAGAACAGCATAAACAGACCACTGACGAAGAAAAGTTTTGCACGGATTTTTCTGGTCACAGCGTTACTTTTACCTTAAAAAGTAAAAAGATGGACAGGAGTCCTGCATTGAAATAGCGCCTGTTCATCGAGCTCATCTGCTTTTCAGCGTCAGAATGTTAATCTGTGTTTCTGAAAGTTGATGTGCAATGATTTATCTGTAAATAAGCACCCTGCTTATTTACAGCCCACCCTGCTGCAGAAGTCAGCATTTCCCCTGGTCCAGCATTCCCTGGGGCACCATCCATGCTCTTGCCCCTGCCTTCTGCTGCTTCGTAATCCAGCCCCATTCAGAGATGGCAAACAGATCAGTATTTCTTGCTAAGAACGGGAGATGGAGGATTCCAGGGACAGTGACCTTAAGCAGATGTTGGAGCCAGAGTTTATTTTCAGTTCTCCTGCTGTAGTGATGGCAATGGGCGAGTTTTCATGCCTACAGCATAAGAAGGAAGGAGGAAAAAAAAGGAAAAAAAAAAAAAAAAAAAAAGCATGTTCTAATGAAAATCTGGGGAAAAAGCTATCATAAGAAGGTCTGGGTTTTCCTGGCGTTCTCACTCTGTTCCAGGAACACAGGATGTCTGTCCTACTACCTACAAATAAGTCTGGACAAACAGCTCTGTTTGCCCTTCAGCTAACTTCAACCCAAGTGAAGCTGTTTCAATCTCAATAGCGAGCACACCACAGTTTAATGACTAACCATTTTCCTTAGTCTGGTACAGAGGCCTTGCAAAACAAGTGAATATACAAGGTATTTGCACGTAAACAACAAGACAATGTCAATCGTCAAGCGGAACACAATTAGGCAACTGCCCAGACAGACTCTACAGATTCGCCTAGAGAGGTGCCCATTCTCCTGGATTATGCAAACCATTTGTCTGTCTGACTTTTGGAAACGATGTTTGAATGAGTGTGGAACTGCTTCTACATCTTAAGGTCACCAACAGCTCAGACAAATGGGGGATACCTAGAGGAAACAAGAACACGTTGGAAGAAACGGATGGAGAAGAAAAGACTGCTAGCTACTCCACCCAAAGAGACCTCAAGTTTTGCTCTCCTTAACATGGAGTAGAAATGAGAGTTGAATATGGAATTGAACTAGAATGACATTCTTTTCACTGCCACTGGCCAGGATTAGTCTTGTGTTAAACTTTTATAGAACTGTATTAGACTGCGCAAGCATAAAATCTGTACAGCGCAGGTATTTAGATCACAAAGCAAAAGGTACCTCAAATTCATGACCTTCCCCCAAAAACTAGAGTTTAAAAGGAAAAAGGTGGCTGTAAACTGGATCAAAAAGATGTTTGCATTAGAATGCAAGTTGGCATTCCCATGGAAATGGGACAGCAAGGGCTTTGCAAATCTTAATGAAGCGGGGAAAGGGTATTCTGCTTTTCAGGAAAAGGATGACCTTTTACCCATTGGAGAAGTACATAATACACTGCAGGCATAACTCAGTTCATGTATCTGGCAATTAATCACTTCACATGGTCATTAATAGGTCCAGCAAGCAACTGGACTGCTGAATAAATCTCACCTCACTAGGGTCAAGTATTACATCTGGGGCCGTAATGCCATTAGTTTTTGCAGCCTTTCGGATGATGTCTTCTGCCTCTTGAAATCTTCCCTGGGAGATCAGCCACCGTGGAGATTCAGGAATAACCCTGCAAAAAAGGTTCAGAATAACGAGCCTGCATTTCCACAGAAAGCACTGTTGCAGGTGCCAATACACATTGTTCCAGGCACAAAGAGCTCAAAACTTGCCTTATCTTGCAGACATTAAAGCAATGACAACAATCTGAAATCAGATTTACAAGAGCAGACTAGCATACTGAACAAGAAGACATGCAAAAATACATTTGTGAATTTTAAAAATACTAAAGAAATAAGCAATGACTCAGGAAAAAAAGCAACCAAAACCTTCCAAGTACGGGAAAACAGTTTAATTGAAGAAATTCAGAAATGTGAATACACAAGCAGCACACTGTACACTAAGGGGCATATCCTTAGAGAGTAACACATATAACATTAGTAACTGTAAGTAGTGTCATATAAAGGCGAGTCAGAAAGTAGAATTCGCCTGAGTCATTCAACTTTGTAAGAACCCAGATGGAATCACAAACATAAATGCGAGTGTAAGTGAAGAAACACCACCACCACGTGGACTAGTTAAGCTTTACATGCCACCCAGAAGTAGTATTTCATTAACTATGGAAGAAAACATGGGAGCCTCACAGCAGTGCAAGTACTGTTTTGTAGCCTGTCATATCCATGTCACCCTAGCATTGCCCAGCTTCCCAAACCAACTGGTTTCTCCTTCTGCCCTTAGTTCAGGCCCACTCTGAAAAGTTCATGGATTTCAGCTGGTGCAGAAGGATGAGTTTTATTTACTTTTTTTTTTTCTTTGCGTGTGCATCACTTAGTTTTATAGAAGCCTACAGAAAATGAAGAATAGGCTTTTCAGACATGAGTCCGATCACCCACAAAGCTATGGACTTGCAACTAAATGATCGGGAAGAGTAAAGGACACAACGTCCATTCCTTACCTGCCCATTCCCGAATTTCATTGCTAAAGGCTGGCTGGCTTGGCGTCCGGATCTTAAAAACCTGCAGATAGGACCTTTGAAAGACTGAAGTCTTTTAAATTAGTTATACTCACCACCAGAGCGGGATGCAGAGCAGCCCAGGTAAAGTAAGCGCCAGCAGCAGCATCCGCCAGTCTCTGATGAAGTAAGCAAACAGGGGCAGCAACATGTAGCCAAATGCATAAAATATGCAAACGCCTAGCGTGCAGAACAGCACACGAATTGATTTGCCAAGAATTTCTGTGCCTGTTCAAAACAACAGAGCGAACATTAGTATTTTAACTTAATAGCGGCCAAGTAACTTACCAAAAATACCTCTAATGACTGGCTTTGAAATACACTACACCCGGTAGCGACAGCATACAGCGCTCTGCCAGCCGATTTTAGAGGCACCACAGAGCTGCTTCATGCAGTGATCCTGCATCAACCCAGGTAAAGATAAAACGAAGAGAACCGGGCCATACTGTATTTCTGTAGCTCGAAGTAGCTAAAACTTCCATAATTCTACGTTCTTAGAACCTCCCATTTTACTTGAGGAGCTAAAACCACTTGACATACTACAAAACATTCACAGCACTTAGCCTCAGCTTGATCCCTATAGGGTCCTCTCCAGTGTATGGAGAGAGACCAGCTTCTCTAACAGATAATTCAGGGATGCCTAAATTAGGTTCCTGACCCGTATCGCCTTCTAAAGGGCTATTTTGCTATTAGCCAAAAATCTTGCAGTCTTTTGGCGTACACATGTGGAGGGTCACTAACAAAGGCCAGGCCAGTGGCAGTGGAATTAAATGCGCTAACATGGGCCAACGCTTCCCTCCGAAACACTTTGGGACCTGCAAATCAAGAGGCACTGTAAGAGATATAATCTTCCTCATTTCCACAGAAATGGAAGAAGATTACAGAAGTTGCAACAGGATGTCTGCAGTCAGGTTAGCTAAAGACTGTTTTCATAGCTGCACTGCTCTTCTTTGGCCCAAAAGGAATTTCTTGCCAACATTTGGTACTTTGGACGGTGAGGCTACTGTAAGTAATATTAATTAAAAAACCCCAAATTTTTTTTAAAAAATCTCAGATTCATAAGGTAATTCACATTCCCATCTGATCAAATATGTTCTTAGTTAAATTGAAAATATACCAAGCAGAGTCATTATGCCATTTAGGTTTCTACTACAGGCTGTTTTAAATAGACTTTGTAATGCTTACTTGATGTTTTCTTTTCTTTTACAAGTTTATACATCAATTACACATTTGGGCCCCAAAACAGACAACAAAAATCCCTGAAAAATCACATCTTACACATCTATCTTTCCAACTGGAAGACACATTTTGTTTCAAATAATCAATTTCTGCGTTTTTTTTCCTTTTTAGGATGGTAAGCCACAGATTTAATTCAGATTGCACTACGATCAACTGGAAACTTCCAAGGAGAGCCTGAGTTATCCATGCATGGTGAGGACACACTCTCAACAGTGTTGCTTGGCAAAACAAATCAACCGTAAGGCAGTACTGAAAAGGAGCAGGAAAAGCACAAGACTAAAGAACGCATACTGTGCCCAGCAGGACTTGCATACCGAGAACAAATGCTGCCACGTAGTTTGATATCTGTCCCATGCCGACCAGCACAAAGAACACCGAAAACATCTCCCAGCTGGTAGAGAAGACCTGTATGAAGCTGAAGCCAGTCTGCATTGCCAGAGTTGCAAACAGCACGTTCTTCCTGCCAAACCTTCCAGATTTAATGGAAAAAAAAAAAAAAAAAAAGAAGAGATGATTATACAACAGCATGAATGAAATCTTCAGAAATGGAAAAATAAGATCACTCATATGCATACTTAGGGAGATACAAAACATCTGCAAAAAGCAAAGGTTCAGGAAACGTGACACAGGCACAACTATTCTAAATACACTGAGAAATCCAGTGGCCAAGAGAAAATAATATTCCAAGGGCTGCTAGGTAAGTTGCCTTTAGGTATGCGCTAGAACGCTATTCTTTCCTTCCAAATAGGATAAGCAGGGAGACAAATCATCGGCAGCAAATTATTTAAAATCAAGAGTATTAGATGCTCCTTCTCCTCTAAGGAGCACACAGTTCATGACACAGATCAGCATGTCAAAAAAAAAAAAAATCCCCAAAACCACAAACAGAAAAAGAATGAAAGCTTCTGAAAGAGAGGTAAAACTCAGGTTTGTAAGATGCTATTATCAGTAAGCGATCCCACGCTGCAATCTTCGTTCCACTTGGTAAAAAAAAAAAAAGAACCCATTTAAGGGATTCTAGCAATTCTATTGATGAAGTATTAAAAAGAAAAGAAATTAAACTAAACCCAACCCATCACGCTGTTGTAAGAGTCAGTGACAATGTCCCAGCCTGGGCAGCTCCACACGGCAAGCAGACTTTGCAGCCTGCGACAGGACATCGGCTGAGTGCAGGTTCACCCAACTCCATTTTGAGTTAGACTCAACCAGGAGGTCTACAGTTGGGTGCCACAAGCCTCAGCTAGATCACAACGCATTAAGAACAGAGCGTTACTTGAACCTGCAAAATATTTTGTCAATCTCACTGTCACGCCTGGCCAGGCGCGCAGGGCTCGGGCTCGCCGCAGGACTTGCTGTACCAGACGGGCAGATGGTGGCAGCCAAACACCGCATGCGACCTTGACGAAGCAGTCTCCTCGTGGGGCGGCTGGATGCACTTGGTCTCTAGACCGTGAGCTAGCTGCCGTTCAGCGGCGATGAGAGTAACTGGATGAGCTGCGCTGATGGCCTCCTCGACGGCACTTGGTGAGGATCTGGGTGACCATGTGAAGGAACTGCAGGAGGAGACTCCCGTGATGGTGAAGGTGGGAAACTCGTGGCTTCTGGCACTGGGAGAACAGCTCCTGCTTCACCTGCTGGTTAGCCACCATGGAAGACACTTGGCACCCTCATAGCAGGTGAGGGGCTAGGAGCTCTGTTCAATGAAGCACGTGAGCCCTGCAGCAGCACCAGGACGAAGCGGTGGGAGACTCCCCACACTGAAAAGGGGAAATCACCCCTCACGCAGGAGAGCGGCTGGAAGGCACAGAGCTCTGCCTGGGGACGGATGATGAGCCAGCTGAGAGCTTATGGGTCGGGATTAGCAGGCAGACCAACGCTGGCACCGCTGCGGGTGACCACCCCATCAGAAAGAAGTTGTCGTCAGTCAAGCAGAGGAAGCCTTGTGTTCAAAGGCACTGGCCATCACAGGGGACTTCAACCACTCCAATACCTGCTGGAGGGACAAGACCCAGGAATTTTCTGAAGTGCATCACTGACAACTTCCTAACACAGATGTCCAAGGAGCCGACAAGGGGAGACACTGCTGGACCCCATGCTTGCAAACAAGGGAGGACTGTTTGAGGACGTAAAGGTCGGCAGCAACCATGGCTGCTGGCTGTGCGATGGTGAAGCGCAGGATCCTGGGATCCTGAGTGGGGGAACAAGGCAGACACCAGGATCACAGGGAAAGCAAACACTGGCCTGATCAAGAATCTGCTTGGAAAAATCCCATGGCATATGGCTCTGGAGAGAAGTCCAGGGGAGCTGGTTGATTTCCAAGGATCATTGTCTCCAAGCTCAAGATTGGTCCAACCTGATTAGCAAGAAACCACGCAAAGGCCCTGAACGGATGCCACAAGATTTGTGGCATAGGGATTATGTTTCAAAGAAATAGAAACTCTACAAGTAAATCAGCAAACTAGAGGACCACACATTGTTCTCTGGGAATCAGGAAGACAGCACAGCAAATCTCAGGGAGATAATCAGAAAAACTGAGCTTTAAAAGACGGGGAAAAAGAACTCATGGTGTCTTCCATTTTTTCATTTTTGTACTGATAAACAAGAAAGCCAGCGTACTCTTGGACTAGAAATACAGAAAAAAAAAAAATCCCCAAACAAGAGCGCCTTGCTTCTCTGAAGTACAGCTGAACAGCATTCATGCTTTGCAGCTTCCACAAACACAGGTCACTGGACTTAGATGTTGGATTTGATGATGAGAAGCTCTGGGTGTTTATAAAAAGAAGATTTTAAATTTGACCTCAAAAAACCCGAAAACAAGCCTCAGCGAACTCTCTGAACATAGTCCAAAGTAATTAGAAGAGAATGTCATTAATCTGATTTTTACAGATGAAACTTATCTCCTACACTTGTTTTCTGGCATAAAACCAGTTTGCTCCAGAAGTGATTTCGCTGAAAAAAATAAACAGATAAAGATAACACTCACTAACAATCTTTGTAACATTCTGTTCTACTTCAGGACATTTACTCTATACACTCTGCGTCATTCAGATTCGACAGTCACAGAACAAAGACACCTTAGTAGTTGCAGAAAGACACTTGTAGCAAACTTCACGTACAAGAATTGCTTACAAAACAGCATCGAGCAAAGAGCCAGCGGCTCTGGTGTATATACTTTACTTGTCTGAGAGCTGTCCTGATACGAAAGATCCAAGCAGGACGCCCACAAAGAACAGGGAGGTGCTCAGGGGTCCCTTCCAGTCGTTGTCACATACGAGATCCCACTGCGGGGAGAGAGAACATGGAAGTCTTCCAATAAACACGATTTCCCCTCCCTCCTTCTCAACGCCTTGGCTGAGCCCAGATGAAAGGGTACCCTTTGGACAGAAAACCTGCACAGCAGAAATGAATAACTGGCCTACGGCACAGATGCAGCTCCGTGAAAATAACGGGAAGGGATGCTGGCCACCCGCCCTGAGCCACCTCGGGAGCGATCCAGCCGAGGCCCCGACGCTGCCTTCAGGCGTGACCCAGGCGGCTTGCTTTGCACAGTCGATGGCTGTGGTATTGCCCCTACAAGTACATGAGTGACCGCAACTAATAATTCCACTGTGTGCATGGTTCAGCTCCCTCCCAAAGGCTCTGCAGCCCCTGAAACCGCTGCAATCCTGCTAGTTTTGGAAGGAGTGCGAACAGACCCCAAACATGGTTTTCCTGCATATGGTGATGTTTGCCATCAAAAATTCACACTTCTAATTTAAGAGAAATCGAACTACGCAAACAAGAATATAGAAAAAAAAACAACCCTCCTCCTTTATTACATTTTAATACGGTTTTGAGAGACTGGAGACTGTTCACTGGGAGCCTAACTAACATAAATTATAATCTTTGGAATACAAACTGAAACATACACCAAACCAACCAAGATTTCCAAAATGAAAACAAAAAAGAGGAAGAAAACAAAATACGTATTAAATGAAGACTGCGACAGTTTCCAATCTCCTACCCACTTCAGTCTGATGTTTCTGAAATAACGCTCGTGTTATTTTTGTATCTATACCAACAGCTATTACTGAAAGAATCTTGATTTTATTTTGGTTACCCGGGGGAGAAAAAGCGCCTAAATATTAGAAGAAAGGACAAAACGCAGCAGGGACGCCTCACCCCCTACCTCACTGCTATGCTGTGACTGGAGGAGTTCCCAGAGCTCTCCCCATCCTCCGATGTGAGGCCAAACCCTCCTGAGCTGAGTTATTCAAACATCTCCCACAGGGCCCCTTCCGATGTTTTCGGGATGGAAACTTTTACTTTTTAATCTGTACTAAAAAGGTTCAAATGAAAATATTTGCCCTGACCCCAATAATTAATCCCCTTTGCTCCCCAATTACAAACAATTAAGTACAGCATGTTTTCCTCTTTTTGTTTTTTTTTTTTTTTTTTTTTTTTAATTTGTGCTGGAACACCCTGTAAGATCTGCCCCTGCAGCTGCTGCGTGTCCCAGCTCCACCATCCACCTCGTCTGCCGTCCCGCACACGGGAACGCTGCAGTTTTGCTTTGTTTGCCAGCTCTGTCTCCTTAGCATTAACCCTTTGACTCCAGGAATCCCACAGCCCTCAGTCTATCAACAGTTTGTGCTACAACTACACCCTAAGGTGTAGGGGGGATCACTAAAAAGGGGGATCGCTAAAAAGGGGGATCGCTAAAAACCATGCCCCGAATGAACACCACCGGCAACTGCCTTCCACTCCCAGATCCCAGTGGCAAAACGCAGTTGAACCACCACTTGTTTCATGAAAGAGCATCCAGTTTTGAATTAGAACTGGAAGCTTTTCTGGTGACGAATGATGCTCATTCATACAGGCTGCCCTCTCATCAGTGTCTGTGTAACTTTAGCTGCCAACCCTTAGACTATCTCATATATTCATCTCATCTTTTTTTTTTTTTTTTTTAAGGTCATGGGAGCAAACAAAATACACCTTCTCCCAATTTGTAACTGCATTCAAGTCATTTCTTAACCTCTCCTTTGATAAATCTGATTGTGGGTTTGTGTCTGAAGAACCTCTCCTTAGATCAGATTTCATCGTCCTTAACATCATTCTTGCACTTGTTCCCCAACATTATTCTTGCACTTATTCCCCAAACCTTTCCAGCCTCACACCCCCTGCAGCACAGACACCAGCACTCAATGCAACGCTCCAACAAATCCGACCAACAGCATCAATTATGCATCACGACAGACGTTCCTTTCAGAATCGTACCTTTCTAACGTGCTAACAAATTTATACCGCTCATGTAAGGGATTTAACTTACTATCGTTGTCAATATCATTTGGATTAAAAACGGTAATTAACATTTATAATTAAATCGGTAGTTATTCAACAAAAGCTGTGCCTCATTATAGACTAAAGAAAGTTTGAGCAATTCTGTGACAACCACAGAGCCTGACCCAGCCAGGAAGCTTCAGCAAAATGTATCTGGCACCCTGGAAACGCACAGCAAATGATAGTTACCAAATTTATACAGACCAAAGCTTTCAGTGGTTATCACATGGTATATGATAACCACATGATAAATTCACATGATGACACTTACTGGGAAAACCACCACCACCCTCAGTACAAATCCTGCATTAATGAAGACTTGCCTACTCACAAAAAATCATCTTTGTATCAGCTACTGGAGCCAGACGTCTCCAATAACAGAACTAAAATCCAACTAGCCAAACATCTAGCTCAGTGATTTATAGTCTATCATTACTAAATAAGTCATTCCAGCTCATCACCCTGTGCTTGTGAGTTAGCTGCCTCCTTTCATCTATCTTACACTCTGTACTTTGGCACAAGGCTGCACAACGCTTGGCTTTCCAGACACTGGCATGCTTGTGCCCAGTAACAAACATTTTCTTCAGACCACTCAGGTAGAGACGTTGCTTGGATCAGTTCATGGTATTAAGATGTTTTGCACTGTTCTGTCAAAAGCTTCTTGCATCGGCAGGTGGAAACACATCGGTCCTTAGAAAGTGGCAATGATTAACAGCTTGTTTTTCTGTCTGCTCTATCAAAGCAACAGCGGGAGCTGTTGTGCTGAAGATCACTTGAACCAGGCACCACAGTGAACTTCAACATCCAATTTCCAAGGGAAAACTACCTTGGTTGTGCAATACCAATTATTTACAGACTCCACAGATGCACAACAATCAGAACAAAGGGATTTTAAGGTCTGTTACCCCTTGCCCCAGTAAATAAATGCTGAAGTCTTCAACTTCTTAACGACTCACCAACAAGGTCTACTGTACTGCCTGTTAATCAGGATGGCACGAGTCTTCCAGAACAATTCTGCAACCAGACCCTTCCCTCAACTGTACGTTGCCGAAGAAGTAGTCACCAAAGCATCGCTGTTAGAGGACCAGCACGGCAAAGAGCAAGTCTCCCAGGAATAGTTACTGATTGAATTCTGCTGCTGGCAGCGCTGTTTGGACACAGTATACCGTGACCCAGTGCTCTAAAAATCACATGCTATTTTCACTACTTAGTATCCTTTGAGTTAGCCTGCTAGCTGTAACAGTCTTTGCCCCAGTGAATGAGATAAGGTTAACCTCAGCAAGGTATCGGGGCTCCAAACAGGATAAAAACAACTGCAGCTTTGTTTCAAACAGCAGCTGCTGATGTTGCGAAGCATCGAGCTCCTAAACGCTGGTACCCAACGCTCAAGGCACGGCACAGAGCATTCTCACTCAATTTTACTGTAACTTTAGAAGAATCACAGAATCATAGAATCGTTTAGGCTGGAAAAGACCTTTAAGATCATCCAGTCCAACCATTAACCTAACATTACCAAGTCCAGCACTAAACCAATTAAGGGGAGAGTAGCAATTTCATGTTTCCTGGCTTGCTGGCTGGATTATTTTAATGAAAGTAAAAACTAGGAATCACTAAGGTTGGAAAGGATCTCCAAGATCATCAGTCCAACCATCAACCCAACACCACCATATCCACTAAACCATGTCCCAAAGTGCCACGTCTGCCCGTTTTTCTGAGCACTTCCAGGTATGGTGAAAAAGACATCCTTCTGTTGGAGTTGAAACCTATCTTCTTACTCAGACAGCTTGCAGATACTTTGGGCTATAGCTACTTCCCAACCAATTTATCAGGTTGGGTGATGTCCTCCTCAGCGGCCTCACACCTGATAGCAATAACGACTTACGCATCAGAGGCGAGTTGCACGGTGAGATACGCGTCTCCATAATGGACTCCCGGCTGATACCAGCTGCTGGTGAGGACGGGTGGAAAGTGGGAATGGGGAAAAGAGGACAGGCTATGGAGACAGCCAGAAAACATGGACAGCTTGGGGAAGAAGGTAGGGGGACACCACAAGGGAGAGGGACTGAAGCAGTTGCTTCTTGAGCACAGGTTTGGGGCCAGAGTATGAAACAGTCCTAGGTATTTACAGTCATCACTTAAGCATCTCTTTAGGAGAGCACTTTCCAAGTTCTGCTTCATCTCTCACACAGCAAGTCAGCTACCTGGAACCACATCTCCAAATCCCTTACAAATCCCTATTAGGCAAGCCCAGTTACAAAACTGAGAAGAAGAAAAAACCTGAGAAGAAAAAAAAATAAAAATAAAAAACCCCTACTCCCTCAGATCTCCTCCCTCTCCCAAACGCACGACACTCCCCAGCAACATTTTATTAGCTTCCAGCCTTTTATCACAACACAACCTGAACAAGAGGTATTATTACAGGTTTAGCTAGAATTACACTACGCAGTGTATGTAGAAGCGCGTCTGTCTTGCTAGACCGGTATTTCCTGTATCCCCTCTTACATCTTTCCAATATTAAACTGAACATTAACATAACACCTCTATCCAAAAAGAAAACTACCCTACAATTTTCGCACAAACCGCAATCACAATGATATTCAGACTGCAAGATGAAATACTTGAATTCTTTAAACTGCAAACCGTGGAACAACCTTCAAAGCATAAAGCAACGGCATCAAACTAAAACTGCAAGGCAAGTTTAGGCAGAGAGGATGCCACAAATCCAGCTGAAGATACTGCCATACCACAAGTAAAAAATTGTTCCTCTAAGTTCTCTAGGCACTTCAAAACCTTCAGGGGGTAAAGACTAATTCCCTGTGTACAGGCCCTGCATCCACTGCACTTGCAGAATACCACTTGTCTCAAAATGAGAGCTGGCACTTCATGAATTACTAACAGTAAATGCTGCAGTGGCTCTCATCCAGACACCGATGCAAACCCCTTATCCTGCTTCGCTTTCACTGCAATTATACCATCTTTAAGAGACGGCAAAGCAGGAAATAAGAAAATTCTAGCTGCTAACAAAATGCCTATCCTGTTTAAGCATAAAATTTGCCCAGTATTTTTAATGTATCGTAACATGGAAATTGCAAGTCTAAGTACAGGGGAGCTCTTCAACACATTGCAAGTTCTTGCAGTACAGCGTCACAGCAAACAAATACATACCACCACCAAATATACACCACTACCAAATATGTTTGGAAAGTTACAGAAGTATTTGCAAGGCCTCCAACAATATAATTTAGGACCTAACTTGAAAAAAGCATGTTTCTCATTATAGAGAACTGTTCCACCGCAGGAGCACCTGCACTTCCCTAATACCATTACTAGAACCCTAAAGAAAGATGAACTATGACAAATACAAAAACTCTGAGAGCCTTACTCGCTTACACACCTGTTATATAAGGAAAAGCCTTACAGGAAAAGGAATTTTTACAGCTACAATATATCATGTCCTCCCACTCCTTTATTTATTTTTTTAAACTGTTTTCCTCTCTTGCTGAGAATAACACACATGATTGAAAAATGAAGTGGGATAGTCCCATGTGCTAATATTTTCTTTTTGAAATCAACACGTTGGCAAGAATTTCTGAAGCTAATCCAATACCCTGTACTCTCTCCTACCACCTGCTTCTCTCTGCAAGTAGAGGCAGGTTCTCCAACAAAGTCTCATGGTCTCACAACTGAGTACTTATGCCCTTCGATTCAGAATCTGGTCTTGTTTATACCCGTATAAATATCCTCTGCTTACTTGAGAGCTATGAGTGTTATTAAACATCTATGAGTGTTATTAAACATCCTTTCCTCTGAAAATACATTTGTATATTCCAAATACTTACAAGTTCTAGATGTTACACTGAAGCTTATTATCTAAAGGTAAACACAAGTCTATATCTACAAAATACACACTCTGCTCAATTTCTCCCCTTGTAGCTGTTTTAAATTTTTACAGAGGTAAAACTTGCATAGAACAGGAAGGGAAGTGCCAAATATTTTATAATTCCAGTGCAGAAACTTAACTCTCCCCCATACCCCACATTTTTGAGAAGGCTGGAGAAAAAGGAAAGGGCACTGACATCAGAAACTGAGAAACACGAGCAGGGTTTTAATCTAAAAGTCAAGACAGCACAATGGGAGCATTACCCTATCATTAATTGTCCCCGGTACCTCTAAAGAGCGTTGGTTCCATCTTAGTGACGCCAACTGCAGGCCTATCATTCTTTAGTAATACTAAACCTGTTTTCTGTTGCAAGCTCAGAAATCTCTGTGCTTTGTACAATTCTGAAGTCCTGCCATTACATGCTTCTTAAATCACACCTTGAAACCCTCCGCATTTTAGAAGTACTTTCGTACATGTCAGATGTTCACATTCACTTATTAAGTGAAAACTAGACTTTTGTTCCTTCTTCTGACAAGACTATTAATACCAAGATTTTGTACCTGCAAATCACCTAAAGGCTTTTCCATAGCTTTATCAGCTCCTGGGGCTGAGAAGTTGTCCATATGACCTTCAGCCAGAAAAATGAGCAGGTATTAACCTACAGCAAAAAAAAGGATGCACCTGTTTTAAAAGATGAGAAAGAATGGAGGTGGCTAACATTAACGACGAGGTAGGTAAGAGCTGAACGTGGATGACAGGGGCTTGATTTACACTTCAGCTGCTGGCTCCACTCTTAGTAAAGCCTGTGGAAATTACAATGCCTAGCATGAGCCTGTGTTTTTATTTTGGCAAAGCAAAACCATACATCCCTCTGCCTTCCAACAGAGGGTGAGCATCGAAATCTCTAGTTCGACAGCTGTACCACAGTGCCCATTTGTGTCATTCCACTGCAGCCTCCCCTCGTTTCCTGAAGGTCCAGCATAACCCACTGATCTTCAGGGTTCCCGGTGTGCAGGGAATGGAAACCTGTGGGCCCTCGTATCTACCCCGAACTTTCTCTCCCTGCACGTCTGTACGGGACAGAACACCAGCCCTGCGCTGAGTTTCGGGACGCTTGGCAATTCCCATCGCGTGCATCCTTCCTCTGCAAAAGTCAAACAGCCCCTGAAGCTTGTTAAGAGCACAACAGGCATGAACCACGCAGCTCTGGAGTACAGCACCTGCGCTGAACCCATTTCAAACCAATGAACTTGGTCTCTTCTCCCAAGCAACTAGTGATAGGACGAGAGGAAATGGGCTCAAGTTGCGCCAGGGGAGGTTTAGATTGGGTATTAGGAAAAATTTCTTCACGGAAAGAGCGGTCAAGCATTGGAACAGGCTGCCCAGAGAGGTGGGGGAGTCCCCATCCCCGGAGGGGTTCAAAAACTGTGTAGAAGTGGCACTTTGGGACACGGTTTAGTGGGCATGGGGGTGCTGGGTTGACAGTTGGACTGATGATCTTAGAGGGCCTTAGTGATTCCTAGTTTTTACTCATTAAAAAATAATCCAGCCAGCGAGCCAGGAAACATGAAGTTAATTATGACTCTGCCCTTAACTGGTTTAGTGGTGGATGTGGTAGTGTCAGGTAAATGGTTGGACTGGATGATCTGAAAGGTCTTTTCCAACCTACACGATTCTATGAGTCTATGAACAATGCAAGGCATTTTCAGAAGTTCAGGATGAATATGTGTATGCAAAATCCAGTGTCTGTTTATGTTTCATTATGTAAGAATTACTCCCGTATGGACTAAAGTGTTTTGACTGCTGTATCATCTAACGTCTTCTCATTATATCATATTTCTAGTCCACTCATGCTCTTAATAACTCCACTGCTCAATTCTATTCCCAGTTACTCAGTATAGCCCCACAACAGATAGGACTAGCAGAAGACGTGAACCTTTTCCCTTAATTACCTCTGTTTTTATTCCCTTTACTACCACATACGAACTTCTGTTACTCCTACATTCTTTTTTTATGGGACTTACAGAGGAATAAGAATGACACGGTTGGCTTCTTGAGCTGAAGTAAAGCTTTTCTTATCCCCTGAGCTACAGCATTTCAAATAGTAAAAGACAGAAAGGGATTTTGTTACACTGGAGCTGGTTAAATACTACAGACTGGCTAATAACAACCTTCTGTTGTTAGTCTGTGTGAGAAAAGGAAGTCTCTCTTCAAATGAGAGGGAACTGAATGTTTTAAGTCTCCCCTGAAAAGCAGAACCATAAACAAGGTTTCTCCAGAGGCCTGAGAGATTCAGCAAAAAGCTTTCTTAAAAAAAATTCCCCCTTCCCCCTCCCGGTGTTGGCTACGGAAATCTGGGACAAAGGTCCTCATGATTATTCAACAAGTTAGAGATACGCAACCAAACACAAGATTAGTGAATCATAAAAGCAGCAGCGCCAAGCCAAGAAATTAAACAAGTTTAACACTGAAAACCTGCAAGTATGTGAAAGGCCACAGCTCTTGCAAAACTCCCTCAGGAGCATTAATATAAAAGGCAAAAAACCCCACAACTGCCTCAGTGCATGATGTCTGGGCAAATATTACCTCCCACAGACACAAAACATCAGCCAGACCATACAGACTACACGCCAGAGCTGCTGGGGAGTCTCAGCAAAATGTTAGCAGCTCCCGTTCCTTGCGGATTATAAGGCTTCGACAATACTCTGGTAGCTCGAGACATTTTAATTTGCACCAAGACAAAGCTCAGTGGAGAAGCTCCAGACACAAAGTACCGGCTGGAACCATGCCTAAGCCAGGTCAACCATTACAGTAAGGCACTCGGAACAAAACCCGCACGTTCACCCGTGAACGGGACTGCCCCGAGAAGGTGCCAGTTGCCTTACGCTGCCCTAAGAGCGGCTCGGCCTTTCACAGAAGTGCATTCCAGCAATGAGCAGGGTCTAGAAATTCAGAGCAGCTTTCCTCACCGGGAAGACAGCAGTTCTTTAGAAATAGGTGAGGCGATGCCTTGTGCCACTTGTCAGAATCACTCAAGCCCCTGCTGCCGTGCATGGTCAAGGGAAGTTTCCAACAACTCCAGTGTCACCATCGCCATGCCTCCCAGTGCTGGCACGGCTCCTCTCCCATGCTCCCTTCCTCACCCCAGTCCTCCTGAGGAAGATTTCTGTGCTCAGATCAGCTTATGGTCATTAAGTAGTCCCACCCACCACTACCCAAACACCCACCACAACCCATTTTGCAAAGAAAGGAATAAAGGCAAATACAGTCCCAGCTCTGTAGAACTGGTCCATGGGCACAAACGGGAAATGGGACCAGACACATGGTTTGTAAGCCTTCTGGAAAAAAACCTATACACATTTTGAAATTCAAGTATTCCTCAAAATCCATTTGCCTCGTATCTTAAGCCAAGCAGCGCCTGTGGGTCTGTACAGCTTCCACCTGAAACAAGAGGGACAATCAGCACAGCTTCACCTTTGGTCAGTTGTCCTGACCACAGATTTGACCCGAGGGGTGTATTTGAGCAGATGAGAACCTGACCTGTCCTGGCAGGCGAGCGGGGCGACCGAAGCAGCAGGCACGACCAAAGCAGAGGCATTGTGGGCACGCAGCAAAGTTCAGGGTCCTTTCGGACACAGCATTAAAGCAGGGCTCCCCGACTGCTGCGCCGTGCACAACGAGTTGTGCACCTTTGTTGGTTTTTTTAAAGACAGAAAACAAACCCTTTTGACCTCTCAAGTTCGAAAAGGCATCTCTGAAGCACCGAGCGAGCTGAACGCATTGTCCCTGCGCTACCCCTTGCTGCAAGCCCCTCCTGCAGGTACCAGATGAAACCCAGTAAGCAGCTGCACATCAGCAGCACACATGCGCTAGCGCAGGCAAGGCGCAGCGCTCGGAGACGGCTTTTGCGAGTGGAAGCTGCACGGAAGATGTCAAAATAAATTCAGCGGGGCAGATTTAACAGCAGGACAGTGGCCAGGCCGGGAGCCCGGCCCACGGCGCAGGGACCCACCAAGCCCGGGGGGTGCCCGGGGCTCCCGGTGCAGCCCGCCCGCTCCTCCCCGCTGCCGAGGGGCCCGCTCCCGCCGCTCCCCCCCGCCGCCCCCGCACCTCGGTAACGATGGTGGAGCGGTAGACGTCGCGGCTGTACTCCCAGCCGTCCAGGCAGGGCTCCTGCTCCAGCGAGCCCAGCTCCACGTCGGAGCCGGGCCGCAGCCCCAGCGCCGAGAAGTTGGCGAGGGCGGCCAGGCGGTAGCGGCGGCAGCGGCTCGGCGCCGCCCGCCCGCCCCGCAGCTCCAGCGGGATGCTGGCGTTCCGCCACTCGCCGCTCAGGTTGGCCCCGCGGGGCACGGCGCAGCGGTGCTCGGGGGTGCCGGCCAAAAAGACGATGGAGAGGCCGGTGAAGCCGTTGGGGACGATGCTGGCGCTGAGGAGGAAGAAGAGGAGGCGCTGGAAGCGGCCCCACTCGCCCAGGAAGGCGGTCACCTCCTCGTAGTCGCCCATGGCGGGGCCGAGCCGCCGCCGCCGCTACCTGCGGGCCCGTCTGGCGCGGGCAGGAAGCGGCCGCCCCGAGCCGCCGCGCAGCCCGCCGAGCGCCGAGCCATGGGCCGGGCCTCGCCGGCGGGGGAGCGGCCGGGGGTGGGGTTTGCAGGCGGCGGGCCCGCAGGTGGGGCCCGGCCGCTGCCGCGGGGGAGCCGCCGCCGCCGCCGCCTCCCGGCCCGGCCCGGCCCGGCCCGGCCGCCTGGGCCCGCCGCGCGCCGCTCCCGGCATGCCCTTCGCCCGGGCGGGGGGCGCGGCCGCGGCGGCGAGGCCGGGCCTGGCGGCGGCGCCCAGACCGAGGCGGCCCCGAGAGGCGGGCGGGAGGGCGCGGGCGCCGCTTCGGCTGCCCTGAGGGCGACGGCTGGAAGAGGCGACCCCGCCGCGGCGGGAGGTGCCGGGCAGGGCGGGGAGCCCCGCGGGCAGCAGCTCTGCTCCCTGCCCGCTCCCTGCCCGCTCCCCGCCCGCCGAAACGGGGCTCGGTGCGGGCTCCGGCCGGGCATCGCCATGGCCCGGGGCCGCTTCGCAGCTCCCCACGGGTTGCCCGGCCCCTGCCCCCCGGTGACTCCTCGTGGGGGGCAGCCCCTTAATAGAGGCGTCCGGTCCCTTACTCCTTATTATATATATTCCCTTATCCCTTATTATATGCCCAGAGGGCTCAAACCGGGCTTGAGATGAACCGTCATAGACTCATGGAATCGTTGGGGTTGGAAAAGAGCTTGAAGATCACCCAGTCCAACCATTAACCTGACACTACCGAGTCCACCGCTACACCAATTAAGGGCAGAGTCATAATTCATTTCATGTTTCCCGGATTGTTTTTTACTGACAGTAAAACTGGGAATCACTAAGGTTGGAAGGGACCTCTAAGACCATCAGTCCAACCATTAACCTAACACTACCAAGTCCACCACAAAACCCAGTTAAGGGGAGAGTCATAATTAATTTCATGTTTCCTGGCTTGGTGGATGGGTTATTTTTAATGAAAGTAAAAACCAGGAATCGCTAAGGTTGGAAAGGCCCTCTAGGATCATCAGCCCAACCATCAACCCAACACCCCCATGCCCACTAAACCATGGCCCCAAGTGCCACCTCTGCCCGTTTTTTGAACCCCTCCAGGGATGGGGACTCCCCCACCTCTCTGGGCAGCCTGTTCCAATGCTTGACCGCTCTTCCCGTGAAGAAATTTTTCCTAATACCCAATCTAAGCCTCCCCTGGCGCAACTTGAGCCCATTTTCTCTCATCCTACCGCTAGTTGTTCAGCTGCCTGCAACACCCAGGGCTCAGCTGCACGTTACCAGTGAGCCAGCGCGGGGTTCTTGGCTAAGGCCTTGGTTTGGGTTGTCAGCGCGTATGAGCCGAGAGCCTTCACCGGTGGCTTTGCTCTCCCCGTGATCAAAGGCAGGCAGCTTTCTGCAAGTCCAAGCGTTAACCGGTTCCTCGCCTTGTTTCTGTCTGCAGCAGCACCTTCCCCACGGCTTCCATCATCCCTTCAGCGGGGTTGTGGCTGTAAAAAGGTTTTGCTGACAATGATGCTATTTGCTGAGGGAATGTGTACTATGTGTGCCACAATAAATGTAATAAATATTCTATTCTTAGGCCAAAAATCCCAGCTCATTGCCTAGCGGCACTGTCAGGAAGATCGTGTCTCCCATTGAGCTCAGCTAAGAAGTTGCGTGATTATCACTGCAGAAATTGGCCTTGCCCGAATAAGGTTAATTCGCGTTTCCGACTGGCTTTTTGTGTCCGATATTTTCTCCACCTCTAATTGATAAAAGCCCAATGTATACCTTTTACAGCCGTTTTGAATGCTTATATTTCAAAAGAGCTTTCGTTGCATGTTGGAATCGCACAGCTGTGAAAAATCTCAAAGGTGGGAAATGAAATGGATAAAATAGAAGTTAAACCTCAAAATCATCCTTGAGCCTGGCCCCGGTCTGTGCCCAGGGCTTCGTAGGATCACAGAGTCAGGATTGAACCATCTGAAAGCCAGGAAAACTGTCCTACCCTAACAGTCTTCCCGCGTGGAAGAGCTTATTTGTGGAAGAGCTTATTTTAGGGTTTTCTGTGCGTACTTCATCCACGCGAAAGACATTTTAAATTACTTCTCTAAACTTCTTTGCCCAAGGTGTTAAACGTTAGGAGACTTTATTCTTCCGTTACAATCCACGTGGAAAGCAGGTTATACAAACGCCAGTGCACATTTTTATCACAACGAAGACAGAAGTTAAGGAGTGACAATTAGTACAGTTTCAGATATGCTTTCGCGGGTCCAGAAGGGCGGCTGAGGATCAAAGGTTGCACAAAAGACCCGAGCAACCGTGGCTGAGGCACGGCGCAGCGGCCCCGGGCTCAGTGGGAGCGATCCAGCGGATCCCTCCCACCCCAGGTCAGAGCATCACAGGCACCCCCAGCCCCGCGCCGAGCCCCGCCGCGTACCTGGCACGCAGAAAACCCACTGAGATTGCCGTGAGAGGCTGAAATAGCTCGCCAGGAATCAATGCGACTTCTGCCAATAGCTACTAAACCACTGCTGTCCTCTTCAGCTTTACAATTAAAAATATAGGAACGCCAGAAATGGGCACTCCTGCCCTCCAGATTCATCCCTGTTTGATTCTTCCGCAGACTATCGCTCTTTGGGGTTTGTCAGAAATCCCTATTCGAGCCTGGGAAAGATCCTGGCAGAGGACAGCAGTTCTTGCAAATGCTTCAGCAGCTGAAGCGATCTCCTTTTCTCATTTTTACTACGCCCAGACACTGTAAGGCCTTATAATAACATCACGTACTTTCCAGAAAGGCATTCCACTCTCATGAAAGATTTTTTTAAAAAAAAAAATTAATTTTTTTTTTTAAAAATCTGCCATTAAAAATACTAAAATGTGACACTAACTTGAGATCAATGGTATAAGCAAGAAAAATGGGACTGATTAAAACCCAAGGTATTTAAAAAAAACAAACCAACCCTTTTTCTTATTTAAAAAAGGAAAACTAGGTTTCAAGATACTACAAAGTTCAAGAGTACAAAAATATGTACCTTTTAGAAATACCCAAGCCTAGGAGCATATAAAATAAGTAGCAACTTAATATAAAAATCTTCATAAAAATATGGCCACCTGTATTTAACCAAGTCCTCAAACCTGTCCTACGCTGATATAAAGGCTTTCTTGAGAAATTTAGTTATGTCTAAACAGCTATTCTATAGATTAACTTTGTAATAAGTAAAACCAAGATTAAATACTGCTATTAGAGGAATTCCAGCCTGAGGAGGGATGAGAACATCAGGGATCACAGGGTAATGGTTGCCTCATGCCACATGACATTTATGGCAAAAGCGTAACTGCAGAAAATGAATATGGAAGTAAATAGTATTTCCACATCCCAAAGAGCAGCTTGAAATAATTGCCCAAGTTCCTTGCATTTAAATGCTATTTAAAAGCTTTACGTTTGTGCTTGAACTTACAGGGAGAGCCGCATTCTTGTGCCAAGTGCCAGCACAAGACACCTTGCCATGAGCTTCACATTAAAGAGGAGACAGCGTGCTTTTGTTGGCCCTTACAGAAGGTGACTCATGGCTAATTGTTATTTGTAGAGGATAAAAATCAGTCTGCCAGGTCTGATAGACTTTATGTGGCCAAGAAGTGCATGCACAGCCAATAAATAGAAAAATAAAAGGTATTATACTTTTTTCAAACTATGTAGTGTTCATAAAACAGTAGTAGCACAACTCTAAGCTCTACATTTGTGTCTCCATCCAATCTAGCTTTGCTGAACTTTTAAAAAATGCATACATAACCTGTAGGATTTGAAAAAGAACTTTGTTGGATTTTGTTTTGGTTTGTTTTGAAAAAGCTGTGGTCCCAAATTAGCCCTTTTGCATTTTTAACAGCTGCACGTGAACGTCTCCAGTACACAACATCGGCTTTTTGCAAGCATGAAACCCCCTTTAAATTTGTAAATGGTGCAAAGGTTTTGCAGAGGCTTTTGAAAGTGCAGTGAGCTTTCTCCGAAGGTACAGAATATGTGGTATATATTCAAAGGAGAAATGAAATGCTTGGGGGAAAAAAAAAACCCGAAAGAGCTAAAAAACTGTTTATGCCAATATACCATGAAAAACCTGAAAGCTAAAACTGCATGGCATGTTGGATAGGGTCATTGGCTTGCTAGAGCCCGTGTTTCTTTTGAAAGCGGGCATGGCCCATCAGGTCAGCAAGCTGTAGTTGTTGTGGTGTTGAAGGCTTCCCCCCGTCCTCAGACACTGAACATTCGTGAAGCCCAAGGATTTCAGCGGGCTCGGGCGTTACGAAAAAGCACCAGTTTTTACAGGGACAGGTGGGTCCTGGGAAAAGCAAGCGACATCAAAAGATAACTCCGATGTTTAAAACACACGTCCTTACAGTGAAGTCTACGTCTGCTTTGCCACGACTAAATTCTGGTCCCGCTTAGTCTATCGGGCTTTGGTCACAGATTCCAGCGGAGGCCGGGATCTTTCCTTTAGCAGCGCGAGCTGAGATTTTCAAAGACAACCACCCAGCTCCCCTCCAGTCAATACGCACGGGAAGAAAAAACACCAGCGTTACGTTTGCCATCTTTTTTTTTTCCTTTAAGCAGCTTTCATTCCGTACCTGACTGACTGGAGTTCGTGCTGTATTATTCCTAAGGCTCGTTTCTAGCTTACTCCTCCGATGGTGTTTAGCACCGGCAGGCCCCCATTTCTCAGCAGGGACTGCTGCCTGCTGACAAACCCCAGCTATCAGGACATGGAATTGCAGGCTAAGAGTCCTAGGGGAGTAGACAGCATCTGTTCAGTAAACTATGTATTTGGGTACAGCAGCACAGGGGATAATAACTATGGTGCAGCAGCGCTGACTGTTGGGTTTTGGTTGTTTTCCTCCGGCAGAAAATGCATTTTGAGACGATCTTGTTCTTCTTTCAGCCCCTCTGAGAGCGTGCGTCCTTCTTCACAAGGGCGTTACCAGAATTTTAGGACTCTCCTTTGAATTCCTAATGCCAGTGGTTTGTTGCCCGTTTCTGAAACTGAAAGCGAGTAAAAGACTTGAGACGTTAGAGAACATTTTACAGCGCGTCATCGGACGCTTCTCCCTCCTAATTAGCACTGCTAAAATAACCATGTTACACTACTAATACGAACACTAGAAAAATAACCCAAGCGCTCTGTAAAGCACGCCTTTCCGGGTGGCAGAGGCAGTGCAGCAAACAATGGAACATAATTCAGTGACTGTAATTCAGTTACTTCAGTCTGTTTATGCAAGAAGCCTGCGAGGGGAATCTGGTTTGACTGTAGGATTTCTAGCCACAGGTCGTCAACTGCAAAGCCAAAAAGCCATAGGTCAGCCATATGAGAAGTCCCTAATTGCGATAAAGAGCAGCATGCCCTTCTCAAGGAGCCTGGCCTGAGAATTCTTCTTATTCTGGAAGCATGATGACAGCTCCTTGTGCCCACCAGGAATTAGATACAGGCAATTCCAGCTTTTTCAAGCTATTACTGCTTATGAGGGCAAATTCTGTTCCAGTGCAAATTGTCACTAAGCTGGATGGTAGCTATGCAGCTGCACTTTGCCTAATTCAGTTTCCCTCTGCTGCTCCCCAGAGTTTTCCTCCCACGATAGGCACTCGCGAGCGCTGGCCATCTCCACTGCACCAGCACTACAAGGTACGCGCACGCATTTCAGCGGAGGTGTTCGCTCAGGGTACCCTGAATAGCAGTGCTGGTGGGGCAAGAGAACTGTCACTGCTTATAGCTAAACAAAATAAACCAGGAGAAAAGCCGTCCTGGCGTGTCTCTAGCCTCCCGAATTAAAGAGGCTAGAATATTGAAATCCTGCGTTTAATTTGGAGCAGTACCCAATGAACTTACACTGAAGAGTAAAGTGGTTCGTAATGTAGATCATCCTACTCAATTAATAGTTTGAATGAAGAGTTAAGGAGCGTGAATGATCTCAAAGGATGGAAAGCTGGGAGATAGGAAGCAACAGTCTCAAGGTGATGTGAAGGTCAGCCTTGATTTGCGAGTGCCCGCTTTCAAGCGCATCAGCTCTCGGGTTCAGAGATTCTGGAGAAACTGCATAATGTCCATGTCTGTCAAATTATCCACCAAAAAAAAAAAAAAAATGCTAAAGGGCTCTTTGAAAGCTTTGATGTTTTGCAGTGGATCTCATGACACACGTTTACTGATTGGGAAAAGGGACTATGTAGAAGGAATTCCCGAATTCTTGTGAAGCGTGGGATGAACGACAGCCGCCTTACCATTTCACCTTCAGCATTTCCTCAAAGCTCTCAGGCAGGGGATTGCCGTAGCTCTCCGGGAGAAACAGGGTAAGGATCCCGATCAGCACAGTCAGGCTTCCCATCAGGATATACGGTAGGAATCGGTCATAAGCACCTGACAGAACACACAACGCGACACCAGTACTTACATGCCCACAATCAATGAACTCGTGTAAAATTTATACTCCAGACCTCACTGTAACGTAGGATTAATTCGGAATAATTAGCTGAAATCTTCATCAATACCAAAGGTGAATCCAAAACTGAGCTACATCTGGTATCTGCTCGCAAACAAAGGGCTTTTTCACTTTTAAAACTACAACAGCTCTAGGCTGGTCACCACCTACCATCAGTTTCATGCCATCCCCTGTGTTTGTGTAGCTGCTAATGGGGTTTTTTTGTACATTTTCAACTGGGCTAGGCAACATCTTTGCAAGGTAACAGCTCTGCTGCAATCACTGCTGGAGTCTTTGGTACTACACTGTCATCTAGAACCAAATCCTCAGGTAAATAAGGCAATGTGAGGGAATAAAAATGCTCATAAGCAACGAAGCGCTCAGCAGCTGCCTGGGATTGTGCATCCTGCTGATCTTGTGCAAACAAAGGGAAGAGACTGATGGCAGCTGGACAGGCCAGTTTGAGACCAATGGACCATTAACGGGGGAATCCTTAAATACCTTCCTTACTGGAAGGGGAGAAAGCATCAGGCCTCCGGTGACAAGCAAGAGGCTCTGACCTTGGTCTACTCAGAATATTATTTTGGACTAGAAGGCAGCGGCCCCTGCCAGCAGCCTGAAGCTAGTGCACACGTGTTTGGGCAGGATGCAAGATCTTCAGGTCACAATAGCACAGCAATGAAACAGTCTTTCAGTAAAGGCATTAGCTAGGAATTGAAGTATTTAAGGTAGAGAAAGTACTAAACTGGATTTGACAGTTTTATTTTTTAGTTGGGATAGAGCAGTATGCTTTATAATGTATGGAATAAACTAGGATTAAAGTGAAGATCCCTGGGTATTTCACATAGAGCCAAAGTTTGTGATTTGATCTCTTCTGTGTTCATGAGCTGGGTGAACTGCAAGCTCCTAATTTAGCTGTAGCAAATATCAGCAGCTGACGAGTTTCTCTTAAAACCTTCTAAAATTAAAGAAACTATTCTGATGACTGGACCACAATTTTTTAAAGGCTGAGCCTACGGAAACCTGGGAGGAGGAAAAAAAAAAAGGTAAAAAAGCCCTTTATCCTGTCTACATCTGTCTATTACTGTTACCTGTGCTGCAAAGGAGACTGAAGACTCTAAGGAGCATCACAGTCATGCTGTCCCTTTTACTTTCCATTTGCACTGCACAAGTACGACATAAAGGCAATGTATTTTCATCGGTTTTGGTACAGTGTGTTACAGTCACACTGGAATGCAGAGGTGAGACAACACGGGTGAGCTGCAGCTAGTCGTCTCCTCTGCCCTTTCCTGGCATGGTGAACCAGCACTGACCCCGCAGCAGTGCACCAGCGATGCTCCCCCGAGTCAGCAGTCACTCTCATCTTGTATCAAAGGTCTTAGCAGAAAGCAAAACTCGTTAGCTGCAGGGGAGAGCTGCATCGGGTCCGGTGATGGCAGAAGGAAATAAATCATGTGCGAGTGGAAGAAATGAGATTGAGCACTGGACCGAGCAGCCAGCATTCACAGATAGCTCCACCCTTCATCCCCCAATCTCTGCCACCCTTTCCTGTCTGCAACATGAGGATCATTTCTGTGTACTTGGGGAAAAAAAAATTATCAATTAGTATTTGTGCAGCATTCAGAATGTGATGGTAATGAGGGTAAAAAAAAAAAGCCTGTGAGGAAATCAGTAATTCTTCTTACAGACCAAGACATGAACAATAAGAAAAAGCAAAATGAGTGCCAAGATGCCTGGCTTAGTAACTAAAAAAAAAAAATTACGAAACGAAGGTCACAATTAAGCACACTCTTGTGCTGGTTAATCTGCATGTTTTCCATATATTGCTTTAGAGAGCACAGATAAAGGGGATGTTTGGGTTCCTGCCTGGTTCATCTGCTCCTGATACAGCCACCTTGGGATGCGCACGGAGAGTAGAATCATAGAATCATTTAAGTTGGAAAAGACCTTTAAGATCATCCAGTCCAACCATTAACCAAACATTACCAAGTCCACCACTAAACCAGTTAAGGGGAGAGTAGCAACCCCATGCCTCCTGGCTTGGTGGCTGGATCATTTATAATGAAAGTAAAAACCAGGAATCATCAAGGTTGGAAAGGCCCTCTAAGATCATCATTCCAATCATCAACCCAACACCCCCATGCCCACTAAACCATGTCCCAAAGTGCCATGTCTACCTGTTTTTTTAACTCTTCCAGGGATGGGGACTCCACCACCTCTCTGGGCAGCCTGTTCCAATGCTTGACCACTCTTTCCGTGAAGAAATTTTTCCTAATATCCAACCTAAACCTCCCCTGGCGCAGCTTCAGCCCATTTCCTCTCGTCCTATCATTATCTACCTGGGAGAAGAGACCAACACCCACCTCACTACAACCTCCTTTCAGGGAGTTGTAGAGAGCGATGAGGTCTCCCCTCAGCCTCCTCTTCTCCAGACTAAACAACCCCAGCTCCCTCAGCCGCTCCTCGTAAGACCTGTGCTCCAGAGTACAATGCAGTGAACTTCCCAGCGGTGCTTACTTGCTAGATTGCATCTTGTCACACTCTCCTGGGGAACTAACTGGCATCCCAGGGATAATGCCCATTGCCCAGATGTGACCAATTATCGTCCCAACCACGCCGCTTGCACGGCTTATAAACACCGTCATTGTCTTGGACCAGCTCGGACCTGCTCTGGTGCTGTGTGAACGGTCCCTAGCCTCAATAAAGGAAAAAAGCGTCTGATTCTTTTGTGAAACCCAAGGAGCTCTGCTTCATTTCTACCGTATTCAACAGTAAACTCAGACCCAAGATGAGAGAAGGGACTTAAAAGACAACAAATGAAGGGACTTAAAGCTGAGCCTGCACTGCAGAAGCTCCGAAGACTTTTCTGGGCTGTCGTGTAGCACAAGGCAAGAAAAGCAAGATGTCTCACCCAGGTAAACAAAGTAAGGAGCAACGATGCTGCCCAGCCTGGATGCCGTGGAAGTAGCTCCGACTGCCATGTTTCGCACTAGTGTTGGGTATAGCTCCACGCTGTAGACGTAAAGCATTGAAAACGCAGCTGTGATGCCAAATTTCCCAAGCATCACCAGGCCAACGGACAGGACATTAAAATCTGGAGGAGAAAAAATAAAATCGAGGTGAATAAACAACACCCTGTGCTTATTACTTGTATTTCTTCTACACCCCAAAGATTGTATCGTTGTTTGTTTCCTAGCGGTTGTGAGTTTGGTTTTGTTTTTTTTAATTAGACAATGTATTAGCCCATCCCTAGATGACTTGGCTCCAAACTTCCCACTGAGCATAATGTAGATGCTCAGGTTATTTTGTACTTCTCAGATTTTGGTCCTCTCCCAGTAAAACAGCATTCTTGAAATGGAACAAAATTCCAGATTATACAACAAGAAAGCACAAGCTTAAATCCACCCCTTTTTCGCAAAAACCTGCGGAGATTTACACACAGTGAAATCTGGAAGACTTGCAGGTTTTTTTAGCCTCTATGCACAACCAGATAAATCACAGTACACTTTGGCTCTCATTTTACAAGCTGGACTATAAAAAGCTCGGTAATTTGACACAATAAATGAGAGCCGTGCATGACTCAGCATATACATATGCATATAAAAAAAAACCCCACAGCTGCAGGTGATCGGCATAAACTTGACCTCAAATTCTAAATTTGATTGTGGTTTCCAGTAATTTTACAGAGCTATTACCATGAAATATTTCTAACATTTTCTATACTTAAGTCATGTATTGAATCTTGTACCTGCAGGAACCAGCTGAATGAGGAGGACAACACCTCCCCCTAAAAACAAGGTGCTGGATAAGGAGTAGCGCCGAGGGAGGGAGCGGAGGAGAAGCCAGGCGATCACGTAAGCTGGAACTTCAATAACAGCCGAGAGGAAACAGTTGATGTAGGCATTTCCATGCCAGTTTGGAGTGCTGAGGGACAGGCCAAAGTAGCCAACTGATGTGAAAAACCTGAGAAAAGCAATAAAACCAAATGATTCCAGGCGGTCTATGAACGCCTCCAGCATTGCCTCGGGGGTTGTTACAAAAATAGGATGTCACAATGCATCGCCACAGGCATCGTGGCTTAAAAATAAAAATCTCAGTGGCAACCCCATCTTTCTAATTCTGTCATCCCTTCCAGTGATCATATCCACAGCGGCTTGAAGAGACCTCTGATTTCTCTGTCCTTCCTGCATACGCTACACCAAGTAAAAGGCTTTGTGGAAGTCGTTCACAAAAGCTTTTCACTGCAATGGACTCATTAACGGCACAATGAAATAACTCTTGAAAGCTTCCCATGCCAGCTACGTTCCTACTTGTAGCCAACTCCAGTGACAGGATCTCCCACCCTCAGCAGTTCCGTCACATCTTATTTAATCTTCAGGAGAGAGCTGGATGTTCGGGTTTCAAATCTCAGGAGTGCCTTACTATGGCATGCCAAATGTGCTAGCCAGTTCCTTTCTGCTGGGGGAAATAAGTACAGAAAAGGGTCCCGGTTTGTCTATACGGTATTATTAGGTCCTCATTCCTTGTGGCTGCCCAGGCAGGGACCGGGATCTCACTGAGATGGGCACTGCACAGAAACAGAACAAAAACGCTGGTCTGGTTCTTGTTATGTTACTGAGTTGCTGCCTTTGCTTCAAGAAGGACATTTCTCTTCAAATAGAGATTATAGAGATGGGAGCTTCTTAAAAAAAAGAAAAAAAAAAACCCAAACCAAAAAGCAATAGAATTTAAAATACACAAGTCGTTACATATAGTTTCCTAACTATTTTACATCTGAGTCGAGGCTACTGTCTCCATACTCTTGTGTATTAATGCAGTGCGGGTGCGAGGACATCGAGGGCCATGTACTGGCCATGGACCGTGTGTAGATGGGCTCCGAGGCTGAGACTTGTTATCTAAACCTGTGGCACGTGCCCTCAAATCAGAAATTGGTTCTATTGCCTGGGTACTTTAGGAATACACATTTCCTTACCACAAAAGTAATGACATAATAGTAATAGTTGCAATGTTTCGGGTTCGAAATAGGTCCAGAAGGATAGCCTTCTGCTGCTGCTGAGGCTTCGAATCCTGCATCTGAAGGAAAAAGGAAAACAAAACCAAAAAAATTCCCACACACCTAAGAGCAAAACAACCTCTGCATACCCACAGGTTTGGGCAGTTAGGAAGTTACGACTATCAGGGGATAACTAGCCAGCCCAAGGGCCACTTCTGCACCAGGGAGGGCGGTCCTTAGGTAGAGCTTGTCTCTGCACCCAGCTGTACTTGTGGTAGTTTCCAGTTTTTTGTTAAAAAAAGGTAGCACTGAGACCACCGCACCATGCTGACTAATGAAAAGAGTATCAGCTGACGAGAAAGACGCATTAACATTTCCATAAGGATCTAACACAGTGCTTCCAGGAGCAACCTCATCACCAAAGGCATTTTCCTGTGCACTGGCCACTCAACTCTCTTCTGTTCAACCTTCACAAACGATGTGAAATAAATGCAGAGAATCACCCAGTTTTGCTGCCTGCTTGCCGGCACCCAGAGCTCGGCGTGGTGGCCGAGGCGCAGCATGGGAGCATCCACCACCCCAGATCGGAGACAGAGGGTCCAGTTTGAGGCGTGAAGCAGGAACCTTCTGGATGGCGTGAGGGTGCCCCTCTGCCTGCACGGAGAGCCCTCACTGGGGCAAAGCCAGCGCTTGTGGCCAGACTTCCCCCCAAGCCCAAAGAGCAAACCACACTGGCCCTCCCTATGGGGCTACCCAGGAGATTTCCTTTCCTAGGAAGAGAGGATGGTTTCCGAGGAGCGTCTTTCTAGGAACGTCTGAAAAATACTTCCAACGGAGGACTTAACGTGCAAACATCATCCTCAGGCTTTTGTGGACAGATGCTTTGGCACACAAGATTCCCACGAAATAAAGGACAGCTGAGCTGCTGCTTGGTCTCAAAAATACGCAGGAGTGGTGTAAAGCAAACTCACGTGCTGGAGCCTGAAAAAGTCCCGTCCAGTAGGAAAGACATCTGAACTCTGGCTGTGAAGTAAGGAAAGTGCTTTTCCATGGTTTCTGTAGGATCAGCTTCCCATAACATGCACTTCAATTTACACTAGAACACAGGCTTGGCAAAGGGATCTTCAGCAGCTCAGCCAACACGTAAGCATGACATTCAACAGATGGATCCTGCCCGCAGGAGGTGCAGCGCGCAGCATCCCTCTCCTGCGGATACTGCAAAGGAGCACGCGGTGCTTTGCCTTCTGCGGTGTCAGGAGGCATAAAACGCAGGTGCTAGTACAACGCAGTAGAGTGAGATCTGACATACAGGCACGCGGTCGTTGCTGACGCAAGGCTGGAAGCGTCGATCGGTTCTTTGCACAAGAAAAATGTCTGTGTTGCTTCAGCGCGAGAGAAAAGCCACTAGAGGGGGAGATGAGCACAAGAACCAGCCGTCCCGCCGCGGCCGTGCTGCTTCCCAGCGTGCTGGGGGGCTAGGTTTGTGCTAGGCTTTCTCTTTTTAACCAATATGAAATGCAAGAGAAAAACAGGCCTGGAGAAGAGCTTAATGTTCTCCACCGCCTTTGCTACCGTTGTGGTTTTCAAGTGCCCTTGTAGCACTCGGGTGCTTTGGCTGGTTTGTGCAACCTGAGGACTCCCTTGGGGCTCCGTGCAGCCCCGGCACATGTGGGTGCCAATTTAGGGTCCCCTGCACAGCCTCCCCCCCGCAAAGGGCTGCTGTTAAACTGCAAATGCTGTTAAACTGCAAATCGCTAATGCTGCGCCAAGCTGAAACGGGGACAAACACGTCTTCCTTGGGTCTTCTCAGTGCCCAAAGGATGAAGCAATCTGGGTCACCCTTGCTCTGAAAACCACAACCAACCACTGCTGAGGAAGAGAATTTTACTGTAAAAAACAAACAAATAAAACCCCCCTCTGGCTTCTCATTTCGAGCTCACTAACCCAGCACTTACCTCACGCCAACAGCCCTTGCCAGCCGCTAAGAGCTGCTGGGGCAAACCAATTCTCTGCCGGCATCTCCCAACAAGTCAGCTGGCCAAAGAGGGAAACTGCCTGCGAGGTAAAGTACCAGGACGCATGAAACATACCTCCGCGGTGTCGAAAAGCACAGCTGGGGCTGGAACGCCATTTATTTTTGCAGCCTTTCGGATAATAACTTCTGCCTCCTTATATCTTCCCTGGGAGATCAGCCACCGAGGGGATTCAGGAATGATCCTGCAATAAGTTTCAGAATAAATGACTCAACGTTTTCACAAAAGTAAAACGTTATTAAAAACACATGTACTGTTTTTATGAGTTACGCTCTCATCTCACAGATTGCTTGCAGCAGAAGAGAGTCAGCACAGAAGCATGTGGGCAATGTAATTCATGGATTTGTCCCACTGGGATCAGTGGGAGAATTCAGATATATGGGACGTGTTTATTCTCGTGCTGAAGTAGATGCACGCTTAGGCCCTTGTCCTGGGTGGTTGTTTTTTAAGGAATAAATGATGTCCACCAGAAAAAACACAGATGTCACCAGACAGACAGCAAAGATGGGGGTAGCTTAACAAGTGTTGAGCAAAAATACTCTTAGGAAACTGCACACAATGTGGAAATGCTTTCAATATGCACAGGGTACATTTAAAGGCTCTGTGTCACAGGAATCCTATGTACAAACCTCACAATTTTACAGCTCTGAGGCAGGCTCTCCCAGGCAGAGGACAGTGGCAGCATCCCCTTGCAGAGCTGATGACATTTTCTGATCAATTCCGGGCACGTGTTGAGTGAGTTAACACCAAACACAGGACAGAAAATCTCACCTTTCCTGAACTAAATCCTTTGATCTTAACAGATGCTACCTTTCTCCCTTTAGCCAGCAGCATTTTTTTCCTCCCCTTGGAAAAAAGCAGGTCAGACACTCCTTTTCTGATGGCTTCCCTAAAGGACTGACCCAAAGCCATGTCATAGAATCATAGAATCATAGAATCATCTAGGTTGGAAAAGACCTTTAAGATCATCCAGTCCAACCATGTCAATGGTTTCAAGCGCCAGATGATGTAGATCAGATTGTTCAACCACTAATGTGACTTTCTGTGAGGTGAGCTGTCTCCACTGCTCTTCTTTGTGGGCAAGCTGAGGAACACAAGACTGCAGAAACGATGCTGGGAACCTTCTGGAGGATTTGGAAGAGGAATGAGTAAAAGAGCAACTATGGCACGGAGCAGTGGGATGAGCAAGTCACATCACCCGTGGAAGCAGTGGGTCCAGATGCCCAAATGCCAGCTAATACCAACCTGCCTCGGCAGAGTTTGGCCAGTGCACCTTGATCCCCATCTCCCACCACATCAGCCCCAGACTGGAAGTGCCATCCGTGGAAATTTTTGGCATGCTTTACGATGTATGCTCTTGAAAAGCATGGAAATTCCCACCAAATACATTTCAAAGCAGGACTCTGAAGCCATGCCTTGGGGACAAATTTCATGTGACTCACAGTGCCTGTTCTATAGCAGACATCTGAGAAGCTTCCACCCAAAACCAACCTCCCCAGAGAGCAGCTGCTTGGTGCAGAGGGAAATGCTGCTGTGTTGAAGGAGTGTGAAGCATTTCAAGTTAAATAAGCAAATTAACCCCTAAATAGAATCAGATTATCTTTAAAGTCAGATGATAACAGAGGTGGAGCTGAAAACCTTTTTAAAGGTTTGGTTTGATTTGAAGACTAAGATGAAAAAACAACCCAAGCCAAAATGATCAGCAGAGACTTCTGACAAGACTGAGATCTGCAGGAGGTCTTTTAGACTATCAAAGAGTGGGTCTAAATCACTTAATTGTGATAAAGACATTAATCTCGTAGGTATAACTGTTTCAAGATAATAGGAAAAAAGGAGTTCCCCCAGATAAGACTAATATGAAAGGAAGGAACTCTTTTTGTTGTAAATTATCCTTATTTTAAGAGTGTGAGTGATACCTCGCCTTTCCCTTCCTATTTTCTAAACACCTATCTCTTCAGAAAACAACAGATGACCAAGGCATCAACGGAACAAGGATATCTGCCCCTCTTCAATGCTTCTGTCCAGCTGAGAAGAGCAGGGAGTTTTCCTAAACTGTTTTCTCAGTCTCCCAGGGCAGGGCATCCATGGGCAAGTGAGGGTACACCTACACATCCACCAATGCATTAGAGCAGGGGTGGGTGAGCGCGGTGGAAAGATGAAAGAAAGCATGGGCTCAGCCACCAAGGCGACAGCGTGGGATGGCTCCGAGGAGCAGGGTACGGAAGATCTAACCTCTGGCTTAGCCGGATGGAGTTACTATGGGCTGAAGGAGCTCACAAATCAACGTCCTGCTCCAGCAGCCAAAGCAAAGCCCGGGAGGACACACGGCTCCTGGCACGCAGAGCCCGTGGGAGAGGGCTGGCCCGGCGAGCTCTGCCGGCAAGTGCCTCTGCTTAACGGCACCTAGTGCAATGAACTGCGTAAGGACGTCGAGTGCAATAAGCCGCCAGCTGCTGCGTGCTGGACGGGCTCAGCCTTTCACTGAGATTTTAGCACCAATCAGCAGGTGGATCTGCGTTTACAAATGGCTTAAAGAAAAAAGCAAGGAAGAAAAGTTAGAATGAATCGCCCAGTGGTACTAGGGGGGTAAACCTAGAGGTGGTTAACAGCGTCCAGAGATAGGAGTCAAACACAGAATTCCCAAGCTGCTCTGGAGAGCTGGTGAAAAGGTGGCTTCAAGCACATGGCCAGCACCGGTGAGGCTCTGCGGGTAGTTCACTTGACTTGTTGGCCAAGAAGGCCAACAGCGTCCTGGCTTGTGTCAGGAATAGTGTGGCCAGCAGGAGCAGGGAGGTGATTGTGCCCCTGTGCTCAGCGCTGGTGAGGCCGCACCTGGAATGCTGTGTCCAGTTTTGGGCCCCTCAGCACAAGAAGGACATTGGGGTGCTGGAGCGTGTCCAGAGAAGGGCAGCGGAGCTGGGGAAGGGTCTGGAGCTCAGGGCTGGTGGGGAGCGGCTGAGGGAGCTGGGGGTGTTCAGCCTGGAGAAGAGGAGGCTGAGGGGAGACCTTATCGCTCTCTACAACTCCCTGAAAGGAGGGTGTACTGAGGTGGGTGTTGGTCTCTTCTCCCATGTAGTTAGCGATAGGACAAGAGGAAATGGGCTCAAGCTGCGCCAGGGGAGGTTTAGGTTGGAAATTAGGAAAAATTTCTTCACAGAAAGGGTGGTCAAGAATTGGAACAGGCTGCCCAGAGAGGTGGTGGAGTCACCATCCCTGGAAGTGTTCAAAAAATGGGTAGATGTGGCACTTGGGGACATGGTTTAGTCTAGTCTACCCTTGATTGGTTTAGTGTGGGCTTGGTAGTGTAGGTTAATGGTTGGACTGGATGATCTTAAAGGTCTTTTCCAACCTAAACGATTCGATGATTCTATGACTTAAAACTGGCAAAAAAACCCCCCAAGGAAAACAACCCCCCAACTCCCGCCTCAAGGCAAAGCCGCTTCACATGGCAAATAGAAAAAAAAAAAAAACCCCAAAGAGGAGAAATGGGACCCCCCTGACACCCTGCCATTACCCAGCACCTGGAGCGGGAGAGCGTCTGGGCGGGGAGGGAGGGGGGAGCGTGGCCGCGCGGCGCGGGGGCACTCACCACCAGAGCGGGATGCAGAATAGCCCCGGGACAGTAAGCGCCAGCAGCAGCATCCGCCAGTCTCTGATGAAGTAAGCAAACACTGGCAGCAACATGTAGCCAATTGCAAAAAATATGCAAACTCCTAACGTAGAGAATATAATACGCACTGATTTGCCAAGAATTTCTGTTCCTGTTTAAAACAAGGGAGGTTGGATTAGCATTTTAACTCTTTCTTTTCAATCATGACTAAATACTCTACTGCATTTACAAAAAAAATAAGCTGAACAATCTTAGAAAAGAGCGGTTTCTCTTACAATACTTAAAGGGACACAGTCAAGGAATAACGGTCCAAGAGACGATCACCATCACAGCGCTATTAATCTGCTGGGAGGTTCCTCCAGATTTTTGTTGTGCATCTCCCCTGGAGCTGCCACTGAAGAACCCATGAGACCAGCACCGTTTGGGCTCTTCCCGTGCCCCACCAGCCCGGCAGAGTCTGATACAAAACCGTTTTCAATACTAAACATAGTTGTAATGGCAACATCTATGCAGTTTCTATGTTATTACCATCAGTATTTGCTCACAGATCTAGCAGAGGATCCAGAGACCCATGGTTCAGCGAGTTCTCTATTGCAAAGGCCGGCAAAGAGAAACAGCTGATGTCCTTTTAACAAAGTCTTATTCACATCTGCTGCGAGTTTACATGACTTGGGGATGGAAAATGAAGGCTACCACGTGGAAACACACAGTGGAACACGAACCCTCTGTGGTTTGCTCCAAGGACACTGAGATGAAGGAAACCCAGCACTGGCCGATGGAGCGCCCAGTCCAGCTCCCACCCATCGTGCGAAGGCGTGAAGCCGCTGCGGTACCGGCAGTACCGCAGGGACGGGACCGAGCCTGCTGGTCAGCTGGTGCGTACTTGCAGACAGGCTGAGCTTGGACTGAAAGAGTTTATGTCACGGGTGTTTTTTTTTTGTCCTCTGTGTCAGCCTAGGAACGTGCCCCCGGAGAGTTAAAGCAGCTCAGCTTGATGGGCAGTAACATGAATGTATGTTGAAAGCACAAATGTTGCTTGGCACTGCAGTACTTCTCCGCAGCAGCGAGTCCCATGCATTCCAGCTGCATTAAACAGCTCATAACGTCCTCTCCTCGTGGGAAGGACCGAGCAGAGAGGATTTCAGTTACCTCCATTAGCCTCATTCCAAAATACTGAGCTCCACGACTGTGCACTAACCCCAGCCAAACTATTGGGTGAACTGAAAGAGTTGTGAGGAACTGAAGGAGCCTCACTCCTCCCTGGTCCTTTTCCCTGCCTGGCAAATCTGCTTCTGTCCTACCCAGCAGTTTGTGGGATGGCAGAGGAGACCTGGGCTGCCGTGCTGCCCCGCGGTGCCGGCACCAGCGGTAGCGGCCGTCACCCGCAGCACAGCACGGACCCACCCAGTACAGCAAAGCTGCCGGGGTTATCGGGGACCTTCAGCTGAAGGAGCGACTTCTGTTTGCTTTGATTAATGCATTGTCCGAGACAGATAAGGGCAGGCACGGGGAATGGCTGGCAGACTTTCAGGAGCCTCCCTGACATGCTCGGCTAGGACATAGCCCGCTCCCCCTCTAAACCCCTTTGGGATTTAGGGTGCAGTTCATTGCTGAGCACTTCTGGAGGAGATGGTCTGTGGCCATCAGACTGACATGGGATGGAAGGACGTGAATTTACAGTGAGGTGGGAATAAATTTCACATTCAGTTTTTGGAACAGAAGGCTGCAATGTCAGACCTCACGGGCTGTAGGACACAACCAGGGAAGATGCCATCTTCTAATAAGGCTACTGCTCCCGTAGCCAGGCAGCAGTCAGGGAAAGCATCCTACAACCACTGCGTCACGCGCAGCCGAGCGGCAGCCTCATATCTAGTAATAAAAACTGAGACGGTTGTAAGCCTTCAAGAGCACCTAATTCCTTTTCCAATAAAATACCTAGCCACTGCTTAACAAAATCCATGGATGCCCTCAGGTCTACCTCACTTCTCGTTGAGCTCTCAGCCCTGGGTCTACAGAGCTCTCCTCTCCATCAGGAGCCCTGCAAGGGCCATAACTCCCACAGTTTGATCTGGAGTCAAAAAGCAAACAGCACTGAGCGAACAGGAGGGTCTCAGGAAGTCTGGAGAGTATATTTTGGTGAGTTAGTGTGGTAAGAACTCCAACATTTAATATTGCAGAGAAAGTGGAAAAAATACCCAAGACTAAAAAAAAATAAAATCCCTATTTGATAGCTACATGAATTTTCACTTTAGAAACTCGGAGTATCTGAATAAAGTCACAGTGAGAAAGCTGAAAATCAGAACTGCTAGGGATTGAAATGGCATGTGGGGAGAAATGATACCGTCTTTCTTGATTGCTGTTCTTTAGAGGGGCTCTCTTGGGAAAGGTCTGCTGCTTGAAACATTGGTTTATACCTATTAAATGTTATGTTATGATTTGTGGCAATCCAAAGCCAGCAGAGATGACATCTTCCAGCTACAATTCTCTTCTCTCCTGCCTCTCCTCCCTCAGTTCTGGGACGCTACCAACATGCCTTCATAAATCTACATAGTGCTTTACGGTCCCAGAAGTTGAACACAACAGTTTTGAGCACTGAAAACAACCGAGGCCTAAAGCTAAGGAAAAATGCTGCAGAGAGAAATTCCACAGGACGTGGTTGGAAAAAAAAAAGAAAAGTCTCTCTACAGAATTTCACCAACAGCTTCTCACGAAGGTGGGCAGCAATAGTGCAAAGGGCTGGAAGAGCCCAGACGGCCGAGGCTGCTGGAACAGGGTCTGAGCTACGCATGGGGAGGCAACACAGGTTTGGATGTTGAAAGCTGGAACGAGAGGAGAAACCTGTGCCGAGGTGGCCGCTTGAAAAAAAAAAACCCACCACACTTGGGGACGGAGGGTGGCAGGGCTGCAGCAGAGCCAGCGTCAACGGGGACTCTATACGTGCCGGTGTCACCGCTCCCCTCCCGAGCGCAGGTCACAGCCCTGACTGCCGCCGGATGGAAGACGGGAACCATCTCCAGCGCATCCCGTAATCAGGATGGGCTCTCTTAAGGAGTCACTTTTCTTTTCGTGGGTATATTCTCCTATCCAGCACCTCTGTCGTGTGCGCCTTCCTGGAAGCTCCTGGGTTTGCCTTGCCACGGGCAGGGGCCGGGGCACTCATCGGGGCACGCTGACCACGCAGCGTAGGGTGGGAAGGACCATCCTCCACTAGTGCCTCCCTCCTTACTGATGACAGGCGGCTGACGACTCACTTAAATGAGGAAGCTAATGCCTAAATTAGTTTAGATTAATCCTGCCCTTAGTAACAGCCTCAAGGGGAGCAGCCAGCACGGCGAGTGCCCAAGGCACCTGCCCCTCCGCTCCCAGGGAGTCATCGCTGCTGCAACAGCTCTACAGAAAACGGGACAGCAGAAGAGACAACGCAAGGGGTAAGGTACCCTCAAACTGCAGCCGTGCAATGAAGCAAACCTACCATTGCTTCGGGAAACGCAGTCCTCTCTCTCAGCAGCGGGGACATTTGGCCAGTGGGGTGCTCTGGGCCCCCCACCCCAGCTTTGCCTCTGCCGAGTGCGGAGGCAGCATCCCGATCTGCATCCAGCTCTGCCCCACGTTGCTGGGGGAGCTGCGGAGCTCAATTCCTGCCTGATCAGATCCCACACCCCCATTAACAGGACTCGTGCCGCACAAATCCCATGTGCTTGCAGAGGATTTTCAGCCAAGCCAGCGCTCCTGACCCAGCGCCGTACCTCCCAGCCTTCCCGCAGCAGGTGTTCGCTCCGGCTCCATCAGCTCCGCACGAGAGCTAACTCCCAAGACGGGGGGAGCAGTGGAGACGGCAGTGGCACGGGATCTCCCCGCTGACAGCCTGACCTACTTAATCCTCGCTCCGCCACTTGCAGCAGTGACTCACGGCTGCCCAGGGACACGATGCCGTATCCCCTCCATAGCACCGATTTCCTATCAATAGCACTGATTTCCTATCAATAGCATGGATCTCCTATCAATAGCACGGATTTCCTATCAATAGCACTGATTTCCTATCAATAGCGCTGATTTCCTATCAATAGCACGGATTTCCTATCATGCTCTTCTCTGGTTTTTCCCTGTTAAAGCCCCATGGGGTAGGAAAGAACAGCGTTAACTATTAGTATATGGTTTTAATTTAGACTAGCTCACGTTACGATCTACAAATTGTAATTTTGACACCCTTGGTTTCAAAGCTGACGTAAACATATACATGCGTATTGTAAAGGCAGCTCTCGCCAATCCCAGCTCCTCCCCGTGGCCTGCGTCAGGCATCCCAGTCATTCACCCCTGCAGTTGCCTTTCCCGAAAACCCCGTGACCAGCGAGAGACTCCATGGGGTCCCCTTCCCCATGGGGTCCCCTTCCCCACGGGATCCCCTTCCCCACGGGATCCCCCCTTCCCCACGGGATCCCCCCTTCCCCACGGGGTCCCCTTCCCCACGGGATCCCCTTCCCCACGGGATCCCCCCTTCCCGACAGGGTTCCTGGGCAGCGACTGCAGCTTTGCAGCCTCCCCACAGCTGCTGGCTCTTTCTTCCTATGCTCCCCATAGAAAACAAAACAAACCCGGGCCTCTAAAATTAGGGACTTTATCACTGACCTCGGCACCGAGACCGGTGACTTTATGGCTAACGGGGCTCCGACACCCACCCGGCTCCTTCGCTCCGGTCCCCCCATGTGTGTGCTGTGCCTGGAAGCGCTGGTTTGCTCCAAGGCTTTGCACCCAGCTATGCACCGACCCCGCTGCAAAGGGGTGGAGAGGCGGGGGGAACCCGAATGCCTTCTGTCTCAGACCTGCTGCTTCTGATAGCGCACCCTGAACATCTCCAAAGAGGAGGGAAATGGGTGTCTGTTTAGAGGTTTCCTGCTCTCATCTTTTTCTCTAAACCTGTAGAAAGTATAGGCTTGAAGTATCCAAGAGCAAAAAAAAATCATACTGGCCTAAATCAGGAGTCGTACCAGTGAGGATTTACCGCTGTCTAATAAAATGATGCAGGTTCAGAGGATAAAAAACCAACCCAAAACCCCCAGTACATTACGCAAGCATTTAATCTAACGCAGACGTATTCATACCTAGTATGAAGGCCACCACGTAGTTCGAGATCTGTCCCATCCCCACGATGAGGAAGAGCACTGTGAACATCTCCCAGCTGGTAGAGAAGATCTGCAGGAAGCTGAAGCCGGTCTGCACGGCCATCGTCGAAAAAAGGATACTCTTCCTGCCGAACCTTTTGCAAAAGATAAAGGAGATTATTGTTGAAACAGCGTTTGTTTATGGAGCAGGGCTATGTAAGAGAGCACGAGGGAGCACAGATATCCAAGAGATGCAGCTTAGAACAACCTGAAGTTTTGTTCATTTTAAAGAATTTTGTTTATCGTTTTCGTAAGCACTGAAAAAAAAAAAAAAAGTAAAATTTCCAAGACGCAGGAAATAAACCAAGCAGAAAAATTAAGAGCAGAAACTTCAGGGAGCAACCAGACAGGGACTAAAGAGGCTAGACAACATAGACAGCGGTACCTGCGTGGGAGACACCTGACCGCAAGCCACGAAAGTTAGGGAACGATGGCGTTTAGGCGACTGGCATCTATACGCTGCAACACCATTACACTTTGAATCTGTTAAACAGCTTTATCAGCTGCTTTCAGTCTCTCTGAGTTGCCATACGTGTTGCACCCCTCCTCTCAGCCGCCTGCCTGCAGTAGAGGTACGTAACATTTTCGTACGGAGAGGTAAGAGCAAGCTTACGGGCGGGTTTGCACGCTCGCGTGCTGGCCAGGGCACGCTGCCCTCTGCACGGATGCTGCACGGGCCGCATCGTTTCTGCAGCAGCACAGGGGAAACGGGTACGGGCTCAGAACGTACCCCTTTACTGACAAATCATTAAAAAAAAAAAAAAAAAAAATAATTTGATGGAATAGCTCATGCTAGAAGGTGAGCGGGCTGCCAGGCAGGCTGGCCGGCTGCGCTGCCGCCGGGGCACGCAGGCTTTCTCAGATGCTCCCAAGTGGGCACATGGCACCAGCGGGGATTTAGGTATTATCTCGTCTGCCTTTCAAACAGTAACACTGCCTGACTTCTGCGCTGGGGGCAGGGGTGGGGAGATTAAATTCAGATTGCATGGAATTTAATGCTGGAGGCTTTAGGATTAAGACTGCCAGCGAGTTTTGAAACCCCTCTGCTAAACACCCAGAGGAGTGCTGCAACTCTTACAAATTCCTCGCTAACAGGCAGCGATCAAAGCAGTATTTGAGACCCTGCCATATGGAAAAAAAGGCTAAGGGATGTATACAGAGGGAAGCAGAGACTCACAGAAGGAACATATATTCTGCATTTGCCACTCGTAAGGCCAGAACTTCAATACTGCCCAGATAATTGTCAAGTGCCTGCAATGTTTTCTTGATATTTTGCATCTGCTTAGTTAGACGGTGTGCCATGACTGCTATCCATTTACAGGTTATCTTTTTTCCTTCCTCTTGGATACGCTTACTTCATTTCCAGCAAACCATCTCTTCTATGCAGAGCTTCCATTCAAAGGACAAGTTTCTATCCTGCAGCTCTAAGAATGGACCGTCAGTTAATGCGTGACAAAGAATGTCCTTTAAACGACTAAGACGACCGGATGAAGAAACAAATGCGGTCGTGAAGTGAAAGCCACCACATCAACCTGCAAAGCAGCCACGTGGGCTCCTTGCAGAGATCAGCTCTTGGTCTCCTAAAGCGCCCACGAGGCTGTGATCCTGCGCCGGGGGTCGATCAAGGTGGGGGTTTTGAAGAAGCCAGGCCAGTTCCCTCCTTTTGAACAAAACTCAAGAGACCTGGACATTCCACTCCCTTAACACCTCTTACGAACAAACACGCCAGCCGTGGCACCTGGTCTGCCCTGCTCCGTCCGCGGGCGGAGCGGGAGCCACGGCGTTACCTGTCCGAGAGCTGCCCCGAGACGAAGGAGCCGATGAGGACCCCCACGAAGAAGAGGGAGGTGGTCAGCGGGGCTTTCCAGTCGTCCTCGCACACCAGGTTCCACTGCAAGAGAAGGGCCCGTGCTCAGACGCAGCCGCAACGCCGCGCCGATCCTCATCCAGGCACGGGGGTTATGGGCTGGAGACGCACGCGCGCATTTCCGCGTGATTTAATCGCGTTTCCCCGCAGCTGCGTTTCCACCCGTCGCTGGTACCAGCGCTGTTTTCACAGCGAAGGCTGCTGCCAGAACGCCCTGCTTAAAGCACAAAAAAAAAGGGAAAGTGGTTGCCTCCTTGTCGGGGTTCGGCCCCAGGCAGCAGCTCAGCACCACGCAGCCATCGCTGCCCCTGCCCCGTGGGATGGGGGAGAGAATCGGAGGAGTGAGAGTGAGAAACACTCCTGGGCTGAGATAAGAACAGTTTAATAATTGAAATAAAGAAAGATAGTAATGATAATAATAACAATAAAATAATAATAATAATGATATCCAAAGCAGGTGATGCCCAATGCAATTGCTCACCACCCGCCGACCGATGCCCAGCCAGTTCCCAGCAGCGATTGCTGCTCCCCGGCCAACCCCCCCAGTTTCCATACTGCCCATGACGCCGTATGGTATGGAATGGCCCTTGGGCCAGTTGGGATCAACTCTCCTGGCTGTGCCCCCTCCCAGCTCCTTGTGCCCCTGGCAGAGCAGGGGAAGCTGCAAAGTCCTTGCCTGGCATAAGCAGCGCTGAGCAACAACTAAACCATCAGCGTGTGATCAGCATTCTGCTCATCCTAAATCCAAACCACAGCACTGTGCCTGCTACTAGGGAGAAAATGAACTCCATCCCAGCCGAAACCAGGACACTCCCCAGGCAAACCCCATCAGGCCGACACACCGGCAGCCGTCTGACGGGACCCCGTCACCTCAGAAGTGGCCAGCAATGCCAAACCCGACGGGCAGTCGGTGCGTGCAGCCCGTGGGCTGCCCTGGCCCCGTGTCCAGCACAATCTCCCCGCCATGCGCCCGTCAGCCCCCCCGACCCCCAGGACCTGGCTCCCCATGGCCCGAGATGCTCCCCACCAGAAAGACAGAGTGATGGAGACGGGCGGGAGACCCCGGTCAGGTAAGCTGGAAACCATCCCTAGCCTTTGCCAGCACAAAAACTGCTGCACTTCTCTAATTTCTGAGTTCAGCAAGACATATGCAAGAAGACGCGCAGCAGAAAATCGTTTTTCCCATGCTGATGTGTTTCCAAATTCCCTCCCGTCCCCACAGCCTGCAGGGCTGACGCGCTGCCCATCGCTCGCCTCGCGACCGGACCCGGCTGGGGCTGGAGGCTTGGGACGGGAGCCAGCGTGGAAACTTCCACCTAAAGCCGCTCGTAACCCCAGACAAGGTTTAAAAAAATAAATAAATAAATAGAAACAGCATCACGAGTCTCAGTCCACCCAAGTTACAGCCGAGCATGTTTCTGCCACGGCTTGCTCCTGTCCTGGTGACGAATCTCCCGGCTAAGTGATGCCTGCCAGGAGCGCTTATGGACAGACTTCAAACGTGTCAGTCTCGGATTAGGTAATTCTACCACAAAGGTAAGCTAATTAGATCAGAGATCAAAGCAGAGCATAATTTTAACAATTAGCCGTGCTGTCGGAGAGCAGGGATGCTGCCCGCACCGGCGCTCAGCCTGCGCCCGGGGGACGGATGGGCTGAGCCGCCTTGGCAAGCGGTCGCCGAGCCCAGGCGAAGGCAGGGGCAGCGGAGCAGAAACCTCCCCTCCGGGCTGCTCAGGCTCCCCAGCTCAGCTGCGGGCAGCAAAACGCAGCAACTTTTGCATGACAGAGAGACCCGGATGCCATCTGACAGCGCTGCCCGTCCTGCCAAAAGCAAACCGAACGGCCGACGGCGCGGCGGCGGGGCTTCGCTTCTGCTGCTGCCGCAAAGGAACAAGCAGAAGTAAACCCCAAAGCAAGGCGGGGGGCACGCGGTGCAGCTCGATGCCGTTTGCTCTGGACCGTAATTTAGGAAAAGAGATGCGATCGATGCCTACTTTCAGGCAGAGTGAAGGCACGCTGCCAGCGGCGGGGAGCTGGGTACCTCTGCCCGTCCGCCCAGCTCCCGAAGTAACACCGGCTATGCGACAAAAAGAGTTGAACCGAGCTTCCGAACTCTTCCATGCCTCTTGCAGAGGAGCACACGGCGTTGTTAACACGGGAATACGGCGATGCGAAGTCTGGAACGTGCCTCCGGTACTTCAGCGCGATCGATGACAAAAAGAAACCTACTGCAACCGTTTCTGTAAAATATTTTCTCATCCCCGCTGGGAAGGGAGAGGTGGTGAGGCACGGGCCTGTCTGGGCATGCGCCCGCGTTCTTGCTGCGTTTGATGCGGTGGATGGGAGCGTCAGGGTCAGCAGGGCTATGATACGTTCAAGGATGAAAAATATATACAGGGATGTGTTTCACGTGTCAAAGGAAACGGAGATTTCTGTAAAGAAACCTGGTGCCAATCAAGCTCTGTATTTAAAACGAAGCCAAAACTCAGCATCAGGAAAGATGGCATTAAAAGCATGAGGTTTTGTCGGGGTTCAGCCCCAGGCAGCAGCTCAGCACCACGCAGCCGCTCGCTGCCCCTGCCCCGGTGGGATGGGGAGAGAATCGGAGGAGTGAGAGTGAGAAACACTCCTGGGCTGAGATAAGAACAGTTTAATAATTGAAATAAAGAACGATAGTAATGATAATAATAACAATATAATAATGATAATAACAATAATAATATCCAAAGCAAGTGCTGCCCAATGCAATTGCTCCCCACCCGCCGACCGATGCCCAGCCAGTTCCCAGCAGCGATCGCTGCTCCCCGGCCAACCCCCCCAGTTTCCATACTGCCCATGACGCCGGATGGTATGGAATGGCCCTTGGGGCAGTTGGGATCAACTCTCCTGGCTGTGCCCCCTCCCAGCTCCTTGTGCCCCTGGCAGAGCATGGGAAGCTGCAAAGTCCTTGCCTGGCATAAGCAGCACTGAGCAACAACTAAAAACATCAGTGTGTTATCAGCGTTCTTCTCATCCTAAATCCAAACCACAGCACTGTGCCTGCTACTAGGGAGAAAATGAACTCCATCCCAGCCGAATGCAGGACAGTTTTTTTACAAAGCACAAGGGGAGGCGGCAGAGGGGCTGCTTCTGCGAGCTGCGGGAGCTGTGGCCGCTCCACGCCAGCCGGGCTCACCCGGCCCCCATGCTGCGGAGGCGTTTTGCCACATCCCCCCGCACCTCCCTTTCCCCACTCTGGGAAAGCTGGTGGCTAACGAGCTGGCAGAATTTGCAGCCCACACAGACTATTATTAATTACCCGGGTGCTGAGCACCTTGCTCTGGGGCCACCAGCGCAGCGCCTGCTCCCGGACCTTCAGACTTCAGTCGCTCGAGGCTAAGGGTCAGCTTTTTTAAAATGCCTCCACCGTGCCAAAGGCACTTTGGCTGCAAAATAAACCCAGCTAAATAGTAACTTGCCCATGAAACTGAGTTGCTTCCTGCATTTCCTTGGTGCCAAATGCCTCCTGCCCAGCTGTTCACTCTACCTTTCCCCATGACGTACTGCACAGACAGCAAAAATTCACTATACAGGGTCGAGTCTTTAAGATTTGCGGGATATAAGTAACATGCAGCAGCCGGCTGGCCAGAGCGGGGTCACCGTCTTCAGGAACTCACTGTATTTGACCAGAAAACACAAAAACACGTCAAATCCATCCGACTCCCAGTATACCTGAAGCCGCTGAGTGAAAAAAAACAAAAAACCCCACACCGCCTATTTTAGATCCAATAGCACAGGCGGCACGCGGGACCTGGGCGCTGCTCTACACAGCCCTGCTCTGCAGGTACGCCTCGCCTTCCCCCAAAACGCCAGCCTCCCCTCCCCAAAGGCGCTGGCTCAAGCCCTCGTGCTGCACAGCAATCAAGCCGGCGTCGGCACGGTGAGATTTCACTCGTGCTTGAATGTAGAGGGCTTTAAGGTGTTCACTGCGTGCTGCCTCCTGGCAAGCGGTACTCGGGGAAAAAAAATGAAATTTAAGTTATTTGCCCTCTTCCTCAGAGGCTGCATCCATCACAGCCGGCGCTGAGCACACCGTGGGCACAGGAGCTACGGCCCGGCCACAGCTAAACTACCCACAGTGACAACTTCCAAACTGTCTCTGCTGGAATAATTATTCATTAACTAAAAAATAAGTAATTCTGTGATGTACCTGACTAAGCATACTGGAGAGCAAAGTTCATGTAAGCTTCCAAGCAATCGCTTTGAATGCTAGGAGTAAGAGCTGCTCAGGAAGAACGCTGTTAAATCACTTTATTGCCATCAAATCCCTCTGACCCTTTCCCACAAGCTCCCAGCTACCGGCTCCTGGAAGACCCAATTCTGCCACGTGCTGCCGGTGGGAATGCTATGGCTGCAAAAAGCTTTCCGAAAAACTGGAACTGCTGGAGAAGGTGCCCTGGCTGCCTGAAGGGACCGTGCCACCGGAGTTCTCAATCAGAAATCACTAATTAACCATCCTGAGTATCAGCCCATTCACATCAGCGAAGAAAACGCTAGCGGAGCCTCGTATAAATGGCTGAGGCTGTAAACCAGGGAAAATCTGACCTTGTTTCTAAGAGTAAATCTGAACAGCTCAAGAGATGTTAAAAAAAATCTTCACCGGCTGCCCTGGCTGCAGCAGAGGGTGAGCTGCACCCGCCGTGCTGCACCCTGGGGCACCGAGTCCAGCAATGAGACCGGCTCCGCTCAGTGCATGAGTGACGAGCAGACACCTCCGTGCCCAAGCACAGGGCAGGCTGCCAGGGTTGGGCAGGGCTGCTCACCGCTGCTGGAAAAAGCCGTAAGGGAACTGCAAGATCCTTCAGACGCCTTCGAACCGCAACAGTTCACATCCAGCTTCTCACCTCTGCCAGCCCCAAAAGCTCCTGGTTTCTGCCTTCACTGAAGGCAGCGGCAGGGCTGGGACGGGGGGGCCGAGCAGGGTAACATGGTGTCCTGGTTTCGGCTGGGATGGAGTTCATTTTCTCCCTAGTAGCAGGCACAGTGCTGTGGTTTGGATTTAGGATGAGCAGAATGCTGATCACACGCTGATGGTTTAGTTGTTGCTCAGCGCTGCTTATGCCAGGCAAGGACTTTGCAGCTTCCCATGCTCTGCCAGGGGCACAAGGAGCTGGGAGGGGGCACAGCCAGGAGAGTTGATCCCAACTGCCCCAAGGGCCATTCCATACCATACGGCGTCATGGGCAGTATGGAAACTGGGGGGGTTGGCCGGGGAGCAGCGATCGCTGCTGGGAACTGGCTGGGCATCGGTCGGCAGGTGGTGAGCAATTGCATTGGGCATCACTTGCTTTGTGTATTATTATGACTATTATTATTATATTGTTACTATTAGCATTACTACTTTACTTTATTTCAATTATTCTTATCTCAGCCCAGGAGTGTTTCTCACTCTCACTCCTCCAATTCTCTCCCCATCCCACCGGGGCAGGGGCAGCGATGGCTGCGTGGTGCTGAGCTGCCTGGGGCCGAACCGCGGCACACGGGCGAGGGGCGAGCAGCCCCAGCACGGCCTTGGCGCCGGCTCTGCCCTTCGCAGGGCTCTCACAACGGTGCCTGGGGTACGTGCCGTGCCCTGGCAGTGGCGAGCAGCCCGGTGAGCGTGTCCCCGGGCAGCGGTGCTGGAAGACAGCCTGGCTCAAGGGAATTAACTGGATGCTAACGCCTCGCTCCAGAGAGCAAAATCAGTGCTTGTGCTTGAGCCTCTAATTACGGTCAGATCTCGCCACCGTTATCTGGAATTAAGGCAGAAGCAGGTTAAGTGCCAGATAAAAAAAAAAATCCCAATGTAGCAAAAATACATGTTAACGTTTAAATTAATTTCAAAGCACAGACGGTAGAGAGCAGGATGGGGTGGCGAGAGGAAAGCAGCCCCGCTTTGGGGTCAGGACCTGCTAGATCGGCTCAAGCCCTCGTACGCAAGCGCAGGTGGCACCGAGCCAGTGCAGCGGCCACCCGGTTAGGTGGGAAACAGGGATTTTATGTTGGGACAACTCGAGGAGCTGCAGCAGATGGGGAGCTGATGGGAGGCGGGGGGAGGCGGCTGGGCCAAGGGCGCTGGCACCCTGGGTGCCTGCCGAGGGGCCCGGCTGAGCCCCGCGGAGCGAAAGGAAACCCTGCAGCCTCCTCGTCTCGGCCGCGGGATCACACCCAACCCCACGGAGACCCCACATCTCCACTTGCTCGTCATTGCACGTACAGACTCATTCTTATCACCCTGACGGTCGCCTTTTTCACCTGCGCTGCGGACACGTTCACTTTTCTGCCATCGCCTCCATTTTAAGACCAAGCAGACGACTGAGTTTGGGATCCTCTGTTCCCAGGATTTAGCACGTCCCCGCAGACCAAGTAACGCCGGTGCTGCGCTGGCATCTCCCCGCTCTTCCTTTCAACCAGCAACAGCAACAGGACTTGATGCAACTGCATGAATCAGATAAAACCGCCAGCACTTAATCCCGAGTTTTGCTCCTCAACTGAGTTATTGAACTGAAGACTTTTTTTTTTCACGGAGCTTTCCTGACGGCATGCCCTGGCTTGTCTTTCCTAATACGGGGAAAAATGTTGGGTACAAAAATAATCATCTCAAGTTTAACTGAGCTGCTTCTTTTCAGGGTTTCATCAGCGCCTGTTTTCCTTGTTCTAAAACCAAATTCTCTATTTTTTCCCAAACGTCCATGACAACTTTAAAACAAAACAAGTATCCTTCTGTTCCATCTGGCTTACAGATGGGAACCTGGCACTTGCTTTCCATCGCTGAATGTGCTGTTGCCTCTCTGGCGTGCCCCGGGCGCCGTGGCAAACCCCGCTGCCGCATCCTGTCCAAATCTGGCACAGAAGGCTCCTGTCTGGCATCTGCCAACGCAAGTTGTTTGCTGCTCATTAAGAGGGAATAGAGTTTCTCCCTCCATTTGCTGCCTCCCTCAGAGCAACTGCTAACTCCAAACCACAGATTACGAGTTCATGGCCACCCTGGGATAATTCGGCCTCCTGGCAGCGAGCGCCGCGGCACTGCCTGTGCCGGCGGTGGTTACCAGGCATCCACCACGCAGCCGTGCCAGCCCATGGGTTACAGCCGGGCACGGCTGCACGTGGGCTGCAGCCGGGCTGCCGCTACAGCTCGCCCACGGCCAGGAGCGGGACGAGCTTCCCAAGCACCCCCTGCCTTGATTTGGTGTCCCGAGGGATCCCCGGCGACCGAATGCGACTGCCAGCACAAACGGCAAGAGGCACGCACACGCGGACGTCACGCGTGCCGATGGCTTCGCTTTGGGCACACGAGAGGCGGCTGCTGTCCCCCGTCTGTGTCCTGCCCTGCCCTAGCCTGGAGCCCTTCTCCTCCCCGCATGCTTCAGTGCAGCCGAGCCCATGTCTGCGCGTCCCTGGCACAGACCCCGACCCTGGCACAGACCCTGACCATGTCCCTGCATCCCCAGAGCACAGACCCTGACCCCGGCACGGACCCTGACCGTGCCCCTGCATCCCCCTGGCACAGACCCCGACCCCGGCACAGACCCTGACCCTGGCACAGACCCTGACCCCGGCGCAGACCTTGACCATGCCCCTGCGTCCCCGGGGTGCAGACCCTGACCCCGGCGCAGACCCTGACCCCGGCACAGCCCCTGACCATGTCCCTGCATCCCCAGGGTGCAGACCTTGACCCTGGCGCAGACCCTGACCGTGCCCCTGTGTCCCTGGGGCACAGACCCTGACCAGGGCACAGACCCCGACCCTGGCACAGACCCCGACTGTGCCCCTGCATCCCCAGGGCACAGACGCTGGTGCAGACCCTGACCATGCCCCTGTGTCCCTGGAGCACGGACGCTGACCCCGGCGCAGACCCTGACCCTGGCACAGACCCTGACCATGCCCCTGCATCCCCAGGGCACAGACCCTGGTGCAGACCCTGACCATGACCCTGTGTCCCTGGAGCACGGACCCTGACCCCAGCGCAGACCCTGACCGTGCCCCTGCATCCCTGGGGCACAGACCTTGACCCTATGGCAGACCCTGACCGTGATTCTGCATCCCCTAGGCACAGACCCTGACCCCAGCACAGACCCTGCCCCTGCCCCTGTGTCCCCGGGGCACAGACCCTGACCCTGCGTCTCCGGGGCACAGACCCTGACCCCTGCACAGACGCTGACCATGCCCCTGCATCCCCGGGGCACAGACCCTGGCCACGCACCTCTCGGTCAGGACCTTTCCTGGCTGTGCCCCCGCGCAACATTCTTTGGTGGCAGATGTTGCTGCTGAGTCACGGGGACTCGAGAGCAGGGCCAGACACCCGCTCCCTGCCGCGCCGTGCACCCGGAGCGTGAGCCAGCGGGGCGTCCCCGGGGCGTTCCTCGGCTACCTGGGGCACGCTGCTCGGCCAAACGACTGCGGTGCCTGCCGGCTGCCAAACCCAGACGCTGGCTGGCGTGAGGATGAGCCTGTTACTCCTTTACCCCGCTAACGCAACACAAAAGAGCAGCAGCAACCCTGCAGCTTTAGGGGAATCGCGTTTTCCTTCTCTACCAGAGCTCCGTGCTCCCTGCCAGCGTGGGCAGACAGACAGCGTGTCCCTGCCGCGGCGTCGCAGCATGGCCAGAAAACCCAAAACAAGTGCTTACGGGACCTGTCACCATTGACGTTCCCACACGTCGCCTTGTACAAACGATGCCATTTGCACGGTCTTAAAAAACCGACCCGACAGCTTGGTGGCAACCTGGGGGCCAGGCTCATGCAGGAGCCTGGCGCAGCACGCCGGTGTGCCGAAAACCGCGGGCAGCTCCCACGGCACCTGCCTCGCAGCGACTCACCTAACCCAGCGCTGACGGCCACCGAGACACCGGTGTGGCTGGCAGGGCTGGGTGCTGGGGCCAGCGAGGGCCCCGCGCTGCCCTAGACCGAGCCAGGCTGTTTGTCTGTGTGTCTACCGGCGAGCGTCGATGTCTCCGTCCGCAGCGGGACTGGGGACAAGCGATTCCACGGATGGAAAGTTTACCGGGGCGGGCAGCGTGCTGGCAGAAGGAAACGATCGGGCTTCTATTTTCAGCCTTTACCTCCCCCTCCGCAGAAAAACCTTCCCCAAACAAACCAAGCTGCAGTTTCAATGGAAAACAGGGATGAGAGAACAAGGAGAGGCGGCTCCTCCGGGGGCCGTTCACCCCCCGTTTCCCTCCCTCTCCCCGTTGCATCGCGCCCACCCGCGCCCCTTCCCCACAGGCACTGGGTGCGCTGGTTGCTGCTCCCTCTTCGTGCCCCCCCACGGCAGAAGGACCCCCCCGAGCCCTGGCACTGCCCCTCCCGGGGGGGCACCGTGAAGCGGCGCGGGGGGGGGTGGGGGTGGGAAAGCTCCGCGTCTTCGCACCTCGGTAACGATGGTGGAGCGGTAGACGTCGCGGCTGTACTCCCAGCCGTCCAGGCAGGGCTCCTGCTCCAGCGAGCCCAGCTCCACGTCGGAGCCGGGCCGCAGCCCCAGCGCCGAGAAGTTGGCGAGGGCGGCCAGGCGGTAGCGGCGGCAGCGGCTCGGCGCCGCCCGCCCGCCCCGCAGCTCCAGCGGGATGCTGGCGTTCCGCCACTCGCCGCTCAGGTTGGCCCCGCGGGGCACGGCGCAGCGGTGCTCGGGGGTGCCGGCCAAAAAGACGGCCGACATCCCGTTGAAGCCGTTGGGGACGATGCTGGCGCTGAGGAGGAAGAAGAGGAGGCGCTGGAAGCGGCCCCACTCGCCCAGGAAGGCGGTGGCCGCGTCGTAGTCGCGCATGGCGGGGCTGGCGGTGGCGCGGCTTCTGCGCGGCTTTTGCGCGGCTCTGCGCGCCCCGCGGGGGCTCCGGCCGCTCGCCCCGCCCCGGCCCGGCCCCGGTCCTGCCCCCCGCGGAGGCGGCGCGACCCGGCGGGCACCCGCGGCCCCGCTCCGGGGGGGGGACGGGGACGGGGACGGGGACGGGGACGCTGCCTTGGCCCGGCCCCGCCGCATCCCCGGGGCCGCAGCTCCTCGGCGCCCGCGTTTGCCCCGCAGCCGGCTCCGGAGCTTTGCAAGGAGGCGTTTTCCCCTTTTTTTTTTTTTTTTTTTTTTTTTTGCACCGAGAATATTGCACGTATTTATTTCAGGTCGGTAGGCTGGGGGGGGGGGACCCGCGGCGGGCAGGGCTGTGCCGGTACCGGTAGCTCCGCATCCACGCCCGGCCGTGGGCCGGCTGCTCGTCCCGGGCTGGGCCGGCTGTCCCGGCAGCTGCTGCCGGGGAGGGAGGAATCGGCGCCCGGTGGGATGGCCTGGGAGCAAAGCCACGGCCCCGCCGCCCCGGAGCCCTCCCCGGAGCCCTGAGCCCCCTTCCAGGAGCGCTGAGCCCCCCCCCCGGAGCGCTAAGCCCCCCCCCCCCGGAGCCCTGAGCCCCCTCCCCGGAGCCCTGAGCCCCCCCTCGGAGCCCTGAGCCCCCCCCCGGAACCCTGAGCCGCCCCCCGGAGCCCTGAGCCCCTTCCCCGGAGCCCTGAGCCCCCTCCCCGGAGCCGCTCCCCGGAGCCCTGAGCCCCTCCCCGGAGCCCTGAGCCCCCTCCCCGGAGCCCTGAGCCCCCCCTCGGAGCCCTGAGCCCCCCCCCCCCCTCCCCGGAGCCCTGAGCCCCCTCCCCGGAGCCCTGAGCCCCTCCCCGGAGCCCTGAGCCCCTTCCCCGGAGCCCTGAGCCCCCCCCCCCCCCCCGGAGCCCTGAGCCCCCTCCCCGGAGCCCTGAGCCCCCCCCTCCGGAGCCCTGAGCGGCCCCCCCGGAGCCCTGAGCCCCCTCCCCGGAGCCCTGAGCCCCCCCCCCTCCAGAGCCCTGAGCCCCTTCCCTGGAGCCCTGAGCCCCCCCCCCCCCCCCGCCCCGGAGCCCTGAGCCCCCCCCCCGGAGCCCTGAGCCCCCTCCCCGGAGCCCTGAGCCCAGGTTTCCCCCGCAACGCTGCTGCGCCGCGCATGCACACCCTTGCACAACCCGCGCTGCGGGAGCCGGGCGAAGCCAACAGTCAGGATTAATAGTTAATAGATGGGAAACTGGAACAGTTCTCGGTCAAGCCATGAGCTGGGGGGGCTGCCGAGGGCGGTGGGAGCACGGCCGGGGGGCAGCGGCAGTGGGGTGTCTCCCCCCCCACCTTCAGCACCCCGTGCGAGTCCCTCCCAGCACGCTGGCACGGGGAAAAATAAGCATCCGACGCAGCCTCAGAAATCAAACGTGCTCACAGTCCCTGAAAAATCTGTCATTATCTGTGGTGCAGTATTTTTTTCCCGGTGGCGTTTACGCAGCAAAGGTCAGCAGTGTCTGCTCCGAAGGAGCCTGTAGCAGCTCTGGCCTTGGGAGAGGAGCTTTTTATATTCTGCTTTCCTATCTGTTAACTATTATTGCTTTACACGTGACTCCCGGCTTTGCCCGGAGCAAGGTATGTAGATAGCTGGTAAAGCCATTTCAGAAATCTGAGCGACGCCGTCATCTTCTGAAATAACTCAAGGAGCGCTCAGAAACACGGTGGTGCTTAAAATACGCACAACACCTAACTTGCTCGAGCGATACAGCTCCCTGGAGGCGTACAGCCCGGTGCCCGGTGGGAATGGGATGGTTTGGCCGGGCAGAGCTGAGGATGCCGGTGCCGGCGGCGGGCGAGGGCAGGCCGGGGAAGCAGAGATGATCAGAGAGTTACGTGGGCACACGGGGAGGTGGAGGCAGAGAGCGGGGAGCGATCGCTGCGGCAGTGCCTGGGGAGGAGAAGCAGATGGCAGCATTTATCCGGGCCAGGCAGAGATCCCCTGCTCCTCGGGGTATGGGATGGAGAGCCGATGTCACGCAGTAAATGGGGAAGATTCAGATCCCCCCTGCCTGGAGGGAGGCTGGAGGTGGCATCTCCATGCCAGGCCTGGGCCAAGCACGCAGCCAACGCTGACCCGGGTGATAAGAGCGGAGCGGGAGCCAGGGCGGGGGCCGATTCGGGCAGATCTGGGGCTCGCAGGCAGCAGCAGGCAGCAGCCGTCGGCTCGTCCTGCCCTGCCTTGGGGCTGTGCAAGAACCGCAGTAAAGACAGGCAACGCATGCCTGCTCCTGGGAGGAAAGAAGGAATTGGCAGTGTATTGTCTTAGGCGTTAATGTTAATGCAATCTTAATAATTATTCACTCAACGGTAATTGTTTACAGAGGAATAATTTGCAGCGCTCGTAAATAACTGTGTTTAGACTGCAAGCGGAGCGTATCGAAAGTCAGCGGCAGACACGTATGACATGCTCAGGTTTGTCTGGTTTGCATATGGATCCTTAACGTATTATAAATTCCACGTGTTCAACATGAAAACACCATGGGGTTTTCTCTTATATTGCGAATCTACATAAATTAGTAGTAGTTATAGAAATACCTTGTGTTCCAGCCAGCTCTGCCACAGCACTGCTGGCTACTGCATACAATTATTTTAGCCCAGAGCGATGCCGCTCTCCTGCCAGCCTTGGCCGGGCGCTCCCCAGATTGCAAACCCCACTTAGGAGCCAACGTCAGGGATGCTTCGACCCAAGGCACGGAGATTATGAAAACCCACACGGAATTAGCGGCCGGTAAATGGCTCGGGCAGTCGCAGAGCAAATTCACTGTAGAGGAAGGACCAGTCCTAGTTCTCCCAAATGACCCCTCTGAAAGTAGTCAGTGCGTTTCACTGCAGCCTTCTAAAACACACTTTCAGCTATTAGATGAAGAGCAGCGTGTGGGAAACGAGGCCGGAGAGATGCCTGTAGAGTGAAATCAGGTGCTGAGGAGCCTGCCGAGCAAGGGAGGAGTACCTCCATCGCAGGGGGAGAAGGGGCGAATCTTTGAAAAGCTGAGAAACCACCTCTTGTGCAAATATTTTGTTCTTGTGCAAACAGATTTTCTAACACGGCCTAAACCAGTCGGGTAGGTGCCGGGGGAGGAAGTGGCACCGACGATGCTGCGATGCTGCGGTCACATCACCCTCATCCCGTGTGACACTGCCGCCCGGCACGGCCGTCACCGCAGCTCCTGGTCTGCTCCGGGTTAGGGTGGTTACTGCTCTTTCTCTTCTGCGTGGGCAAGGTCCCTCTCAAGGGATCCTCTGCCTTGGTGGGACTACTGTGTCACCCCCCAGCAGCCATCTGGAGAGCTGGGAATTAAGAAAATGCGCGGTAATGTGGAGTTCTGTAATTCCGTGGTGTCTGCGCAGCACTCGGATCATGTGGAAGCTTGCTTATCGACAGGGAAAAGCAAAATCCGTCTCGTAAGCGCGTTTGCTGAGTCTGCAGCGCAGCCTCCGAAGGGCTCGGGGCCCGGGTGCTGGGGCACGCGTGCCAGCCGGCCAGAGCGTGCTACGGCCAGGCTCTGCCCAAAGCCCTGGGCTTACACCCCTTACACCCTGCTCTCTGCCCTGGAGCGGCTGGAGCCAGTGAGCGTGTCCATCAGGGCCACGTCCCACTGGACCGCCGGCATCTGGGAAAAAAAAATTATCTTTGGCAACTCTTGAAAAGGCGCTTGACTCACTTCAGCCTTGCTGCTCACGCAGCAGTGCGATGCATTTACCCACGGAATGGTGCCGAGGAGCGCACGGCGCAAGGCTGACTTGAAACCAGATTAATTTATGGGACTTTATGAGATTTTAGGAGCAGTCGTGGCCATCGCTTCCCCGTTCCTGGCAGGGGTGTGTAAACTTTTCCCCTCCGAAGCAGAGCTGGGCAGACAAGCACTCATCGTGATTATTTTTCAGGCGATCGTATTTGTGGTAGGAATCCTGTAAGAGCGATGGAGCCAGGGTGCATGCCGGTAGCAGATGCGTGAGGATCGGAATAAAAACCCCCAAACGCCGCTGCTCCAGTGGCGTCAGCTTTCCCAAGACCCCCCACTGCTCACCAAGGGCTTAAATAATTTTACCTGGTGCAATGTGACTGCGTGTCGTGGTTTAGCCCCAGCCAGCAACTAAGCACCACGCAGCGGCTCGCTCACTCCCCCTACCCCGATGGGATGGGGGAGAGAATCGGAGGAGTGAGAGTGAGAAACACTCCTGGGGTGAGATAAGAACAGTTTAATAATTGAAATAAAGTAAAATAGTAATGCTAATAGTAACAGTATAATAATGATAATAATAATAATGATACACGAAGCAAGTGATGCACAATGCAATTGCTCACCACCCGCCGACCGATACCCAGACAGTTCCCGAGCAGCGATCGCTGCTCCCCGGCCAACCCCCCCAGTTTCTATACTGCCCATGACGCCGTATGGTATGGAATGGCCCTTGGGGCAGTTTGGATCAACTATTCTGGCTGTGCCCCCTCCCAGTTTCTTGTGCGCCTGGCAGAGCATGGGAAGCTGAAAAAGTCTTTGATTAGCATAAGCAGTACTCAGCAACAACTAAAATCATCAGTGTGTTATCAACATTCTTCTCCCACTAAATCCAAAACACAGCACTATGCCTGCTGCTAGGAAGAAAATTAACTCTATCCCAGCCGAAACCAGGACACTGCGGTCGGGTAAGATGAGCTCCTCCGGCCCTGCGAGCCATCTGGGCACCAGCGTGCGCTTCCACCGCAGCGCTGCGGCGGATGCATTGAGGCGTCCCGCCGGGAAAAGCAGCACCCATGCCATAGGGCAGCACCACCCCGTCCCGCTCCCCGGCCCCCTCAGCCTTTGGGGCAGGGCACAGCGATGTGGGGCAGGGCTGCATCAGAGCACGGCAAGGCAAGGGCTCTGGCTAGAGAAGAGACGGGCCGTCTGACAGCGCGCAAGAGCCCAAGGGACGGGCTCAAACCCATCGGTGAGGCTTAAAACCGTCTCTCCTGGAGCAGCCTTTGCCGGAGGTTTCTCCGAAGCGCTGTCCCTCGGGTGGATTTGGCTGTTCCCACCCAGGAACCACCCCACAACGCGGGGAAGCCTCCCAGCGCAGGTTCTTCTCCCATCCTGCCGTAAACGGCTGGATATTTCGGTTTCCATCACTAGATGGTGCAGGAGACAGGCGCAGCGCCCGGCTGAGCTGGGCCCCTGCACCCCAGGCACCCCATCTGCCCCTATGCACCCCGTGTACCCCCCCCATGCACCCCCTGCACATCCTATATAGCCCCCTGCACCCCAGGCACCCCATCTGCCCCCATGCACCCCCCCATGCACCCCCTGCACATCCTATATAGCCTCATGTACCCCAGGCACCCCATCTGCCCCCCTGCACCCCGTGTACCCCCCCTGTGCACCCCCTGCACATCCTATATAGCCCCATGTACCCCAGGCACCCCATCTGCCCCATGCACCCCCCCGTGCACCCCCTGCACATCCTATATAGCCTCATGTACCCCAGGCACCCCATCTGCCCCCATGCACCCCGTGTACCCCCCCATGCACCCCCTGCACATCCTATATAGCCCCATTAACCCCAGGCACCCCATCTGCCCCCATGCACCCCCCTGTGCACCCCCTGCACATCCTATATAGCCTCATGTACCCCAGGCACCCCATCTGCCCCCATGCACCCCAGGCACCCCCCCATGCGCCCCCTGCACATCCTACATAGCCCCATGCACCCCATCTGCCCCTGTGCACCCCGTGTACCCCCCCATGCACCCCCTGCACATCCTATATAGCCCCATTAACCCCAGGCACCCCATCTGCCCCCATGCACCCCCCTGTGCACCCCCTGCACATCCTATATAGCCTCATGTACCCCAGGCATCCCATCTGCCCCCATGCACCCCCCCGTGCACCCCCTGCACATCCTATATAGCCTCATGTACCCCAGGCACCCCATCTGCCCCCATGCACCCCGTGTACCCACCCCAGGCACCCCTTGCACATCCTACATAGCCCCATGCATCCCAGGCACCTCATCTGCCCCCATGCACCCCAGGCACCCCCCCATGCACCCCCTGCACATCCTACATAGCCCCATGCACCCCATCTGCCCCTATGCACCCCGTGTACCCCCCCATGCACCCCCTGCACATCCTATATAGCCCCATGTACCCCAGGCACCCCATCTGCCCCCATGCACCCCCCCGTGCACCCCCTGCACATCCTATATAGCCTCATGTACCCCAGGCACCCCATCTGCCCCCATGCACCCCGTGTACCCACCCCAGGCACCCCTTGCACATCCTACATAGCCCCATGCATCCCAGGCACCTCATCTGCCCCCATGCACCCCAGGCACCCCCCCATGCACCCCCTGCACATCCTACATAGCCCCATGCACCCCAGGCACCCCATCTGCCCCCATGCACCCCCCCATGCGCCCCCTGCACATCCTATATAGCCCCATGCACCCCAGGCACCCCATCTGCCCCTATGCATCCCCCCATGCACCCCCTGCACATCCTATATAGCCCCATGCACCCCAGGCACCCCATCTGCCCCCATGCACCCCCCCATGCACCCCCTGCACATCCTATATAGCCCCATGTACCCCAGGCACCCCATCTGCCCCCATGCACCCCGTGTACCCACCCCAGGCACCCCTTGCACATCCTACATAGCCCCATGCATCCCAGGCACCTCATCTGCCCCCATGCACCCCAGGCACCCCCCCATGCACCCCCTGCACATCCTACATAGCCCCATGCACCCCAGGCACCCCATCTGCCCCCATTTCCCCCCCCCGATGCACCCCCTGCACATCCTATATAGCCCCATGCACCCCATCTGCCCCTATGCATCCCCCCATGCACCCCCTGCACATCCTATATAGCCCCAAGCACCCCAGGCACCCCCATTTACCACCCCCTACCCCATGCAGAGCATCTGCTGCGATGGGAGCATGCGCCGGTGCCCTGCTAGCTCGCGGGGCCAAAGGAGCGCGCCTAACCTGACCGGTAAAATTACACCAGGTAAAATTACACCAGTGTCCTGGTTTCAGCTGGGATGGAGTTCATTTTCTTCCCAGTAGCAGGCACAGTGCTGTGGTTTGGATTTAGGATGAGCAGAATGCTGATCACACGCTGATGGTTTAGTTGTTGCTCAGTGCTGCTTATGCCAGGCAAGGACTTTGCAGCTCCCCCTGCTCTGCCAGGGGCACAAGGAGCTGGGAGGGGGCACAGCCAGGAGAGTTGATCCCAACTGCCCCAAGGGCCATTCCATACCATACGGCGTCATGGGCAGTATGGAAACTGGGGGGGTTGGCCGGGGAGCAGCGATCGCTGCTGGGAACTGGCTGGGCATCGGTCGGCGGGTGGTGAGCAATTGCATTGGGCAGCACTTGCTTTGTATGTTATTATTACTATTATCATTATTATACTGTTACTATTATCATTACTATTTTACTTTATTTCAATTATTAAACTGTTCTTATCTCAGCCCAGGAGTGTTTCTCACTCTCACTCCTCCGATTCTCTCCCCCATCCCATCGGGGCAGGGGGAGTGAGCGAGCGGCTGCGTGGGGCTGAGCTGCTGCCTGGGGCTAAACCACGACAACCAGGTAAAATTACACCAGGTAAAATTACTAAAATCCTTGGTGAGTGGTGGAGGGGCTTGGGAAAGCTGACGCCGCTGGAGCAGCGGCATTTTGGGGGTTTTATCCTAATCCATGCGTTCCTCTGCGCATCGTGCACCGGAGGCACTCCTTGGCATCCCCTGCACCCCCGGGACCCGCTGCCTGGGGAGCGGGGATCCCCCGTCCCGAGGACAGATGAGGCACCTCCCGGGAGGGACGCAGTGGCCGGTGCTGCCTGGGGACAGGAGCAGGGACGGGGTGGCCTCCTGAGGTCCCCTCCAGCGGCTTTTCCGAGGACGGTGCTCAGCATCCCATAGGGCCAGCAGCTTGCATCTCCTCTACGTCAATCAGCTCAGGGAAGGACAGACGCTCGCCCCTGGCCTCCTGGCACCCCTCGGGTTTGCGAGTGAAGACCTACGGTGTTTCTTCTTCAAAAAAAAGTAGCCGTTTTCATTAATAAAGCTAAAAGTCTGAAGCGTGCTTGAGCAGCGGCTTCGCACAGCGGGAGAGCGACCCTGTGCCCCTCAGCTGCCCAAAGCAGCAGCGCTGGCCGCAGCCCAGGCCCTCCCCACCAGCTCTCCCTGCACGGAAGAACTGCTTCGCGTGTAAAAAATTCAAAATATTTAAATGTCCCCGTGTGAGAAGGTGCTCCCGGGTTGGGGGAGCTCTGGGGGTGTCTCCCAACAGCCCGTGCTTTCCCAGGGAGAAAGAGAGAGGCAAAATAACTTGCAGGTAAGTGCCCTTCCAGTCAGGAGCACTTTTGCCTGTTTTATTATACGTGCGGGGAAGATTTTTTTTTTTCCCCCTGAAGTAATTAAAATAGCCTCTTTCACACATGAGAAAGGGAGGAGAGGGAACTTTTCCAAAGGGCCTCTTTCTCTCTACCTCCCCTCCCATGGCACAAGGCCTTTTACCCGAATACAAATGGACCAGCTGAGATTTTTTTTAAGCTCCCTGGGGCAGCCATTCAATCACAAAAGCAAAGTTAAACAACTCCAAACAAAAAGAGCAGAGAAAAAGGGGGTGCGGTGGTGGAAATAATGCCCAGCTAAGTAGGAAACTTTGATGATGATACATGGAAAAAGTTAAACAATTAGAACTTGAATGGGTTTGGCCCCGGTCCCCGCCTCATCGAGTTAATAAACGCTGCCCTTCATCGCGTTTGATCCGACGCGTTGTTTTTTCCAAAGCAGCGAGGAGCCTGGAGGAGGCTCCCGGGGTTGGGCAGGTCGGATGGCGGCTGCTGTGTGGGCCGGGGCTGCCGGGGGTCTCGGAGGGGCCCCGGAGCTGCCCAGGCGCCCTGCGTCCCCCTCCCCAGTCCCACACTTGGGGGTCACCCCACGGAGCTCGGCCGTGGGGCTGAAGCTTCACTGTGCCCAGGGCAGAGGGGCCGGCGGTGGCTGTAATGTATAAACACATCTGACGTACGTACGCGTCCAAGGGTGGATGGAGAAACCAGTAACTGGGGAGAGAGTCGTGAGCATGCTAATTATTTGAGTATGTGCACTAATTAGACATGGAGCTCCACAGACCCAAACTGCATGAAAATCCTCCATGCCACATGCGGATCCTCGGAGGCTTTGACTTTTTAAATATTTTTAGGCACGTACAAGCAACGACTTCCATATATGAACGCTTTCCAAATAAAACCTTTTAGATTAAATATCTGTTGCAGGCACTTAACTCGCATTACTGCTGACTTTCCCACACACCAGCGAATCGAGCACCAGGCAGCTATGGAACCCAGACCCACTGAGATTGAGCTACGTAAGCAAACGTCCCCCTCCGACATAGCTGCTAACCCCCGGCGAGCCTGCCCTCGCCCCGTGGTCCCCCGTGCTCCTACCACCCAGCGGGTTTTTGTGGTTCGAGGGTCAGCCCTGACGGGGCAGGACAGGGCTTTCGGGCCGGGTTTTGCCCCCGCCATGCCGGTGCCGCAGCTCCGGGCTCCCTGCGGAGGCTGCAGCGCTCGGGGAACCGGCTTGAGCGGTGCTGCAGCTGGTGCCGCGTGAGGGGATTTTCGGGAGCACTCTTTGCTTACGGCTGTACTGCGGTTAACATCATCCTTGGGGAGAAGGGTGTTTTCCAGCCTGGGTGCTGCCCGGATCCCTCCCGCGGTGATGGGGCAGGTGACATCCAGGGCCATCAGGTGGGAGAAGGTGCCCTCGGAGCAGCACCGTGGCTGATTAAACGCTGCTAATCAACCCAATCCATCGGCCTTGCGCACAGGCAGATGCAGTAAAGCTCCGGGCCATCGCAGGATGAGCTGGGTCACAGCGGCGGAGAGGAGCCAGACACCCGCGGGCGCTCATGCAACACGATGGCCCTTCCCATCGCTGCGCCCCGAGGAAGGTGTCAGGAGTTAAAAAGAAACCCAACCGACACCACCTGAAAACACAGACCAAACCTCAAACAAGGCTCTCAATGCACAACGTGGTGGAATCATGGAATTGTTTAGGCTGGAAAAGAGCTTTAAGATCATCCAGTCCAACCATTAACCTACACTACCAAGTCCACCGCTAAACCAATTAAGGGGAGAGTCGTAATTTCATGTTTCCTGGCTTGAATCCTTTGCTGGTTTTTGCTAACAGTATATAAAACCTGGAATTGAGGAATACGGTTTGGATTGCCCCTTTTAAGGGAACCTTGCAGCTCTCCATCTCCGAGATGCTTTTCAAAGTTTATCCTTTGGGATTATCCTCCTTATCTGGACGCCGAGGGAGCCCTGCACGTACGGGTGTCGCCGCGGGAGACACGGCGGGGGGGGAGCAGGCAAAGCCAAGCTAAGTACCGCGAGACATAAAACTGACAATACCATTTTATTTTGTATTTCATATGAACGGCACCCTCCCCGCGTATTACAGAGTTAAACAGCGTTACCCAGTGACACGGGAGGCTCGCTGGCGGCAGCTCCTACAAACCCCGTAAGGAGAACGACGTGGCCTGAAGGCAGGAATCAACGTGCCCCGGGATGGGGTTGTGCAAGGTGGCTCCAGCTTTAGGCTCCTCGGGGGGGATCAAATGAGTTGGTTACTCCTAAGAAAGGGTATCACGAGACGACCGCATGGAAAAATTGATTTGTGGGAACTTGGGTTTTAAATTAAAAGCAAAGCCCCATGCCCAGTGCTCCCAGTGCCGTACTGGTGCAGCAGCCAGGGGAGAGCACTGAGGACGTCCTGCCAGCAGCCCGCTCACTTAGGTGTTCAAAAATGAGGGCAATGAAACAATTTATGAATTTCGAAGGTGCTCCCTGTGCCAGGGCTGTGAGATGCCTGGCATCCCCACGGGACACAACGGCTGCGCAGATGGAGTCGAACGTGGGACAAGAACTCCGGAGAGCGGAACGCAGCCCCGGCAGGCAGCTGCAACCGCCTGCCCTGGAAAATGGGAAAAACCCCCCAGGGCCATTTGTGTCGTGAGTTTTCCATCGCTCAGCTGAGCTGGATTCAGTTCTGGGTTTGGGTGAAGCCTGAAATTTCATGCTACGGGCACTGGAGCTTGGCCCAGCAATGCACAAGGCTAATGGAGTAATTCAGAACACATGTTTCTGACAACAGCAAACTAACAAGCTCCAAGCAGAGGCCTGCAAACAAGGGGCACTCACACTTCCCACCTGATTATTGTCAGTCTCCTCATTTGCAGTTGTCCCAAGTATTTCCCTTCAGATGGTCCAACTTACCAAGCGAGGTTATGCAAATACGAGAAAAACAAGGCTCAGTGCTGGGATAAAATTTTCCACGTGTTTCTTGCACTTTAATAATTAAAAATCCCGTTGGCAGAAGGAGGGGGAGGTGGACGTTCTGCTGCTAGCGGGAACGCGCACGGCAGCGTCCCTCCGGCTTGCAAGGCTGTACCCAGCCGGGACGCACGCTTGGGCAGCCCAGCCCTACCGGACACAGGGCAGGAGCTGCTTAGATCCCTGTGAGGCACCCCAAGAAAAGGTCTAAAATGCGGCCCTGCGAGACCCTCAAGTCCTTGCTCCCTCTGGGGTGCAGAACCTGTAGGAAGAAATTGCCCAGCCCCAGCCGGGATAATGCTCCCGACCTTCCTCCAGTCCCCGATTTCTCAGACCGCTGTTACGGAGAGCCAGAAGGGGAAGGAGGGCTTTGGCCATCGCCCCATCTCTTATTTTCCTTTTCCACGGAAGGGAAGTGAGCACAGACATTTCTTTTTCTCCCCGACATCCTCCCTCTCTCAGATGAGGAGGAGGAAGGAGGCTGTCGCAAAGCAGAAGTAACCTCGTGGTACCCAACGCACGGCTCCTACCACCACGCGTGGTGGCACCCAGCAGCTGGGTGACCAAACTCTCCTCCAAACACTAACATGAAAAAAACCATTTTTCCAACAAAGCAACATGCCAAGATCCTCAAAAATCGTTGCCCGGCAAATAAAGTGGATGATGGACCAGGCTGAAAGCGCAGCCTTGGGGTGTGGGTATAAATCTGAACCCGCTGCCTCTGGACGCGGGGCTCACAGCTGGGCTCGCCGCCGCTCCAGTTCCTTCCGAAGAGCCTGGAGGGATTTCATCACCACCTCCCCGCTGCGAGGCGGACCCAGATGGCAGCAGTCTGGGGATCTAGAAATAAAGGGCTGCAAAAACAGAGCAAAAGCTGGCAAGGAGTCAGAACGGCCGAAGCAAGGGCGGCCGTGGGGTGGGAGCGCGGGAGGTGGGAATAGCTGAGGTGGGCTCCGTGCCGTTTCAGTGTCCTTCGAAGGGGTGCTCGGGTGATTAGGTGGCAGGGAACAACTGAATTAGGAGTGAAAGGAGGAAGAAAAAAGCCTCGTCGCACGCTCAGTGTGGAGATCTCTCGGGGAACTCGGATCGGTCCCTGTCAGCCTCAAACTGCAGTGCCCCGACCCAGGGAATTCCACAGCAATTACTGTTTTAAGAGACCACCCGCCCTCCCTCGGCATATCTGCTGGGATGGGGCCGAGCCGGGGACACCGACCCACCGGTACCACGTCCCACACCCCTCACGGGGTTGGATTTTAATCACCGGGGGAGCCGGAGGGCAGGAGATGAAGGTCAGGATATAGGAGTCAGCTTCTTTTGTTAAAGTGCCTTATTTTCTTCGAGCTTTTAAAACATCTTACTTTTCCAGAAGGGGCGGGGGGGGAGGACCGACACGCAAAAAAAAGTTTTATATGAAACAGAGTAGAGAATTAATCAATATTTACACAGATCTTGGATAAGGTTATGGCACAGACTAATAACCCAACACAGCAACCCAAAAAGCGGAGTGTCAAAAAGAAGGGAAAAACCTGTTCGTATGCTTTCAACACCATCCCCTGGAGATCCCAAGTGTAAACGGTTTTATCTAGGAAAAGGCATTTTAACTTGGGCTTTGGTAATCGGGGTTGATTACAGCCACATTGCGCAGCCGGCGGGGAGGACGTGGGTGGGCGCATGGCCGCCCGACCTCTCCAGAGCACAGCCTGGGTTTAGACAAGTTCAACTTTAGCATTTGGATAAACAGCCACCACGTCATATCCCTCGGGGGGCTTAACCCTCTCCTTCGCGTGCGTCTCGCAGTACAGCTGCTCTTCGATGAAGAAATACCCTCTCTGCTTCAGGTTGAGGCCACAGTCATCGCACATGAAGCACTCGGGGTGGTAGAGCTTGTCCCGAGCTTTGACGATCGTGCCCCTGGGGAGAGATGGGGAGAGCTCGGGTGAGATGGAGAAGCCATGAGCATAAACAGCTTTTCCTGCTGCCGCCAGCAGAAAGGACTAAGTGAAGGAAAGCGGCGTGTAGGGGCACGCAAAGGCATTATCGTGGGTTCGCATCCCAACACCTCAGCCCACCCAAAGCTGCCACCCGGCTCCAGGCACAGCTCCACCGTATTTCTGTGGGAAGGGATCCTCCATCCCCGTTTGTCCGCACCCCCTGCAGCGGTTTGTCTGCACCGCTCCATGGCTCGGTGAGCCTTAAATATCTACGCTCAGGCTGGAGCTGAGGATCGGGAGCCAGCATCCTCCAAGTGCCGCTGGCAGGGCTGGGGCTGCGCACACGCGGGCACTACGACTTTTGGAGCAGAGACCCTCAGCGCACAGCACCAGCGAGAACGTGGTTACGGGCATTCGCAGAGCAGACTCTCAGGAGCAAATCTGGCTCGAGCAGAACGTGAATGACAACAGAACATAAATTGCAATATGATGAAGCAGAAAAATGCCTATATTCTCTGAAATCAGACCCGGCATCCATCCGTCAGAGAGTAACTCTTAAACAAACAAAAATAATCTGCAGACCTCTTCTACTTGACCCTCGAAGCGTTTCTCCTTCCATAAGGCAGCGAAAGAGTGCCAGCGCTGCCAGCGCTATTCATAGTCCCTGGGCAGTTGCTATGATAAGCAGGGCAGAAACCATCCCATGAATCATCCCTGCTTTGCTGCAAGATTCCCTTAAAAGGGGCAATCCAAACCGTATCCCTCAATTCCAGGTTTATATCCTGTTAGCAAAACCCAGCAAGGGATTCAAGGTATTCTGCTACAAACGCAAGGTATTCTGCTGTAAGTTCTAACCCCCGCGTCTGGTAGGACCTGACCCCGCCACGTCCCTGCGCTACCGTCCCCACCAAACCGGAGGCTCCGGCGAGACGCGACACTTACACGATCCCGTTCCCGCAGCGGGTGCACTCGGGGAGCATCGGCAGCCCGGACATGGCACCGCCAAGCTTTGACACTGGGGACTTGATGTTTCGGGGGTTGCTCAGTTTGTCGAGTTTTTCACCTGCCAAGAATTTTGAACACAGACACAGATTGAAAACTTGTCCTCTCAGAGCTTTTTCTTTTTTCTTTTCCTTTTCTTCCCCCTTTTGTCCCCCCCTTAAGGAGTCAGATGAGTCTCTGCCTGTCACAGCAGAACCTGCAACTTGCTTGTAAGGAAGTAAAAAGCAAATAACGAGACCAACTATCTCAAAAGTCACGCAGCATTCAGGTCTGCAGGACGCTGCGCTGACCTCTGCTCATCCTAACGAAGCACGGGTGGCTGCATCAGCAGACCATCTATCCACGTACTGCGACAGCACCAACTCAGCGCATACGCCTTGTCAAAAGGCGAAGCAGCCTTAATCTAGAGATGAGAGGTTAATTTGGCTGCAATACTATTTAGTGAGTTAAGAAAAATAAATAGCAAAAATCTCAGAAAAAGCTCCAGAAAGAAGAGATTCTATCACAACAAGATTTCAAGTGGACTTGGTAGATCCTCCATCAGGCAAGGAGACAAAGATGAAAGCCTTATGGAGATTAGGCAAATTAAAACAAACAGTAATAGAACTACATGCATTTTTCTTCCTAGAACACTCATTTAATCTCAAACAATCTAAATTAATCCAAAATAAAACACTCTGAGAGAAGATAAGGTCTTCTGGGGCACTAACCCTCCTTTCATAAAGGTCTGACGACGGGAAAGGAAGCAATGAAAATTTTGTGCATTGAACAACATCATGGCAAAGTTTTCAGTGTCGCAGCCCCCCTCCCTACAGATCATCTATCACCTGCCCCGCACTTCGGGCAATGCAAACACGCTCGTTGCCAACCACTGGGACACTTAAAAGCTTCCAAGTATTTGCTGCACGGTTTTTCATGGCTCACAACTGACCGGTCTTTTGGGTATTTATTGATCTGTGGCTCCTCTGTGATGGCCTAAGGTTATAGAAAGGAAAAGCTCGTGAAGAAGAAAAATGTATTTCATTCCAGCAGCTGACACAGTTTGGAAAAGAAGCAGAGGAGCTCTTGGGTGAAGAAGCCATGCTTCAGCGTTCGGGCTCCCTACGCTCCCTGGGCTTCCAGGGTATTTCAGCCCATGGTCAATCTTAAACATGGGCCCAGGAGCTCTAAGCAGGGGCCCCGGCATTTTCTGACCCAGGTGTCTGTATGCGCTGTGCCAGTTTTGGAAACTTCCACTTGGGTCTTGCTCTGAAGCACCCACTATGGCTCCAGGAACATCTCTGACATTTCCTAAAGTGAACTGTTAGTACCTAGAAGCGGTGCATCATCGCTGCTGGTCGCTCACTGATCACAGAATCCTGGAATGCTTTGGGTGGGCAGGGCCCTTCAGAGCCCACCCAGCCCAGCCCTGCAGTGCCAGGGACAGCTTTAACCAGCCCAGGGTGCTCAGAGCCCCGTCCAGCCTGGCCTGGGATGGTTCTGGGGATGGGGCCTCCACCGCCTCTCTGGGCAACCTGTGCCAGTGCCTCACCACCCTCGCTGTAAAACATTTCTTCCTTATATCCAGTCTAAATCTATTCTTCTTTAGTTTAAATCCATTATTCCTTGTCCTGTCACAACAGGCCTTGCTAAAGCTTGCCCCCCCCCCTTCCTGCAGCCCCTCTCAGCACTGCCAGGCCGCACTCAGGCCTCCCCGCAGCCCCCTCCTCTCCAGGCTGAGCACCCCCAGCCCCCCCAGCCTGGCCCCGCAGCAGAGGGGCTCCAGCCCTCGGGGCATTTCTGTGGGCTCCCCTGGCCCCGCTCCAGCAGCTCCGTGTCCTTGTGCTGAGGGCCCAGAGCTGGGCGCAGGGCTCCAGGTGAGGTCCCGTGCAGGTTCACGCGGTACGTTTTGAAGCACATTGCTCTGCAGAGCTTCCTTCCATGGAGAGACCCCCCGCTCGCCCGTCCCGTGTGCCTCAGGAGCGCCCGCTGTCCTGGGCTCGGCCGGGGAGGAGGGGGCACGCCAGGCCCTATCCCCCAGGGTCACTCTGGGGATGCGCAGGCATCCTCGCACACCAGACCCCGTCTCCAGCCGTGGCTCTGATCCAACGATGCCAACGGTCCCAAGCCAAGCGAATAAAACCAAAAAGAACTAATCTCCCACCAAATCCCGCTTTCCCAAGACAGACTGCAATATTCAGAGATGCTGAGAGCCTCGGTACATGTGAGACTGCCCGCCGAGGAGCGGAGCGGGGCTGCTGCACCCCGGGGACCCTCCGAGCGCTCAGCTGGCTCCAGCCAAGCTCGCCTGTCCAGCCCTTCCGCTGCCTTGCTGGGAATGAAGCGGCACAACCGCTCAAGCTGTTGGCTTCCCCCAGCGTGAGATACGGCGCGCTTGGTCCAGACACGCTCATTTGCCAACGTTTAACAGCTAAGCTGTCACTGTCTCTCAGACAGAGCGCTTGGATAAGCTGCTTAAAAGACGAGGGGGGGGGTAGGTAGGGGGAAAAAATTAAAAAAAAAATAAAAAAAAGAGATTTTACAGCAAAATGAGCCCTGCAGAGAGGGCTGCTTCCCATCTTCCCAAACAACGGATCATTTTCTTCTACAGCCCACAGTCTCAATCGGGACATGGTTTAGTCTAGTCTACCATTGATTGGCTTACAGTAGACTTGGTAGTGTAGGTTAATGGTTGGACTGGATGATCTTAAAGGTCTTTTCCAACCTAAACGATTCTATGATTCTATAATTTACGGTCCCCAGCGAGGCAGTGAGATGCTTTAACTCCACCATCTTAACCATCACCGTCCCCGTTTGCGGCTGCAGTGCTCATCCTTCCCGCGCCAAGGGAAGATGGCTGCTGGGATTCCTCCAGCCTCCACCGATCCCCAGTACGAAGCATTGCTCCTTACATGCGTGGGATGGAGCTGGCATTGCCGAGGAAAATACAGCTTCCAGTAGAAACACCTTCCATATAAAACAGGTCATTGCCCAAGACACCCAGCTCCTCAGGAGAGGAGATCTTGCCTTTAAAAGGACAACACACAGCAGGCTCAGGCAAAACCGTGTAATTTTAGGCTTAAGGAAAAAGGAGCCGGGGTGGAAGCTGTAAAACAACCTAGCAGGAACGCTCGCAGGGATTTCAACCGTGCCGAAACGTCGCAGAGCTTTATGCCAGGAGAGATGCTCTTCACTTAATTTCTCATCCCTTATGAAATAAACACTTACAGCATCGTAGCGACCAAGGCGAGGGTAAGACTGTGCCTGCAGCCAGTCGCACGTCCCCTCTGCCCAGCAGTGCCGAGAGGGAAAGGCTCGGTGGCAGAGCCCCGGGAGGTGACGTCTTGCCGTGGTTTAACCCCAGTCGGCAACTAAGCACCAGGCAGCCGCTCGCTCAGCCTCCCGCCTCCCCGGTGGGAAAAGAAAAGTAAAACCCGTGGGTTGAGATAAAGGCTGTTTAATAGGACAGCAGAGGAAGAGGAAATACTACTAATAATAATGATAAAAGAATATCCAAAGCAAGTGAGGCACAATGCAACTGCTCACCACCCGCTGACTGATGCCCAGCCCGTCCCCGAGCAGCGATCGCTGCTGCATCAGCAATGGGCTGCTGCTGAGACACTGCCAGGGCGAGCAGGGGTCCAGGACTGGCTGGGACAGTCCCAGTGGCCGGGGACTCTCCTGGCACCTCTTTGTCCTCCCCTTCCCCAGCCCACCCCCTTTTCTTTCTCCCTTCCTGGGCTTCTGCCACCCCAGGGCCGTGGGATGCAAGGGGAGGCAGCAGCAAACCAGAAAAGCTCCGGTTTTTTTCCCTTTCCCTGGCACGGAGAAGGGAGGAAGAGGGGCAGCAGCGTTATTAATTGGGATTAACGCAAACGCTTCCTATTTGCTTGTCCCTACCGAGGAGACCTGGGGGTGCAGCAGACGCCTCGCTGGGAAGCTGCTTGTGCTTGCTCTCGGTGAAGGACCTGAAGGTACAACCTAGAACTTGTAATTAACACCCATTTTCCTGCCAGCCTAGGAGGGGCTGTAATATTTACACCCTGTACTTCCAAGGCAGATCCTATCTCATGCTTTGTGGACATGCCTAAGTACTACTGAGAGAACTAAAATTGCTGGAAACTCTTGACGCTCAGAAGTTTCCTGCGATCGTGCTTCTTGTGAAGCAAGAAGCAATATCCTTCTAGTCAAAGATCGGTCTCCATCATTTTATACACACAGAAACTGAAATGCAACAGCCTGACTCGCTACCTCTCACAGCTTCGTAATGAGATTTGCAGTAGTTAGTATTTTCCCATAAAATCTAAGTTCCTGGATTCACATGATCGGAGTACGAGGCTCTTGGAAGGAAGCAGAAAGAAGAGTCTTGCCCTAATGACTGATTGTAAAGAGGAACCTGAAAGTTTGAACATAAAAGCCCCAACGGACTTAAGGTTAAAAGGCAAACAAAAAGAAGCTGAAATGTATAGTTTGGAGATCATCTTATTTAATGCTCGGGTTTGGCTCCTGCCCACGTTAACGACACAGGCAGGAAGCTGTGACAGACCTGAGAAGTGAGCCAAGAGCTCCTGATATCTATCCTGGCGTTGCTGAGCACCATCCCACGTCCTTATGCAAATGCCATTTACTCAAACAAGCCTACGGTTCTCCACCGGCGATCTTACACAACCGCTTTAGGCCACGACATTTCATAAATGATCCCAGAAAAACAGCCACCACACAGAAGCTGTCTGTCAAATCCAACTTTCACACGATGCTCAAGTCGGCCACAAAATCCGGTAAGCCTCCAAGATGCTGGCCTGAGCATCTGAAACCCTGATTTGAAACCTGCCCTCCGGGTGTTGCCCCTCACAGGGTGCTTGGACCCTCCCGCCTTGAGCTGAGCCGCCTCAGCACCGGAGCCACGTGCGGTGAAGTGACAGAGCAGAGGAGTTTGCAAACGCACCCCATCAGCTCTCGCAGATGGGTCCTTCAGAGGCTCCTCAAGCGTCTGGACCTCAGCAAGGGAAGGAAAAGGAGGTTCGGAAAAGGAGGTTCAGCCTGCAACAGCAACGTGGTGGGCGTGGGGCGGTGGATCGGGGTGCAGAGGCACCGAATGATGGTTCAAGCCCTGCAGCAGTGCGGTGCCGCAGCTCTGGTCGTGGGGAGGTGTAGGGGACTTGCTGGGACACGCTATGGGTGCCAACCTCCTTACCGTTCTCGCCAGCCTCCAACATGCCCTGCAAATATCGGAAGGACCCGGACTGCTTAGGCTCCGAAACGGGCTTTTCATAATCCTGAAGCATCTTGTAGACATCCGACTCCACATCAATCCCGTTTCTGTTCCGTGGGAGAGACTTCAAGGGGTCGAGGCTGTTTTAAAGAAAAGCAAGAAAGGCTCGAGTCAAATACAAACTGCAATTGCCAGCTTGTCAAGGAGGTACTGAAACCTCCGCGTTCCCACAGATTCAATTAAACACCTCTCTGTTCCCATGCGATTCCCTGCCTGGAGGTACGCCTGTCCCGGGAAGAGCCACTGAACCTGGGAAGTTAAACTCATTCCCTGTTCGGCTCCGATTGAGCAACACAGCTCGGGCTGGCCCAGTTACCACATGCCTTCAGGAAAGAAGGCAGCTGCTTACAAGTGCTGTAAATTGCTCTGCCACACATGGAATTTATTGGGGGAAAAAAAAAAAAAAAAGGGTAAAACAATACATTTCATTAATTACCTAGAGCCAGGAGATCCACCCAGCCCTTGTACTGCCGTTAGGGCATCCGGCATGGGGAGAGCGCGTGCTGCTGCCAGGCACAGGCAGGACAGCAAATCCCCTTAGCATCCCCAAGAGCCGCTTTGGAAGTCAGCGTTTCCGTAGGTGACTGCGTTAAAAGACTGTCCTGGTTTCGGCTGGGATAGAGTTAATTTTCTTCCCAGTAGCAGGCACAGTGCTGTGGTTTGGATTTAGGATGAGCAGAATGCTGATCACACGCTGATGGTTTAGTTGTTGCTCAGCGCTGCTTATGCCAGGCAAGGACTTTGCAGCTTCCCAGGCTCTGCCAGGGGCACAAGGAGCTGGGAGGGGGCACAGCCAGGAGAGTTGATCCCAACTGCCCCAAGGGCCATTCCATACCATACGGCGTCATGGGCAGTATAGAAACTGGGGGGGTTGGCCGGGGAGCAGCGATCGCTGCTGGGAACTGGCTGGGCATCGGTCGGCGGGTGGTGAGCAATTGCATTGGGCATCACCTGCTTTGGATATTGTTATTATTATTATCATTATTATACTGTTACTATTATCATTACTATTTTACTTTATTTCAATGATTAAACTGTTCTTATCTCAGCCCAGGAGTGTTTCTCACTCTCACTCCTCCGATTCTCTCCCCATCCCACTGGGGCAGGGGCAGCGATGGCTGCGTGGTGCTGAGCTGCTGCCTGGGGCTGAACCCCGACAAAGACCCATTTGCCAGACACAGCCCACAGCTTAAATGAGGAACCCACCCCACCGGGCTGCGCAGCACCGAGGACGGGACGCGAGTGCAGCCCCATAACTCCCCCCGCAACCACGCGCCCACCGTCAGCATCCAGACCTCAAGCTGCTCCCTGTCTGTATGCAGCGTGATGGGGGTACAACAGGCAAGAAATAGTGATTTAAACCATTATTCCGGTTCATTCGATACATCAAAACATGAAAAGCGTAGTTTGGAATCAAAACTATTTTGGGTACGTGTTTAAGTCCTGCTGAGTAGAGACAAATTCAAGTGCTGCTGTGCTTCGCTGAGGCCCCACAGCACAGCTTTGGGGGTAGGGGCTCCTTTTCCTTTTGAAGGAGAAGGTCATCGAGGTCATTCTAAACCCAATAAAAATAGCAAAAGCCCTGAACCCTGTCAGACAGCTTAATACATTTTAGCTGACTCGTTTTCTCCGCCGGCTTTATATCCACGCCCGCTTAAAAAAAAAAAAAAAAAAGAATATTCACTTTCAAACAAAGGAAAAAAACCCAAACAAAATTCACTTTCTAAGAAAAGCCAAAGCTCTGTTTTCTGGGAGGAGCCCACCAGCTTCTCCCACGGCTGCGACGTCTCGAGACGATGGCAGAAGTGCCGCTGCCAGGGACTGGGGCTGCCGAGGCAGCTGAGGACCCATCCCCACAACTCCCGGCCCCCCCAAGCCCCCCATATGTGCCCCGCCTGCCCTGCCACAGCCCCCTCGCACGTCAGTTCACACATTTTCAGTGCAAAAGGCCAGGTTTTGACCAGTCCGGCCTGACCAAGCACAAATTCAAAGAGAACGCACTTCTGACCCAATGCTACTCAAACACCCAAGCTAATCTCCGGGCTTTGCGCTCACACGCAGATAACATCAGATTTTGGTCTCCGTATTTTTCGTGCGGTTGTCCTCTTTCCAACTTCATTAACTTTCCTGGAGCAGCACAGGGAATAAGCTGGCTCGCAGCGTCACTGAAATATGAATTCGTGCAGGCACAGAGTTCCTGAGCTGAAAAGAAACTCTCTTTGCTCTTTGTATTTGATACAGAGATTACTTTCTTGCAGAATATTTTGCCAGTCTGGAGGAGCATAAATCAGCAGCAGCCTAAGCCATGCAAAAGCATCGCAGTCCACAACCTGGCCCGTCTCAAAGTCCGAGTTATCCACCCAAACTGTTCTTGGCTACACAAAAGCTTTTTCTTTCCTACGAGCATTATTTCCCAGCCTCCCAGACAGCTGCATCGAGCGGTTCTTACATTTATAAACATCCCAAGTTTCCTGGGGTCAACTTTCTCTGTGGATACCTCCAGCTCCCAGGCCAAGTGTTTGCTCCGGGGTCTGTGGAAGTGTGATCGCTGCTCCTAGGAGCGCAAAACCCCCTCCACCCCGCCTTGAATATATACTTCAAAAAACCAGGATACTAATGTCCGTGAGACTCCCTGGCATTAATCCCAGCCTGGGGACTGGATCTGGTGCCGCTAATCTACCCATGCCCATCAGCAATAGAAGGATCTTTCGTGGATCTGCAAAACCTTTACCCATCTCCAAGATAAATGGGTGAACGTTGCTTCAGCATCACAATCTCAAAGTCAGTGTTGCAGTGGCTACATACATACATGTGGCCCTTTTGTTCAGAACTTGGGACCTCCAAACTCCCTTTTTTTGTTTTTCCCCCTCCCACCTACCCTCGACTAATGGAGCAGGGGCTGAACCTGGCATCTCTGGAGCTCCACAGCCTCAACGCACGGCCCTGAAATAGAGTTTGCATGAAGAGCAGCGGGACCCAGAGCGCGAGCCATGCTCTGGTCCTACCTCTGGGCAGGAGCGATGTGGAGCCCGCTCAGCTGGCCTGGCAGAGCCGACTCGGAGCCGCTGTTAGCGTAGAGCCGGGTCGGGTGGTGATGCTGCACGTTCAGCGTCTGCTTGGTGTCCATGGGGCTGCCACCAGCCCCATGGGGCATCGGCCTCCTGCTTTGGGCAGGCCCGTTGTCCTGGAAGAGAAGAAAAAGGAGAAAAAAACCTGAGATTTATAGTTCTTCGACCTGAGATTTATAGTTCTTCATATAGTTCTTCATGGAAAGGCTGCGTTGGGACAGTTTGCAGTAATCATATTTTATAGGTACTATGGAAAACAGAGATATGCAGCAGGAAAAGGAAAATGCAGGCTTGACCTGCAGTTAAATCTTGCTGAATTTGTGCAGCGTTCCTCGGTCTCCGACCAAATGAACTTGCCCGTTTCTCCGCGGCGAGCCACTGCCAAGTATTCTGCATGTATTCTCCTGTAAAAGCATATTTGTTATTTCCGCAAAAGAAAGGCTGCGAGTCTGCTTCTCATTTCACGTTACATCACTCCAAGAGCACTTATTGCTCTCCTGACTTCGGGGCAATCATTCCTAATTTACATTAGGAAAACATGATAAAACCCAGGCTCTGCAGCTACGCGTACAGGTTGGGCAAGACCCGAAGCCAAGGGGCCAGTCCCGGTATCTTCACTTACTTGCGACTACCCTCATCCACAAAGATCCACGTTCGTTTCGGGAGGTTTTTTCCCAAAATAAGATCAGTCGTTAACAGTGCGAGAAACGCATCGGTCAAGGGTTTAGCTTGGTATTCATATTTTCGTTGGCTTTTTAATTCCCAAGGCAAAACTAGAGAAATCTTTTTGTCATATGACCTCAAGTCAGGAACTCGGATGCCATTAAAACGCAAGGTTTCCATATTATTTTACCTACATAAACCATTACCTATGTGTTTTTTCCAAAGCTTTGCTAGTCAGCCCCGTGCACACCCATAAATCCAACCGTACCCACTGCTGATCTTGCCGCAAGCCACCTGAGCCAGGCTTTGCCCGCTACCGCTCAGCCTGGGCAGCGCCCAGCAGCCCCTTCCCAGAGAGGAGCTAATTCCAGCTTTGGGGAAAAGCAGCAGAAAGCCAGACACAGCCTACGGACACGCGCCGGCTGCTGCTATTTCCAGCCATGCGAGGCAGAAACATGCCCGTACCGATGGAAGAGAGAGATGCTTGTATAAGAGGCTGTAATCTGTTTAATCTGGTTTAATCGGTTTAATCTGGTTCAGGGCAGATCCCCAGCGATGCTGCCTGGCACCAGCTCTTCAGCAGACCGACGCTGATGCAAAACCAAGCAGAAAAAGAAAACATCGTCCGGTGAACAAATAACAAGGTGCATGTTGCGGGGCTCTAATACAAAGCTTACTTTTGACTGAAATAATCCAATAAATACTAATTGGAAACAAATGTCTATCACTGGTGCATAGCAGAAAACACTTGGTGCTCCCAAGCCTTGTAAAAATGAACAGCTAAGAGAAATAAAAACCAGATCCTGCTAGAAAAAGACCTTGAAAGTCCAATCCTTCAGTTCTTCCTAAGGCAAAACTCCCATTGATAAAACCCGGGCTTAATTAAGAACTGCAAGATGGTGCCTTGGAGGGTTTTTTCTGCCACCAGCTGAAAAACTGCAGACTCCGGCAAGCTCCCGGCGCTTCCACCGCCTCGAAAACCCCAGCGGCCGCCCCGAGCCCTCTCGGCGCTGCTCCTTGCACACCGTGCATGCACACACACGTGGGGAAAACTGCTTCCAACATAAGAACTTCAAATTATCTATTAAAAAAGGAATTTTGCTGCCAGGAATAATATAATTTTAACTGTTCCCCAATCTATATTCTTCGACAAAAATTACAACCAGGCTATGGGCTTCCAATTCCCAGATTTACATTATGATTTCAAGGGAAATAAAGAAAACACTTTCAGCCGTGACACAGAGAAGAAAAGAAGGATCATAAACATTTCAGGGGGAAAAAAAAAGCAATGGCCCATGCTGCCTGGCAGGCCAGAGTTATGCTTTTAAGAAGCCATTATCGTTAATTATCTGTGCCTCAGGGCCCAGATGTGCACTCACTCCGAGGGAAGCGGTGGCCGGAGCCTCTGCCTGCACGAAGAGGGCAGGGTCCCCTGCTCTCCTCTCCTCCGGCCCCACGGGCCATTCCAGGGACACTCAGACCCTCCGCCGGGGAGCACGGGGCTGGCACCTATTGCTGGAATGAAAACCTCCTCCATCCAAGGGCCCAGAGACCATAACCTCCACGGACTTGCTTTGATCCGAGGTGGTTTGTAAAGCGTTGGCCATTCCTTCCTGCTGTAAAGGTAAAACTTATTGCTTGGGCATTCTCCAAAAGGTGTGAAAGGCCGGTGATGGGAGCGAGGCGTTTCAGAGCCCTCCTTGCACTGCCGAGCTGCTCGGCATCCCCGGTTGCCACCGGCTGCCCATCCCTGCGGGAGGAGGATGCTTGTGGTGGTGGCAGCTCACCCTTGTGCCTCCTCAGCCATGTTATAAAGCCACGGGTGACCCAGCAGCATCCATAGGGATCAACAGGCTCCGCCTGACGGACACCGGAATGCTCCTGCTACCCCAGCACCTACCAGACCAAGCCCACGGGGATGAAGCAATGGATGTCCCTCAGCCTTTTCCACCAAGTTCTTCGCAGGCTTTGGAGAGCTGTGCTTCATGTCAAGGGTGGCTACTGGCTTTGTGGGGAACACACAGAAAGTATTTACCCCTCTGAGAGCACACCAGTCTTTGCCTTCCTTGTTGCTCTCCGTTTCTCTGCTACGCAACTTTCCTGTTGCACAACAAGCTGCTCCTGGGACTGAGCTCGGTCTCCTTTCTGTCATCTTTTGAGATGGCTGTTTCAGCGTTCTCCCATGAGACCTCTGCAAAGCTTCGCATTGTGCAAAACACTCATGCATTTGTTCTCAGAAACCTAGAACCAGATGGATTTCTTTCCAGTTCTCAAATTCAAGATCAGAAAAAATTTCCCCCCTCCGGGACCCAATTTGCTTTTCTCTGCTGCCTTTTTTTTTTTTTTTTTCCCCCTGCTTTTTATGGCCTCTCTTAAATTAAGGGTTTACAAACCCTTCCTGAGAGCTGGCCTGGGAAGTTTCACCGAGGAGAACTCTTTTAGCATATGAAACAGAAACTTGCAATCTGTTTTCTCATGCTTGCCTTCTAGGACCATCAATTACAAAGCGTAACCAACCTCCTGACACGCAGCATTTGGAGCTCCTGGAGCCCAGGCCTCCCCACTCCTGGCAAACACGATTCACGCAGCCGTCCCACACCAGATAAACACAAGGCAGGGACAGAAAGCAGCTGTTTGAAGTCCCAGTCCCAGGGAGCAGGTGGGTTTTGGGGTGCTTTTGGGGGTGGCTGCAGTACCAACGCAGCACGATGTGCGGCGAGTGCCCTCGGCCAGTGCCCAGCCAGGCCGATCTTCTTTGGTCACCACCTTGCTGGAGACCCCCGGCCTGTCCCTTCCCACCGCGGGGAAGGAATGAGCAGAGCAAAAGGGATTATTTGGAGGAGAATGAGCCACCGCAAATGAAAAAAAGATGACTGCAGCAAGCACCTGCCTTGGCCACCCCTTGCATGGCCTCATCAAGCCACCTCCTCCTCCTCAAGATGCATTTATCGGTGTTGCACGAACGCAGCCCGTGCCTTATCACGTACGGGCAAGGGCTGCCCTTCCTGATACAGTATTTATATCCCGAGGAACTATCTCCAGTAGAAGGAAAACGCGACATGGCGTACGGGAGTGTTTCTCTTGGCTGGAGGCGCAGGGAGCTGGGGCAGGCGTGCACACATAGCTGTGGTAGGAGCAGCACCGGCAGCAAGCAGCGCCTCGCCCGGAGCTGCCGTAGGGATATAAAGTGCCCATCAGCAACTTTGCGTTGGCTATCGTGCCTGAGCAACTGCGTTTCTTTCCACTGACCCTTGGACACTAACAGCCAGATGCCATCAACTTTGCTTGCACTGAGCGGTACCTCGCTCTATACAGAGTCTCAAGCACGTTCCTGGTTGCCAACGTTTATTAAGACAGGAGAAAAGAGAAATTTAACTGGTTTTCAGATGCCTGGCCCTTGTCCTGACTACACAACGCAGCACAGAGAGCACGAAAGGAACAGTTTTCCTTTTGTATTTAAGGGAAAGATGCTGAATGACAGGTTGCTTGGATTTAATCCTGGGAATTCCTCAAAGAGCCGGAATAGGGAGAGCTTTTTACCTTCCTTCTTCTACAAGCACTTATTCAATTTCTAGCAAGTCCCTCTGTTCCATGCCTGCTTATTAGCAAATCTCTTTCCCCTATATCACCTGAAGGTATTTCATTTAGCTGCAGCGTGATGCCTGGACACAGCCAGTAAAGCAACGAGCACAATCAGCAAAGCAATGAAGCTCAAATGCTTTTCGCAGGACATGTAGTTTCCAATTTCAGGAAGCATACAGGGGACCATTAAAAGAAGAAAATTGAAGATTTCAACAGAAACACAAATATACTCTGTGGCTCCACCACACAGCTAACGCGTACTCTAGGTAATGGATAAGAAGACAGGCTTTGCCTGCTCGCTACAGCTGTGCCCCTGACTCCACTGGTGTAGCTGAATTGAGGCACTTACATCCCTCAGGATTTTTATCCTGTAATAGGACAGAGGGCTCAAAAATGTGTTCAAAAAACGGGCAGACGTGGCACTTTGGGACATGGTTTAGTGGGCATGGGGGTGTTGGGTTGATGGTTGGACTGATGATCTTAGAGATCCTTTCTAATCTTAATGATTCCCAGTTTTCCTTTCATTAAAAAATAATCCAGCCACCAAGCCAGGAAACATGAAATGAATTATGACTCTCCCCTTAATTTGTTTAGTGGTGGACTTGGTAGTGTTAGGTTAATGGTTGGACTGGATGATCTTCAAGCTCTTTTCCAACCTAAACGATTCTATGATTCTATGAAAATTAAAAACTTCTACCAAGCTAATCACTGCTGAAATAAGCGCTCCCATAAGTAGGAAAACATGTGGCCAACCAGGAATTTTTAAAAGGTTTGAAAAATCAGTCTCAGCCCCTGTGTCTTTTGGAGAGAGTTTATCATATTTTGCAACCACCTTTGTCAAGTCAACAAAAAGCATAAATCTCTTTAGATTTTTAAAATACATCAAGGCGAGCACTCAGTTTCAGCTGTCTGCTTAATAGGAATAACGTTGGGATCCAAAGCTGGGAAGAGTTCAACTCACAGATTAAACCTAAGCCCATCCCTTGGCAAGGAGAAGTCCCCCGTGCTCGCCGCCTCGGCCATGCTCTTCAGGGCTGCGTTCTGCAGAGCTGCAGGAGTGAACCGCCCTTCGTGCTCAGAGCATGCTATACCAGACGCGATTTCTTAAGAGTTTTGGGAACTTGTGTTTGTGTTCTGATACTCTTTGGTGAAATACATCCAACCTCGCTTCCCTAAAGTTTGACCATTTTGCTGCCTCAATTTCTTTTTCTTAAGAAAAAAAAAACATAGCTGGTTTTTTTTTTTTTTTTGATATTTTGCAAAATGCCCTCTTTGTCCTTTCAGACTTCTTAAAATACCACTCTTTAGCTCTAGAGACCACAGGTTTTAGACACAGCTTTAGAGAACATCAGACTTCATGTTCTGATCCAAAGCATTTAAAGTTCATCCACTTCAGAGTGTTTTAAATTAGACCCTTAAAAGGCCAGAAGTACGAACAAAAGAATTAATCTCATTTTCCAGACTATCAGACAGAGATTAAAGCTGAAGATTGCTAATTTGAGAGGTCAACATTAGCTCCTACAGCCTCCATGTATGCACCTGCACCCATGGCCTGATTTGGAAGAGCTTTGAGCAATGGCAGCATGGCATAACTGAGGAACCTTCCCTGGGAGCAGACCCACCAGCACAGAGCCAAACACACCTCCGAAACTACACCTCCAAGCTCCAAATCCACCCTGGAGCCCACTTGTGCAGTGGGAGAAGATCTGCAGGGAAAGGACCAGGAGCAGCTCCGGCTCCCACCGGCACAGGCACCCAGCCGCAGCGGGGATCGCCTGCACGGTGTTTATTTTCCTAAGCCCAGGGGATCCAGTCCCGCTCTCGGTTATAAACACGTGCTGCGTCAGACTTAAACAGAGCTGAAGGTCATAAATGGCTTGGCTCAGCCGAAAGCAGTTTTCTGTTTGATGTACTTCAGATCCACTCTCTTCCTAAAACGAGAACACAATCCATCAGCATCAGCTAGACGTTTGCTGCCAAAATGCCGAATTAGGGACGTGAGCGCTGCTATTTGTGCACCAGGAGGTCAAAGCATCCCTTAGGCACAGGGTCGCCTTGAAGGGGCACCTCCTGTGAACAAGCTTGGCTACTTGTGCCCGTCCTCCGGTGGCAGCAGGACAAGCTCGAGCGCTCCGGCTCCTCACCGACGCTTGACTTTTCTCTCCCTCGCTCCGAGCTTTGGTAATTGAGCCCAGCTGTGCTCTGCGGAGCGCCCGCCAGCGTTTCTCCAACCGCCTCTGCAATATATGGCTAAAAGATGTGTCCCTGGAATCGGTCCCTCAGCTGCCTACCATGGAAGAGAAGAGGGCAAGAGTACTTTTCTGCAGAGCCAGGATGGTGTTCGTACGTCACCGTTATCAGGACATCATCAGACCACCTGCCTCAAGAGCTTCCCGAAGGAAGGTTGGCTTAGAGCAAACCCATCGCGGAGCCTGCAAGGCTGAGCAGCACTTTGAGACCCGTTCCCACCGCACCTGCTGTCCAACGCGCCCAGACACCCTGGTGATGGACTCCCCGGCTTCTCCGACGGGCGCCTGGCTCTGCCGGCTGCCCAGGGCTCCTCGGGACTAGCTCAGACCTGGCAGCAAGAGAGAGGCTTAGGGTACAGGCAAGGATTTTTAAAGCAAAGGTGCAATTTCTGCCCATGGCTGCCTTTTCTTCTGACCCAAGGGGTACAGTTGGACTTCAAGCGCCCAAATCTGACCTCTCCTGGCAGAGGGCTTTTTGTGGGCAAAATTTTACCGCCTTCATTGCTGCAAGGCCTCTTTCATGCAAACGTGACAAGCAATTAAGCCTGAAGATATATTCTAGCACATCCTGACACCCAGACGTATTCTAGCATACCCCGACACCCTCAAGACTGAAATTCAACCTCTGCACAGAAGACAACTGCAATACAGCGATCCCTTCCCCTCCTCCCCCCAGCTTTTCAACAGCAAAGCCATTGCTAGGTCTCTGATCAACTGGTTCAAAAGTCCCAGAAATGGAAATCTTACTATTACCCCACAGAGGAGCTATATGGGACGGACGGCACCGTTTTCATCTGAATGCAAATAACAGATTTACACCGTGGCCAGTGTCCGCAGCAGCGGGATCGATTCTCCAGCTCACTGCCTCGAAGGAAGTCCCATGGCGAACTCTTATATCAAAGGCTGTCCCCAAAGCTGGGGGAAAAGGATAAATTTTAAAAGCTACACACACTTTAACACATATTTCCCTACGAGCACAGTTCAGAGGGCCTGTTGAGATGCTGGTTTTACAGAGTAAGCAGGCTTCAATCTAACTTTAAAAAGCTCTACTAAGTACAATCCCACTATTTAGCTCAGCTCAGAAGATTAACTGATAAGAAAAAAAGGTTGGGTCTAGTTTGCTGAAGCTGGATGAACGGAGCATTATTTTATGAGGCAGATTTCAAGCACTCTGCCAAGTTCCCCTTTCAGCATATACCACAGTCTGAAGAAAAACTTTATCCATCACGTCCTTCTTACTACACTACTTTCCCAGTCGTCAGCTAAACACCAAATTCGTTTCTCAGATCTCTCCAAGTAAGAGACCAAACCCTTAAAATCAGATGGTCTTGTAGTTAAAAGGCCGCAGACAACGTTCACGTGAAACATGACTCAACCTGGAGCCCGGCCGAGCCCCAGCCCGCCCGCGTCCCCGGGACGGTCCGTACCCTGAGAAGGCACGGCTGTTAGCGCACAGCGGGCGAGATCTCGCGACAGGCGCTCAAAATGAGCCCACGGCCTCGTGCCGGGTCTCGGACACGTGGAAAAACACCCGTGGGTCACGTCCAGGTGAGCAGCGATGCAGCCACTGTGAGCATTGCTAAGGTTTCCTCAGCTTCGTGGTCTCGGAGCAGTCAGGCTCATTTTAAAGCGCTTGTTTCTGTATTACATTCCGCAATTTCTGCCGAAACCCCTGCAGGCAAAGCGTTATATGAAAGCCTCCATTGCTTTCTGTTTAATTGTCGTTACGGCAGGGAGCAGGCTGAGGTCAGCCCCACCATCTCCCATCAGCGCAAACTCCTAACCACAAAACCCCATTTCCACAGCAAAACGCGCAGACCTTTACATACCGCAGCCTGGCTTTGCTTTTCAGGAGCGATTCCATAAACACATAACTCCAGGAGCTGGGAAGTGAGCCCTGCAGAGCTGATGGGAGAAGGTGGGGGCCGGTGCCAGGCTGCGGCTCAGCCGCTGAGAGCACCGGAGCAGGCGTGACAGCACCAGAGAGGTAAGAGCTGAACATTTCCGACTAGCTTTAAATGATGTGTTGCTTCTGACAGTCTTATGGCAGGCTTGACAAGAGTCATCCGAAACGTGTTTGCGTGGACGGGGAAGTTTCTAAACCATTCGTAAACAACGGTTGGGAATTTCTGAACTTCCAGGAGGAGGACACCCACCCCTTTCTGAAGGAGTGCTCTCACGAAAAAGCAGCTCTGTCATGTAAAATGAGGTGTTATTAAAAAGAAAAAGTGGTTTTAGGGTAAGCTAGGAAAATATTCCAGCTCTGTATTTGCACATGCGCGTGTTCTGCACTATATATTGTGCGATGCAAGGACAGCATACATCAAACCCAGGGAGAACCTCTCACAATCAGCAAGATGGAAGCTACACGGACCCTGCTTAAGGAGCAAACGCTTTTCCAGCTCAGCACAGTCACGCTGCTGGCCACCGGCAAGGGTCATAGAATCAGAGAATCGTTTAGGTTGGAAAAGCCCTTTAAGATCATCCAGTCCAACCATTAACCTACACTACCAAGTCCACACTAAGCCAATCAAGGGTAGACCAGACTGAACCATGTCCCCAAGTGCCACCTCTGCCCGTTTTTTGAACACTTCCAGGGATGGGGACTCCACCACCTCTCTGGGCAGCCTGTTCCAATGCTTGACTACCCTTTCTGTGAAGAAATTTTTCCTAATTTCCAACCTAAACCTCCCCTGGCGCAGCTTGAGCCCATTCCCTCTCGTCCTATCACTAACTACATGGTCTGATGGCTGCTGGCTCCCAGCGGCTCCGGCAAACAGCTTCGCCGCCGGGAGAAGCCACGGCCCCCACGGGACTTCCAGAGCTCAGGAGGGACCTGAGCTGCAATACCACGACTTTATCCCTTAAGCTATGCGGCTCCCCAGCACTCTCTTAAAAATCCACAGCAATGGAAAAAAGTTACCCAAGGCCGGCAAGAATGATTAAAATGTGTTTCCATTTATCTCACCTGCTCCAGTGTAGAGGGCATGTTCTTAATATCGAGGGTGCAAGGGGGGGGTTTAACAAGCAGACAGAAGGGGGCTTTGCACAAGTGTATTGGTTTTATTAACACTTTCATAAAAAAGCCAGATAGCCGGGGATCATACGCTCTGCTGAACTGGAGAGCGCAGGATATGCCGGCTGCGTTTTCAAAATGCATTCGGGCCAAGCTCTGCAGGCAAAGCCCTTCCACGCAGGCAACGCAAATTCATTTAGACAACTACTGCACCGCAGTACCACAATAAACTCGTGCTAAGGCGCAGGCTAGGCGTGAGCATCCCTGGCTCTCACAGTCCTACGACCGCCTCAGCCACACTTTCACAAGTGACCAGAACTAATATTCGCGATAATTAATTTTAGAAGAAATTAGACTAGGTGAAGAAGCCTAAGAATAAAGGAATTTCTATGTATCCTATATGTAGTATTTAACTTTCGTCCATGCAGGAAAACCTAATGGCCATTAATAGAAAATAAACATCAGTGAAACCTCAAGGTATTTTTGCAATACAATAATAGAATAAAAGAATTTCTACGTATGCTATACATAGTATTTAACTGTCATCCATACAGGAAAAGCTAATGACTATTAATAGAAAATAAACACTGGTGAACCTCAAGGTATTTTTGCAATACAATAATAGAATAAAAGAAAAAAAAAAGTGCCACCTGACTGAGCCGCTGTTTAATGCTGCCATTAAATCACTTTTCTCACCATCTGGCATTTGGCTTAAAGAGCAAACCCAGTGAGCCTGACACTAACAGGCAACGTCCCGATTTCATCCTTTTCAGCTTACTGTCGCTCTCCTCTACTCCCAGTTAGGGGAATTGTTGCATTTTCAGGTGTTATCATATCACATTTTCTGATTTTCTTTCCATAACCACTACCAGCAGGTAACAGAGAGAAAAAAGCATTGCTGGCAACAAGCTAAGCTTCAGATTACAGAAACATTATGTGTTTAAACCCAAAAGATGCCTACTTCATCAGTGTGGCTTATCTGTACAAGTCTTTTTCTGTAAAAGCCGGGGTAAGGTACACAAGAAAACACCACAAAGGCAATAGGATAATAATAATATTTTTGGTTTTCATTTTGGAATGCCCCAACCTTTTGCTCTCACTCATTAATAAAGAAGATAAACTCAGCTTGAGTCAAAAACATGTCTGGCTTTTCTGCTAACGAACAAGCCCTGCAGTGCCCGTGGGACATGCCAGCTCTCCACGGCCGGAGCGCAGCATTCCAGGGGAACAGCCCTGGCTGCCATTTACGGACCCCTCCTGCCAAAGAGAGTTTTGAGAGCTGCTCCCTGCCCTCACCCCATCCCCTTCAGCCGCTGTGCTGGCAGCTGGTGGGCCCTGGGCCACTTGGCTGGCTGCAAGGAGCCTGGGGGACCACAGCCGGCATCCCTCGGGGACCACAGCCAGCATCCCTCCTGCACCCCAGCATCATCCCCCTGCACCCCAGCATCCCCCCCCTGCACCCCAGCATCCCCTCCCCCTGCACCCCAGCATCCCCTCCCTGCAACCCAGCATCGCCTCCCCCTGCACCCCAGCATCCCCTCCCTGTACCCCAGCATCCCCTCCCCCTGCACCCCAGCATCCCCCCCTGCACCCCAGCATCCCCTCCCCCTGCACCCCAGCATCCTCCCCCTGCACCCCAGCATCCCCCCCGCACCCCAGCATCCCTCCTGCACCCCAGCATCACCTCCCCCTGCACCCCAGCATCCCCCCTGCACCCCAGCATCCCCTCCCCCTGCACCCCAGCATCGCCTCCCCCTGCACCCCAGCATCCCCCCCGCACCCCAGCATCCCTCCTGCACCCCAGCATCACCTCCCCCTGCACCCCAGCATCCCTCCTGCACCCCAGCATCCCCTCCCCCTGCACCCCAGCATCCCCCCCTGCACCCCAGCATCCCCCCCTGCACCCCAGCATCCCCTCCCCCTGCACCCCAGCACTCGGGGAGGGCTCCCTCCGCACGCTGTCACCCCAGCAGGTCAAACAAGCGACTGCAAAGAGCGATTCGTTCATCTTAAGTGAGCAACAAGGGAAAATGAAATGGGGAAAGTTATTTTTCCTCAGTGAATACACAGAAACGCCGAACTACACGTGCGCTTCCGAACAAACGCTCGGTATTTCTGAGTACGCAGGCAGGCGGTTTCCTCACCTGTGTGAACAGAGTCATCACTGAAACTGATGTTATCAAGTAAAATAACACGGTATATATCTGTGTGAGCTCCTTATCCAACAGCATTTTCTATTTTGCCCTAAATCAAACCACATTGTTACTGTTCCAGTGTAGCTCCTATTTATCTTCAATGAGAACAAACTATTCAAGTTACCTGGACAGAAGAAAACACTATTCTCAAGTTTCCATTCACATTTTTTTTTTCCTTTAACCTAAGATTGTTTTTTCTTCTTTCATATACCAGCATTATGGTCTACCCTTGATTAGTCTAGAGTGGGCTTGGTAGTGTAGGTTAATGATTGGACTGGATGATCTTAAAGGTCTTTTCCAACCTAGATGATTCTATGATTCTATGATTATTGAAGCTCACTTAACAAAGATGCTGATTTATAGAAGAGGTATATAGAGGATTTCACATAAAAGGTCATAGCTACAAGAGTTCGACACATCACAGTGGTACTGAGAAAATTCCTTTGCTTTCAAATGATTCCATATTATATCACGGAAAAAAATAAACACCAACTCGAGTGTAACCTCTTCACCCAGTAAATTAGATGAGCAGGTTTTGGTGGCGTACAAACCCCTGATATCTGAGCGTGAAACGCTGCCCGGGTATCCGCAGTTCAAAGCGGACGCCGCTTACAGCGGCCATCAGGATTCAGCATGTTTCTGCTATTAAATCAGCCCGCAAACAACGCGCTGGGAGTTCCCACGCGACGGGAACCCGGTCTCGTGCCAGGGCATTATCTCATCCTTTGTTTTCCCAAAAGTACGAGGCAGACATTTTCCCTCTCCTTCTACCCCGGGAGCACCAGTCGATGCCCGCACGAGGGCTGGTGCGATGGGGGAGCCGGGGGTCCCGGCGGGAGTCTTCCCTGGATCAGCCATGGCTCATTCCGCCGTGCCAACCAGGGGAGGGAGGAAGGAAGGTCAGTCACCTTGGGAAAGGAAATTCCACCTCTTCAGCGAGGAGGCTTTAACCCCTGGTTCACAGAAATAAGTATGGCCTATGCCGTGCTTTTGCAAATACGCACATCGAAAATTTCCTGCACGACACCAACCCGTTGAGAACTTAAAGCAATACTTGGAGCCAATGGATCAATGGGGAGTCATTCAGCCCTAATAAAAAAGAGTAACGATAATCGACTGGGAACAAAAAATAAATAGGAAAATATTTAAGACATTTTAAAAACTTTTAAAATTGGTGCTAAGGGACAAGTTAGCACCAAACCCCTCCCCGCTCCGCTGCAGGACACCACTGCTGTCCCCAGGTGCCCAGAGCTGGGACACCAGAGGCTCAGACTCACACCTGAAGCCCACATGAGATTTTTTTTTTTTTTTTTTTTTTTTTTTTTTTTTAAATTAGGAGCAAGTATGATCAGCAGTATAATAGACTGACACAATTACGAGGTGGCTATTTCTGAGGCCAGGGCAGGTAGGAAAAGCTCACGGGAACGATGCCACAGAGCCCACGTGCAATGGGAGGCAGCAGGTCTTCAGCCAGGCACCAGGAAGCCGGGTCAGCCAGCGCACCCAGTCCCGTGGCCATACAGACCTGAGCCCACCTGACAACGCTACTTCTAACAAAGCAAATCCAGGTATTTTTGCATTTCCATTGGCCTGGCTTACACGTAGCATTGGGTTTCTCGCACTGCCTGGTTCAGGCTGCTTGAACAGCTATGGTAGACGCAAGTGTGCCCCAGTTCCTTCTCTTCACCCCATCCTGGTTGGTATTTTCAGATGCAAGCTGCACACCTTGCATCTGACTGTAGTCAGAGCAAACTAACATGAATCTCTGTAGAGTGAGAATTTGGTGTCCAGCATGAAATAATGCATCATAGGAAAAAAAACAAAAAAAAGAACCCAAACCTTAAGTGATGAGCAGAAACAGCTTTCTCATCCTTTCTGGGCAACTCCCCTGCACTATGGAAAGACCAGCTCTTCTCCTCTGCTCGGAGCTCACCCCTCAGCCGGACAGTCGGGCTTGGACAGCCCCTGCTCATGGCGCAGGAGAGGACCGAGGTGAGCGGGACCAGGAGCACCGACCCGCCGTCCCCATCCCTCCCCCGAGAGCGACACGGGTGCCGCTCTGCCAGCTGGGTGGCACTGGGATGCCATTCCCACAGGGATGGGGCTGAGGACCGCCTGCGGGAAGTGCCTCTCCCTCTCCAGACAGCCGGAGGAAACCCAGCCTTCCAACCCACGTAACTTATTTTAGCCAAGCGTCCAGGTTTGGGAGGACTCGCATCCTATTCCAGCTTCAGCTACGTGCTGCCAATTTAATTTCTGCTGCAATCATTCTCACACCCAGACACTTGATCTACTGTCAATTAGCGCAGACGGGGCTCTGCCCCACAGCCTGAAGCCCACGTTTCCAGCCCCCCTGGGCCAGAAAGCTGCCAATTCTGGCAGTATGGGAACAGTCAGGAAAACAAACATCCTCTCCTTTTATTAGCACCACATGGCGGTATTTTGACTAGCGAGCTTATGCTACAAGAAGCTGAAGACAGTGGGACTTCCAGAAACTGATGGATTGGCGCTCCTGCTCTCCCCGTCTGCCGGGGAGGGACGGCCGGGGCCCACGGCAACGCCGGCACCGGGCAAACAGCCGGCGGCAAGGCGAGACTGGAGATCCCAACACGTCAGCCGTGACGTCATGTCTGTGCGATGGGAACCCTGACTTCACGCGAAGGCGCTGCTGGCTGGGGAGCACCGAGCCGCCCCGCAGCATCCCCCCGGCTCCCGCCGTCACCCACGACCGGGTCTGACACAGACACAGCCCTTCGTTATTTAAGATGCAAGTTTGAATGTGACCGAATTTGCATCCTCCTCTACAGACGCTTGCTGCTAAGGACGGACTTGTATAGTTTAACCAACCAAAACCTGCTTTTTTTCAAGTATTATTTCATGAAGGTGACTCGCTAGCATCTGGTTCAGTGTCATTTCTGCTAATTGTGAACAAGCAACTCTCTCTACTTCCAGCTTCTTCAGTTGTGAGGGCAGTTATTCCCTGCAGTCATGGCATTAATCAAAGTTTTAATAAGGAGGATTGATTACATTCTTGGTATCCAAGTAGGGGTTTTCCACAAAGCTCAACTGACAAACCACAAGAGATTTAGAAAGAGAGGAGAGGTCCATAGCTTCCAAGTTCTCTTGCACAAAAGACAACTGCAAGCCTCCCTGCCTTCAAGACAAAGACTGCACCTAAATAAACTAAAATTATAGTGTACACGCTTTCCTAGAAATGGCACGGATTTAGGCATTCTGCTTATGCTCACATGTTTCGGGGCCTCTAGCAAGAATTACTGTAGTCACAAGTCAAAAGACTTTCAAGACATCTTTACCCAATATGATGGAAAAGTTGATAGAGTAAAACCTGGAGGAAGGAAAGACATGTGCTCCACATTACTGGAAAGGCCACTTGGGGTAAAACTCTCAAAACCCTTTTCAAGGACAACCCCAAACCTATTTTTGTGATTCGAGGGCAGAATTCCAGCAGATTTTTTTTTTCCCTGTGTTTCAAAAGCAGATTGCTTTTTTCCAGATGTGAGGAAGTGCACCTAAAGGTTGCACGCTTTGAGCCAAGCTATTACTTTACAATGAGTCTTTTCTTTCTCACGACCTACGAAGTACCTTTGCTACAGGGGCTGAACGAATAGAGCACAGGACGGCGCCGGGTCACACGGCATCGCTCCGTAGGGGCCTTCAGCCATGACCAGGATCTCTGCTCCCAGGGGACAGGATGCCGGCTGCAAGGGTCCGCGCTCTTGGGTGCCGATGCTCACCCTTAGCACCGTGCAAGTCGGAGGGGTTAGGACAGCTACTGGCACGTGTCTCAAGCGGCCAGCATGAACCACGCTCAAGGCACAGGCGGTTTGGGGAGCGAGAGTCAACCAGCACGTCTAGGCTGCAACCCCAGCAAGGATACCCTAACGTGCGCATGGTACCTCCTCCACCTCCTCTCTTGGAGGCCAATGGAGCCATTAAGCAACACAACGTGGAGATACAGCCATGGAAAAAGAGAGCAAGAGCCGGAACCTGCTGTCTGTACCTGCGTATTCTTGCTCATACGCCTCTCTCGGTGCCTTGCCGCAAACACGTCTGCTTTACCCACCGAGTACTCCACGGATTTAGACATTTTCAGTGTAGGTCTGGATTCAGGAAAATCCATCTCTACCCCCCTCATTATATTCTATGTAACTGTCTAATTTTTAAAAAGATCCATATGTAACATATATTAATAGTCAGATTCAAATCCAATCGGCATTAAACCTCAGAAATGTTGTATCTGGCAGCGGAACCGCTGCACATTTGGTCCTTATTTAATATTATTCATAGGGTTTTGAGCACATCAAAGTCTATTAAGAAAAAATATCTGTCAGAAAAGATTGCTGTAATTGATTAATGAAGCAAACATGACCAGAACTCAAAGCGCAAGCACACAGCTCACCCTGCTCTGTCAATCAGCACAGGAAAAGACGAGCAGACCCGCGAGTTGCTCGTGTGCGATACCGGGGTGGGTTTGCCGGTGCTGCCATTCTGCAGCCGCTCTCCCTGGGTGGGAATACAAAATATTTGCAAATTCTGCTGATCTGTCACAGGGCTGCCACGGCCAACAGTCACAGGCGTGACTACGTGGGTCCGCTCTTTGTAGGGTTTGGAGAATCTCACCCCTGTCCTTGTCATTCGGTGATGTCTCTGCTGCCAGCACCATCTCCCTGCTCCTCAAAGAGAAATGAGGCCAACACCACTCCTTGCAGCGTCACCTGCCCTCTCCACCTTTGCCGGTCTTATATTCCTTCTGGACTGAGCCGACGCAGGGTTGTGGGGGGCCTCGGGACCCTTGTTGGGACACTCAAAGAGCCACCTCTAGGAACGAGCGGCAGAGCTAAGCCAGCAGCAGCTGCACACGGGCACTTTGCGAGCGCCAAAGAAAAGGCTCTCATGAAACAGCGCATAACGCAAACCGCCTTTGCGGAGAAGGGAACCGTATGAACAATATTTGAACGCTCAGCATCAGCACAAGAGCACTCCCACGTTGCTGTGGCAATTGCAAGATTTTTTTTGTCAGCCTGAACCAACGTACTTTTTTTTTCCGAAGCCTGCAGGCAGTGCCTCCAGCACTGCTCTGGGAGGGGCTGGCCAACCTGCCACAGTCAGAAGTCTCAGCAGGCTTCAGTCCTGCCATCCATTACCTCGTGTGCCCTGGGAAAGCTTGCAGCATGCATATCAGCTCAGCACCCATCCGAGGAGCAAGACAGCAGGAGCACCCCACTGCCCGATCTCCTCCTCATTCTGCAGATACCTCTACAGCAGGCGTCACGGGCCAGCACATCCAAAAACCCAAGTCAGGCAACTCGGAGGCAGAAGGGGAGGAGTGGACACCGTTCCTCTTCCCTTTGAGGACCCAAAGGAGAATGAGGGTCATCTTTGACCTCTCTAACAAGCTGTTAATCAAGAGATGGGTATGAAAGATGTTCAGCTCCATCCACCTCCCGGCAGCAGGCTGCTGCTGGAGACGGCACTGCCCTTGCCCCAGCTCTCGGAGCCCACGGGGCGGGAAGGCAGGGCAGGCTGCAGGCAGAGTGCTGGCAGGAGGGTCCAGGGAAAAGAGCTGAAGACAGAGGGAAGAGACAAGCTGCAAAACAGAGAGAAGGAAGAGAAAGGAGTGAGATGGCGTGGGGGGGTTGGAGAGGAGACCATTACCAAAAATGTTTTTTTGTGTTCAAAAAATGGGTAGATGTGGAACTTTGGGACATGGTTTAGTCTAGTCTACCCTTGATTGGCTTAGAGTAGACTTGGTAGTGTAGGTTAATGGTTGGACTGGATGATCTTAAAGGTCTTTTCCAACCTAAACGATTCTATGAAAAAAAAAAAAAAATCCACCACCACGTGAAGTGAATCACTGCCATGGGATTAGGAGGGTGCAGCGGATTTTGGAAGCAGCCAAGACAAAGGTACATTGGCTGAGGCAGGTGCAAACAGACCCCAGGCACTGCTGTGCTCCAGGAAGGGCAGGCATCGGGCAGCGCCCTTCGGAAGGCTCCCAATAGATCCATCAAAACAATGCTGACCGGTGCTGGGTGCTCCCCCCGCTCCACTGCCCAGCCTCCTCGCGCCACTGGTGGGCCCAGTCAACAAAGCCCACCTTGGTGGAGGGCAATTACGGAGCTGGGTTTAAGCCGGGTGCCCGGGCTTTACCAGCCCAAGGGAAGCACAGCAAGACCTGCACGGAAAAGTCCAACGAGGACGGTGCTTTAAAACCACGCACAGAAACTGCTTAACCCCTGGCAGGACTGCAGGCAGAGACGAGGGCTTTCCAGATTCCAGATATGGATCTCCTCTCCCCAGAAAAGCGAGCTGGAAGACCAGCCTGCGTGCACGGGTGCCGCTGCCATACCTGCGGTTCCGGCTCTATGTTGATCCGGTACGCTTGGGCCTTGCCATCTTCCAGAACAGGGGGTGACCAGGTCTTACCTTCAGCTCTGCAATGGGAAATTAAGTAAACTCAGCTTAAATTGCTTTAAAAACAAACAAACAAAACACTCCCAAACCCAACAACAACATCAAAAAAAGAGAAACCCAAACACCAAGCAACAAAACCCCAAACTTCTTAAAAAAAAAAAAAAAACAAACTAAAAAACCCCACCAAAACAAAATCAACCCAAACATATATATAGTATAGAGGCCTGCCAGAGAGTGAATATACATATGTGTTTGTCTAAAATTATCCTCAGAAATAGTACAGTGGTAAATAGAGAAGATTCCAGTTCCATGCTGTTAAAGCCACGAAGCTCAAAACAATTCTTGAACTACAGGCACCAACTTCGTGCAGCGTTTAAGATGCAGACTTAGTTCCGTCCAATCAAACCAGCAGACAGGCTTGTGGTGGCTCTTGCTTTGCACGCTCCTGGCTTTGCCCCTTTATTGTGGCCCTGAATCCTGAAATGTTATTTGATTATGTGCCTGTATATAGATACGCATTATAGAATCATAGAATCATAGAATCGTCTAGGTTGGAAAAGACCTTTAAGATCATCCAGTCCAACCATTAACCTACACTACCAAGCCCACCTAAACCAATCAAGGGTAGACTAGACTAAACCATATCCCGAAGTGCCACATCTACCTGTTTTTTGAACACTTCCAGGGATGGGGACTCCCCCACCTCTCTGGGCAGCCTGTTCCAATGCTTGACCACCCTTTCCGTGAAGAAATTTTTCCTAATTTCCAACCTAAACCTCCCCTGGCGCAGCTTAAGCCCATTTCCTCTCATCCTATCGCTAGCTACTTGGGAGAAGAGACCAACACCCACCTCACTACTACCTCCTTTCAGGTAGTTGTAGAGAGCGATAAGGTCTCCCCTCAGCCTCCTCTTCTCCAGGCTAAACACCCCCAGCTCCCTCAGCCGCTCCTCATAAGACTTGTTCTCCAGACCCTTCACCAGCCTTGTTGCCCATCTCTGAACACACACGTACATACACACATATATACACACATACTCTTGGTAGCATTAAGTTAATGGTTGGACTGGATGATCTTAAAGATCTTTTCCAACCTAAACGGTTCTATGGTTCTAGCTCTATATATCTGCATTCCCTGGCAGGCCTGTGTACTAGACCACAGCAGGAATTATACAAATGCCTTTCAGCGAGAAGGCTTACACAACCCTGTATGAATCATCTTGACCCTTTCAGCACAGGTGCCAGATGGAAACTCTTAAAATCCCCAGTTTCCATTCACAAAAACACCTTCCGTCCCACCGAGCCAGAGCAGGATGCTGCCACCATCCAAAGATTTTCCCCTGTGCCTGGTCACTTTTCCCCCCGAGGTGGCCGGGGGCACGGTGGGGCTGCCCCCTCCGACGCCCCGGGCTCAAGGGAGCTGCAGGTGCCCGGGCAAGGTCCAGCAGGAACACACGCAGGCTTTTCGGGATGCTAAGAAGTTGAGTTGGGAGATGGAAACTCCACAAAGTACAAGATAAAGTTCTCAAGTGCAAACTATTCTGTTTATCCATCTGCGTATGCACCACTAATGAAAATAGGTCTTGCTCCGATCGGCACAGATCGCTCGCCGGACTCCGGCCCCTGCCACATACCACGTTCAGCTTTGGTTTAATTCTCGGCAGAGTCCAACTGTGGAAAATAAGGAGCACGGTTTTAAGCCAGGAATTCTTGAGATGATTTTTTTTTTTTTTTTCCCACCTTTGGTATTTTACATCTAAACCAGTCAGCACACAAAGCTACCTTTCCAAATTCAGGGTCTGATCCAAAACCTATCAAAAGCAACAACTCCCACTGGCTTTAATGCACTTTGGATCCATCCCCTGAGGATTTAAGCTTTTCTTTTTTTGTTCCAAACCACCACTCAGTACTACTGTCACAGCTTTTTCAACTGGGAATAAGGTACTCTTTCTCATAGCTAGATGTCTTGTTCTGGCAAGTTATCTTTTCTGTAATTATTTGATTTTAGGCTGGGACAATTCACTTTACGTTGGTCTTTCCAACTGTTTTAGGTGGGACGAAGGAAACAGTTCCTCCCAGGAATGGCAGCATTCCTAGCAATCCCGACCCGCTTTTTGCCACGACCCAGCGCTGTGTATATTGCTTCCACATTGCAAATTTCATCTAGAGGCCCAGAACAATGGAAATGCCTAATTGCATTGGCAGAGACCACCATTATTATTTCCGTGGTTTCTTCCCCTGCATTGAATCAGCCCGACGCATGCTCACGCTGCCGCCGAGAAGGGGCAGTTACGACGTTCCCCTTCGCTCAGCTCTGGAGCCCAAGCGCCAAACGCAGCTTAAAGGATCCCTGAAGACTTCAATTCGCCAGTAAATCAGAACTGAGATTCAGAAAGCTCTTATCGGAAGATAAGAGCAGTAACGGTAAATTCACTCTGCATTAAGCTACGGCATTCAGTCACCCTACTGCTTTCTACTTGGAGCATCCCAGTTCCCCTAAATGAACAAAGATCACACTGGTGAACCACAAAGCAGCTAAACTTGTGTTTATAAACATCATCACAGGCATCTTCATGCTTAATCAAAGACACGGCCAGACTTAGGTTTGCACGTAGAAGCCCATTTGTAGTTAGTGCTTTTAACGATTAAACTCCAGGCTTCACCATCAGTTCTTTTGAGCGACCAAAAGGTTTCGGTATATAAGCAAGACAGCCTCGTACAGCTCCCAGCTACGGCCTGAGCAAAGCCAGGCTCGCCCCAGCTTCCACTTGAACTACTCCGAAATTAAGCTGATACGGCACAATTGAGGTTCTATTTGGCACTTTTAAAGGCAAAGCAAAGGGGACTGGGAGAATCATAGAATCACAGAATCATTTAGGTTGGAAAAGACCTTTAAGATCATCCAGTCCAACCATTCACCTACACTACCAAGTCCACACTAAACCAATCAAGGGTAGACTGGACTAAACCATGTCCCCAAGTGCCACCTCTGCCCGTTTGTTGAACACTTCCAGGGATGAGGACTCCACCACCTCTCTGAGCAGCCTGTTCCAATGCCTGACCACCCTTTCCGTGAAGAAATTTTTCCTAATATCCAACCTAAACCTCCCCTGGCGCAGCTTGAGCCCCTTTCCTCTCGTCCTGTCGCTAACTACATGGGAGAAACACCAGCCTCAAAGAGAAATGCAGGTTGCATGTTTGATGAGCGTTTATGCTTACACAAGGAGAGTCCTCTTCCACAGGAACGGCAGAATACGAGGTAATCCAAAATAATTAAGAGGTGACTGCCCAAGAGTGAAGCCACGGGCAGCTTCTGCGGAAGAGCTGATGCTCCGAGCTCACCCCCCAATCCCAGCTGCAGGGACACCCCCGTGCCCACGTCCCCGGCAGGCCCAGCAGCAGAGGGGGTCCCCTGCAGCCCCCCAGGCCAGGGGAGCCGAGCAAGCCCTGGGGAGCCGGGGGCCAGCACGGCCACCCCAAGCCACCCTGGCAGCACGTTCACACTACAGACAGTCAGAGCTTTGTGTTTAGGCAACAGTAAAAACTAATCACACTTCTCTAACATAACGGGTGAGAGATCAGACGTCGCACTCAAATGTTCCGAGTCATTTAATTTACGGCTCAAGGACAGGAAAAGTGTTTTCAGATGTGTTGTAGAGGATTAAAGTCAGCTATGTGGAAATCATTACCCTGCAGTAACAACGCTCGACTCTATTTTAACTGCTGCTCGGACAATCCTAAGAAAAATAACTTGACCCAGGTTAGAGCTAGGCCTTCAACACGGGACTTCATGGGAAACGGAGCCATTAACAAGACATAACAAAAAAAAAAAAAAGTTGCAGACACCTTTTATCCCACGATTTGTTTTCTAAAAGACTCAACGTCATTCTCAAAAGATTACTTGCATATGCCCACATATTTTACCAAAATGTTTTTTCACCTGGTAACGATCTGCAAGCCTTGCTCTCTACAGTTGTAGAGCTGCTTTTAAGTTTCAAGAATTCCTGGGTCTCACTGAATTTCTAATTTCTCCATCCCCTTATAAACTCACATTTAGCACTTGGGAAAGTGCCAGACCGGACCTGGGACGCTGCCGTCTGCTATTGTGCAGCTGCACAGGTCTGAGCGGGCGACAGCTCTGCAAACCTCCAGAACAACCCTGAGCCTGTATTTCACCCCATTTCGCCCCAATCTGTACAGTCCCTCCTGGGGTGGGGGGGGACTCCAGGTTCCTGCCCAGCTCCTCAATGCTATTCACCTCCCATGATGGCCCATCACTATGGTCACGACAGATTTTTATCACCAATATTAGGAAAAATTTCTTCATGGAAAGGGTGGTCAAGCATTGGAACAGGCTGCCCAGAGAGGTGGTGGAGTCCCCATCCCTGGAAGCGTTCAAAAAACGGGCAGAGGTGGCACTTTGGGACATGGTTTAGTCTGGTCTACCCTTGATTGGTTTAGTGTGGACTTGGTAGTGTAGGTGAATGGTTGGACTGGATGATCTTAAAGGTCTTTTCCAACCTAAACGATTCTATGATTCTATATAGCCATTAGCCTTCTAGGAGCTGGACTGAGCCTAGAAGCTGCTACAGCTGATGCTTCTAATTCCCCAGGACTGTGAACCTCGCCGCAATAACCATACGGTGTTGGATCCATCCCTGCAGCCCGATGGAGGCTTTCGCCTGCCGTGCAAAGTGCACGAGGCTTTGCACAGGCTGGTGAACAGGCACCGGAGCTGAGCTCGGCTGAGCACCCCGACGGACCCGGCTCGTCCGGGGTACGCGGAGGAGAAGCTGCGGGATTTCTCCTCCTTCATTCCTCTTGGCTGAAGCCATTGCTGTGTATCGAGGCTCTGGAAAGCTGCCGGTTTTTCTCTCTATTAGTCCTCGAGGAGTTCCAGAGGGGAAGCTGTGATTCACTTTTTCAGCTGTACTTTTACTGGAAACTTGAGAACATCATACATTGTCATCCTTCCCATCTTCCAGCTCACAGCAAACGGACCCCGACAAAACCTCCACGAGCTGGGGGAGGCGGGAAGGGGGACTCGGAAGAACATCAACTATGTGAGGTTCCAGGGACTTTTGGGGCCACACGTCCAGCAGGCTTATTACTGGGCTTTCTCTTTTAGGAACCTCCAGAGAAACTCCATCTCTGTGCAGAAAGCAGGAATAAATAGAGAATCTTCACACTCAAACTCTCCAAGCAGACTTAGCAGAACTGTAATGGTGCATCGGTGTTGGTTCTCTGGGCACTGCGTGCCCCCAGGGAAGCGGGGTTCGGTTTATCCATCTCGCCCAGATTGCGATTGCGAGCCTCACCGCAGTCCTGCGCTTAGGCTGCTGCTTTCCTCGGTCGCTCAATCTCAAGCAAATGAGAACAAACCTGAGCCGCATCGCGAGCGCAACGCTGCATGCCGCTGACATCTGTAAAAGAATTTGGGTTTTCCCGGCCCACGCACGCTGGCTTGCTTCCTTCTCAGCCCCTCGCCCTTGCTCTGCCAGGGTTGCACAGAGCAAAACAGCCCCCAGGCCCCCCGAGCTGGGCAGGGGTTTCCACAGCTGCTATTTAAAAAGAAGAGTTACCAGCTCTGAAATGCCTTCCCTCCACGGGCAAGGGCCCAGCAGTGCCACTCCTGCAGCACGCACACCAGACCGAGGGGGAAGAAACTCCTTCCAAGATTTACTGTAGACAGAAGGAACCAAACGTGAACCTTGGAGGATTTATGCTTTGCCACCACAGTCAGGAAACAAACACAACCCAACAACCCCGGGGTCCCTGGCTGTGCCTGGGCCCAGGCAGATGCTGCCAGTCCTCCAGCACCCACCCAGCTCCGCGCACAAACAGCCCCAGTGTTATTACCAAAAGAAAGGGCTGTAATTGGATTGCACTGGGAAGAAGAGCATCCTTTTTTTTTTTTTTTTAATTTTTTAAAAAAAAGTCTCATGACCCCCATGAATTCTTCCCTGCACATCACAAGGGTATGAACACGTTACTCCCGGTGCGGAGGAGCCAGAAAGCACACTTCTTGCCTGATAAGGAATTTCTTCATTTGTGTAACTTAGAGACAACGCCACAGTGAAAAAAAAAAAGAAAAGAAAAAAAAAAAAAAGAACAAGTTTTACCCTGTGATCGTCCTTATCCACACATTTACATTATTTAAAACTCTGAAATCCTTGGCCTCCAGTCAAATGCATACATTCTGTGGTTAAATACCAAGATCTCCATGCCACGTTTCTATGAGCAATAATTCACGGGGCTGCTTAATACCCAGGATCTTCTCCAAGCAGCTGCCACATACCTGCCCTTACCCTCCCCTGCAGATGCCGGCGAGGCAGGCGAAGCAGACCCTGTTCTACCTCGGCTCGGGATTCAACAGCTGGGAAGATGATGCCGGAGGACACTGATTTACCGTCAGGGCACCCTGAACCATCCCGCTAAATCCTCATCAGCACCATCACCACCTCCCCTGGCAGCCCAGGTGCCAGGCGCTGCTCCAGCCTTGCTAAGCCCAGCTGAACTCCTGGCCTCGCCATTTTGGAGCCATTAACCACGACCCGAACGCCCACCCCTTGTTCCAGGGCTGCCTAGGTAATTCCTCACACGTTACATCAATGCCCACATGAGCATCAGTTACATAAATCGACTCCTTTCATGAGCTGATGAAGATTTTCCTCCGCTCTGTTTTGGAACAGAAAGGCTACTGTGCTGCTTTGCTCTCCCTGGTAGCGCTGCCCAGAAACAGCCCTGCACATTTCGGAGCAAAATGTGACCCGACGAAGCCGGGGACAAAACACCCACTAACTTCAGCGGGGACGGGGGTCTAGCCAAGAAAGGTGATAGAGAATGGGGGTGTGGAGAAAGAGGGAGAACCACCCCAAGAGCACTTAAATTCCTCCATAAAGGACAGAGCAGAGATTTTAAAAAAAAAAAAATTTATATGTTAGTACAGCCTGAGAGCAGGGGCAGCCTTGCAGATACCAGCACTGACTCTGGGCTGCAGGGGACAAGGAGAGCCACAGCCCCCACCATGCCTGAAAAGCTGTAATGTCCCCTTCCCAGCAGTTTTCCCGATGTGGGCTTGGGGCCAGCTCCTCCAGGAAGGATGCAGTACAAGCCTTCATGTTCCCAGCTGGCAGATGACAAAAGCTTCAGAGAAAGCTTTCGGGCTCGCCTTCCCCCTCTGGCACAGACAGGCAGGTCTGGACAGTGCTGCCAAGGACTTTCCAGTCGTGTGCGTCACCAGGAACAGCATTGGCGATGCCACAAGGTCTCCTGTCCGGCGCCCGAGGTCCTTTGAGTGCTCAACCCTCTGTTCTCAAGCAGTTGTTTCAGCAAAGCACAGCTCCAACCCAATTTTATGGCTGCCTTTTTTTTTTTTTTTTTGAGGCATGACCCAATCCGAAGTAACAAGTCTTCCCTAATAACCAGGGCTGCAGCATAACGACAAGAGATGTTAACATTCAAAGGAGCTGGGAAGGCTTTCTTTAAGAGAGATAAGTAAATAGAGCAATACGTAAGCAAGAACAGAGCAAGCTGCACCGCCAAGCTGGTTATCTCTGGTCCGTAGATGTGTTGCGTGCACTTGCCTGGATGCCGACTGCCTTCCAGGATAAGAAAGGGTTGATTTTGAGAAATAATATTGACTTTAATATGCAAGTACTTGTTCACATGAGCATATGTCAACAATGTGCTTCTCTCTACAGAGAATCCAGACACCATTCATCAAGCCTGCAATTATTTTGGTTTGCATTGCTGGATCCTTTGTTACTGTTAGAAAACAAAATAGCTTTTCCCACCCAAGGCGACCACTCTTTGGAGACAGAAGGCCCAGGCTCTGCCGGCTTCTCACCATGCTGTGCGTTTTGCTGCCAATGCCCTCCAGACACTGCCTCCCTCAGCCTCCCCAAAATTACGTGAAAGATCAGATACAGAGCTGCCCTGAGCCCTGCTTCTCTTTGCAAACCAACAGCCCACATCTGCAGAGGTACCTCCTCAGCGCTGCACCCCCAGCCCTGTCTCCTGCAGGGTTCATAACCAGTCCGGGGAAACTAGAGTGTCCCATGGAGAGGAAAAAAAAATGTTCCTGCAATTACCCAGGAGCTGTCATGCAGCTGTGCCAGATACACTAGGAAACAACGCAGTTCCCTTCTGCCAACGCAGCCATGCTGTTTGCACCATGGATCTTTCCTGCCACCTCAAAACTTCATTTTGCCAGGGGTCCCGGTGCCACTGACCCCTGTGCCCCTCCAGCTCCCTCCGGAGCTCTGCGCAGCTCCCAGCAAGCGCAGCCAGAGCAGATGTGCTTCCCAACAGCTGGCACCATCCTTCGGCTGGCAGAGCCACGGGGAGGAGTGCTCTGGGTGCTGCTTTCCATTATGGGGTTTGGAAAGTACATGTTCGCATTTGATCAGAAACTCTCCGGTTTTCTCCTTCCAGACTGACTATGTGAACAGATTCTGCCATGCAGCCGCATAAGAGCAAAACCGTCAAACCCAGCGTGACGTTCCTAATAACGGACTGTGCTAACGATAGATGCGCCCATCTATTCGCAGTCCAGCCACACGGTCACGCCTGACTATGGCCAAAGTTTGCATCAAAGCAGAAATCCCTAACTTCAGTTGTTCCCTCTCAAGTACAGAGGAGAGAGATTGCCTGCACTGCACGGGAAAGTTTTCCACGCTAATGGTTTATTCCACCCACAAAGGGTCAGTCCTCCTGGCTCTTGTTTCCCCACCAGTGTATCCAAGTATCTTAATGAAGCAAGTTTGATAAACAGGATGAGTATCCATGCTGATTAGCATCTCCTCCCATCAAACTCAATGGGCTCTCCGCATCACCAACACCTCCGAAACCCAGACGGGCTACGTCGGTCTCAGGACATCCCGTCAGTCCGCACAGTAACTCCCCCTTCTTGTCTTCCCCCGCTCGTCTTCTCCCCATTCTGTCTTTCCTGCTGAACTTTCTAGTCAAAGGGCATTTACTGACCACAGCTTGAAAACAAAACCAACCTTGTTCTGTGCGTTGGTAACACATAATGTCAAGGGTTCGTGGAGAAAGGGCATGGGATGGAAGAAGCCCAAAGGGCACCAGAAGACGGGAAGCCCTTGGCTGCCGGGCTCGCTGCCCAGCTCCCTGCCCTCCCTCGGCACAACTGGAGGGAGCCTCCTTTGGTAGAGCAGAATTAACATCGAATGTCATATGTCTTCACTAAGACATACAACAAACAAGCTTGTTACTTCAAATATATTTCAGACAAACACGTTTCTTAAAAAAAAAAATCCAAACCCTCCTTGTGTTGATTTGCAAACTATGTTTTGTTAAAGGCAGCTCACAGAGAGGACACGGCTTGGAGAGCATCCTTCTGCCCGAGGGAGAAGATACCAATCCACACCTCTGCACACGGGGTTTTCCTGGAGCTCAGCTTCACAGCAGAGTCCAGGACGGTGATCCGCAGCTATTACAGACAGCAGACGTGCACACAAACCAACAAAACCCCCCCGTCGCTGCCCCAGGACACGGTTCCCTCGCTAGCACCAGGTCACCCTGCTCTCCAGGAGGCAAGTCCCGGAGCAGGGATCCGCTCACACCCAGGAGGTAGCACCGGACATGCTTCCAGCGATGACTAACGGCTGGGCAGAGTCGCCTGGATCCAGCAGGTCACTCGGGAAACAGGGGAGAGGGATCCAAGAGCAATGTCACCGAGCGCTCGCTTTGGGCCAAACTAAAAATAGAGCTAATAAAGCATTACTGGAGCTGCTTTCCTTACTGTAGAAAAAATAAACTATTCAGTTTTTCCTAGCAAGAGAGAGGCCACCCCACAGATTTCTCTGGGCATGGCCGAGGTGCGTTTGCTCTCGGAGGAGCCACCTAACCAACCAACAGCGGATCTCCTCCCTGAGAGAAGTCACCCTACGCTGAACAGTTCCTCACCATCACCAGCTCCTGCCTGTTCCCATCTTGCAGAAGCCTGAGCATTTATTTCTGCCTGACTCTAAGGTATGAGAGCCTTTAAAATCTGCATTTATGAAGACTTTAAGGCCTGACAAAACCATTGCAATCCTCTTACCCACCCTTCCTGCCTAGCAAAGCCCAGGCCACCTCAACCACAAACCCTGCACCACTGCCAGGCCACCGGCCGTCGCCAGCAACATCTGCTATAGAGAATCCACCGCTCCTCCGGGCACACCACAAGGTCTCGCAGTTAAAAATATCCGCCTTGGTAGGCGTAGTTGGGCAAACCCAACCTGAAGCCACAGACCCTCTGCTGCCAGAAGTCTTCTGCACAGCAGCTTCCAGACCACTGTGAGGTTGTTAATGAACATTTCTGCATCTCGGGCAAGCTAAACAGACAGATCACCCTTAACCCCACCAAGGCACGTACCCGCACTGCTGCAAAACCTCTATCCGCTCCTCTCACGATGGAGCGGAGCTGTACCAGCATGACACAACCCCTGCCCTGTGTCCGTGCAAGAAGTCGCCTCTTCGGAGAGGACATGCACTTTCATGGAGATACCGCTGACACCGCATGTATGCTGACATGGCAGCTACCACCACCGGTATGGCACACAGCTACTGCCAGCAAGATTCAAGCACCACGTCCTAACCATGAGGACTGGGTGGAGGCCAGCAGAAAGCTGGGCACATACCACGTGCCTCCCGCCAAGGAGTACTCGAGGGTCTGATCTCAGCCAACAAACAGATGCCAATTGATACCAGTGGCTAACATGAGGTGTGAAAGTGGGAATTCAACCCATAAATTCACACAGTAGAAACCCTCATACACAAGAATAAAATGCTGCCACGCTGCAGGTGAAAGTTGCTTTCGGCAAAACCTTAGTCTAACTCCTGGCGAAGTTGTTCTGCTGCCAAACCACCTCAGCAGCTGGTAGCTCACCAAAACCTTCCATCACTACACGAGGATTTCCACCTCTTCCAAGGAGAGCTCCACCAGCCTGCGGACAGCCAGGGAGGGAACCCTTGTCCTGCCCTGTGTACTGCCCACGTTCGGGGTAGAAGACCATCCAGTCTCCCTAACATTGCTCCTAATGGAAAGGAAAACAACCGTCCTCCTTGGCCATGGGAAATTCTACCTGCGTGAAGGGTTTCCTTGGTTTTCTTTTTTTCTTTCTTTCCTAATGCTGAAGCCACATCATCCCTATGGCATGGGCTGAGCTCAGGGGAATCTGCTTCGGCACCACCACCTGATGAACCAGGAGGAACCAACGAGGCTTTGCTCCATTTACGGCAACGCTCCTTCCCCACTGCCCAGGCTTCCAGTCAGAAACTACATGTTTTCCAAGAGAAGTATAAACAGTAAGTGATAGCTCTTTATAGCTGGAAATGCCTTTTTAATCTGAAATGGAAAATGGTATACACTTACTTAAATCTATTACAGATAACATTAGCCATTTGTGAGCCTTATAAGGAGCACTCATTCTGCCTGGATGATTTGTGATTTGTATTAGGAACCTTTAGCTGCAGAATTAATTCCAATGGAAAGCAAAAAAAAAAAAAACAAACCAAAAAACCAAGCCTTCACTTTGCTTTGAAATATTGTAAAAAAGTGAATTTGGCAGGACCTTCAAATGTCTATTCATTGAACAGATGTTTAGGAAAATGATAGGTGATGTTAACGAAGTGGGAGGCTTTGCCCAAAGGAGATTTTGATGCCAGTACTACTCTTGCTTGAGTCAATAAAACCTCCATTGGGTTGAAGGATCCGACCCAGCTCACAGCCCGGACAAGCCTTGCAAGGTATGAGAGATAATCCACGCATATAAACGAACTGAACCCTTTTTTTTTTTTTTTTTAATCAGTGATCTTTTAAAAATAATTTTGGTTTACTGTTTTTAAAAATGCAGAACAATTACACAGACCACAGGGATGCACCAAGAGCTGAGCCTAAAGGCACATCTGCTGCAGGGCCAGCCGCAAGCCTTCTGCAGAAGATCCAAGCAAAGCTGACACCGGAGCACACCAAACAGAAGAGGACCTACCTGTTCACGGAGAGCAGTAGCTGGTCCATGCATGCTTTGATCTTGTTCTGGGCTTCTAGGTGTGTCATGTTCTCCGTGCTCTCTCCATTAATTGCCAGAATAATATCTCCTGGGCACAGGTTTGCCATGGCTGCTTTGCTGCCAGGGTTAATCTAGGCAGGGAAAAAAAAAAACCGGTTACTTAAAAGAATGCTTGATTTTTGTTTTTTTTTTTATTTATTTTTTTTATTTTTCCAGTTTCTTGGAATAAGCAGCAGATAAAGGGAATAGTTATTTCTGGAGAAGACGTGTTTTGCCTACACCAACGGCATCTACCAGAGGTCGGATGTCAGAGCCAGGGCTCTCGGGTCAGCCCCAGTTCTCCGAGGGCCATCCCCTACAACAATCCTCTTTTAAGTGAGAGATTTCCATCAACCTCAGTCAGGGTGTGACCAGGTCCTCTCTTCAGATTTGTGTCTTGCTTGAAATAATGCAATACCCTCTTTCCAGAGAGACGCTTTAGAGCATCTTTGGCTTGCAGGCCTTAAATCACGCTGCGAGAGACAATCCCTAAAGAGCACATGGAACCCTGCTCTTTGGCTAACTACGTAATTAGCAGATGAGCGCGGTCATCCTAATTGCTTCCTGTGGAGAGGTTACATTTGACATCAGTTTTTCCTGACCGTCATTCGAATGACTTGTCCCTTTCTAGCCCTGCATGGAATATCACGCAGCTTGTTAAGTCTCCACAACTCTTTCCTCCTGGTTTTGTAGGAATGCCAGATTTATAAAACTCATAACGTCTTTCCTGAGGAACTAATGACACGTCCAGGTACTGTTCGTGGTCAGCCATAAGCGCACTCCTGCAGCCCATAAAAGGCTTTCTTGAGAAATTACCATTTCATTTACATCAGTCCAAATGTGGTTTTAATTTTTGCAATAATATAAAATGATGCAAGGCATAGGCAGGACAGGTAAATGTGTCTGTTTAAACTCTTAATAGCTACATGCTTACCCTCTAATTTCCTCTGCAGTCATTCAGAGCATCTGCTAATGCTCCGCTAACCAACCACATGGTTTATCAAGTGAGAAAGTACAGCAAGTCTGGCTTTTGGTTATTCATATCTTGATGCACGTAGAGTGCGATGGTGCTTTGATTCTGTTTAGTCTCAATTTACACGGGTATAATCCCCTGTCTCAGGTGATGGGTCTCTGCTCCATCACACCCTGCTCAGAAGATCCAGGCAACAGGATCCCTGCTCTATCCTCCACCTCCCCTTGGACGTAGCCTACCTCGGTGCACGGGGGCACCCAGACGATAATAAAACAGGTATGGTTTTTCAAACACTTTGAGACCAAGTGCTGGCCACCTCCATGGTGCCCACAAAGCCCGCTGGCCACGCAGGCCATCATTAAACAGGCAGTCTTTTAGAAAGGGAGACATGCACGCCTCCCTGTTTTTGTCTTGATCCCTTTTTTTTCCAGTTCTATTTCCATAGGGAAGTTGAAGAGGGCTTAGCTGTAACACCAAAGCCCTTTGTGGGACGTGCTGGGGCCGATCACAGGACCGAGGCCGGTAAAAAGAGCCAGCAAGAGGCAGGGTGCAACAGGCAGCACCCGGCGTCACACAGACCTGCTGCTCTGCTCCCTGCGTGACTGCAGCCGCCAACACCACCCAAACATGAACCCGAAGGTGCTTTAGGAGCTCCAAACCCCTTTTTGCATTTAAGTGGAACTGGCAGCCTGATTTAAGCCTTTTGTTGCCTTGTCAGAGTAAATCAGCATTTGCCATTTGCTCTCCAATAGTTTCAGCCCGGCTATTTTGCTCTAAAAAACCTGCTGGGCCAATTCCTTCCCTGCTCGCAGGCTCCCCTGTGACTCAGCTCAGGGCAGACAACAGGAGGTATTTCTGAACATAGCACCCATTAGCTGTAAAGCTCTGACACAGGCCACTTCAACCCAGGATAAATTTATTTTTTCCCTGGCATGCATTTGTCCTGTTGTTTTTTTCAACCCTCGTAAGAAGACGCAGCATTCACAGAGCATTAGGCTCCTTCTACAGCCACAGAAGCTGCCAGATCCACCAGAAAGTCAACCAGAAGCTCAACCAGCACCTCCAAGGAAGCATCTCCATGTGCTCGCCTGTTGTTATTCGCTTCCCTCGACGTGTGCCCTGCAGCCCTGGCTGCCAGCAGACTTTTGGATAAGAGACCTTCAGTTTGACCCAGGACAGCTGTATTTTGTTCCTGTCTATTCAATGCTGTCTAGATGTCTGATGGATTTCCCCCCCCACCCCCCTTGCACAGATCTTAACTGGATTGTAGCTTCCTTGGAGAATAAGCTGTTCATAAATGGGCCTCTTAGCTCTTTCCTATTTTTAGATTCTGGTTTATTTCAAATTATTTTGGCAGTATCTTCAAATTAACATTTGATGCTAGCTGTGGAGATGACTGAGGGCTTGAAATAGAGCTGCACTCCAAGAACTCAATAGTTTGAGATACAGCATCAGTGTCACAGCAGCTTGGGAATCAGTATTGTAATGCCTGGCAGGTCCAAAGTTCATATTTTAGTGAGTGATGTTTACAATACTTCAAACGAAGTTCTTCTAACTCACAGCTGTGCAAAGCCATGGACACCAAACATGCCACAGAAAGCCCTACGAGCCTGGTCAGGGCTGCGTTCGAATCCTCACGCAAGGGTCCTACCTGCTTCGCTCCGTGTAGATCCATGCAGACAGCCCGCTGCACAACCAGGATCTCCATAAGGACAAGGATGCAATTTTAAGGAGAGTAATTTTTGCAATAGAGTCTATGCTTGGAGTGAAACATCCAAGACAGACGAGCCTCTGTCATCATGTGGAAATGAACACAGGAAGGAGCAGGAGGGATCTGGGCGTCTCGTTCGGGCACCCATCGAGCTGCAAGCAGCCAGCACCCACACGCAGCAGCAATTGGCTCAACCCAGAACGCTCCTTAACCAGCCTCTTCCCTTACAAAGGCCAGCTACTGCCCAGCGAGTAAACAAATACACACAAAAACCAAGCGGTTTTTTGTTCAAGCGACAAACCTTGGTTTGCGTATTACTCCGTTCTCCAGGGCTACGGCCAAGCGATGCAACTACAGCGGCGTGCATTGCCCGCGGGTGTGGGGTCTCTCCAGGGCAGCGACATTAAAGCCCAGCAGCGCAGAGAGGTTTTGGGATGGAGATTTACCGGCGGCACTCGCTCATGCCTCCCTCCAGAGGGGCCTGGGGTTGCCCACGAGCAGCAACCGCAGCGCGTGCGAGGTGAACGAAGCGCGCACAAATTTGAGAGTAACGGGATACGTTACGACGTTAAAGACACCGCAGAGAAAATGCGCGCCAAGTCACCGAAGGTCCCAGTTCTCACAAGGGCCCTCCAAAGGAATTGAGGTTTGAGAGTAGGAGAGCCTTAAGAAAAACAGTGATAAGGGTTTTTTTTGTTTTGGTGGGTTTTTGTTTTTTGGTTGTTTTTTTTTTAAGTTCTTCATCAGTGCTAAGAACAAACTGCTTTAAAATCAAGGTAGAATGAACACAGACTAAGACAAGATCAATGGATACGTAACTCGGGGTGGTGTAAGCGGTCTCCCCGGGACCGGGACAGGTTGTGTCTCCCCACTGCACGCTGCCTTTCTACGGGCAACGCCGAGTACCCAAAAGCAGAGTCCCAGCTCACGCACTGGGGCCGAACGCGGGCTCCATCCCACGGCGCCTGCTGCGCCCTGCGTGTGCCATGCCTCGTCTTGCCCACACTGGGTGCCTGCCAGGATTCGGGCTGTTTGTCTGCTTTGTTTCTCCAGCGCAGAGCTCAAGCAGGGCAATTACAGGCTAGCAAGGAGCCAGCCCAGTCCCTCACACCCTGCTAAGCCCCGGGGGCTGCAGGGCCCCGCGCGGGTGCTGGTGTTTCAGGGCGGGAGCAAGGTGCTGGTGGAGAATTACATGGGTGGACGGGGTGGTCTGAGCCCTCGCGCTGCTGGCAGCTCACGGGGGTCTCGCTCCCTGCAAGGCCACGTGGCCCCCAAAGGGCTCTGCTTGTGCTGTGGGGTGCCAGCAACCTCCATACACGTTCGGAGCAGTCGAGTGTACGGCCCCGAGAGCTAAACCCACAGCAAACACCACAGGCTTAAAGAAACGCAAATATTATTATTAAAAGTTCCCCTAAAGGTTTTTCTTTTTCAACTAACACGAGAATCCAGCCTCATTTGGAAGCACCGAGCTCCCAAAGCCGCAACTTTATACAGCGGTGACCCAAGCGCTGATGTGAACTCCAGGCTGCCGGTTAAACTCATGCTGCTCGTTATTTCTGCCCCGCACTTACAGATATTTTCCCACCGACATGAATCTAAAGCCAGCTGATGGAGGCTTGGGGTGAAGTTGCACAAGACGACCCCACAGCTCGCCCACGGGAGGGGAGAGGACCTTCCCTCTGCATCTTCCCGCTCCCACGTGCCATCCAGCCTCTTCCCTGGCGCCAGCCCTGGGGCTCAGCAGGTTTTTAAGTGCAGCCTGGGATGCAATCTGGCAGAGCTGAACGGTTTTCTGAGAGTGGGTCAAAGTAACTCTGAGTAAAGGGTCCGGTGCTTTGGACTCATCATCTGGGACCAGGGGAGGGATGGAGTTAGACGGTCGTGAACTCTTCATGAGATGATTAAACAGATCCCACAGAGCGCGATACATGGGGTAAGTGTTCAAAAAACGGGCAGATGTGGCACTTGGGGACATGGTTCAGTCTAGTCTACCCTTGATTGGCTTAGTGTGGACTTGGTAGTGTAGGTTAATGGTTGGACTGGATGATCTTAAAGGGCTTTTCCAACCTAAATGATTCTATGATTCTATGAGTACCCACTACCCATCACCTAAGGACTGCTGCATCTTCAGGATTTCATCTTGAGGATGAAATACATGCAGGACCAGGCAGCGTGCTGGGGAGGTCACTGGCACTTGTGTTTTCACAGCTCCTTTTATGCCCACAGAAGCGCATTCGCGTGTACCCTGCCCGAGGCGACCGCGCACGCACAGCACGGCGTCTGCTCCAGGAATGCAGTGTAAACGCATGTCATTTTTAGTGCTCTCCCAAAATTATATAAAGCCAAGAGAGAACAATGTTCTGCATGTAACCCCTCCACAAAAATAAGCAGCTGCTTCTTCGTTTCTCTCCTCTCAAAAAAAAAAAAAAAAAGCAGATGTGTAAGAATATTTATAAACAGAAAATACTGAAGGAAATTAAAAACATGCCCAGCTAACCATACTGTAATGGTAGGGCACGTGAAGGTTTGCAGAGCGTGTGCCCTCGGTAAGTAGCTCCAGGCTCTCAAGAGCACAGGGAGCAGCCTCTCCCTGTGCAGCGTGCCTCCCACAGGGATTCACTCCAGCAGGAAGCCAGAATGTTGGTTGGGTTTTTTTTTTTTTCCCCCCTTTTCTAAAAAGCATATTATTCTCCCTAATCCCCTCAGAACAAGTCTCATTTGTGATGCGTTTGTATGTCCTCCACATAACACCGTGCTTCAAAAAAAAAATACTAGAGGTCCAACATTGGTGCCTGTCCCAGTCCTTTTACATTATTCCAGCAGGAAAAGGAGAATTTTAAAGAAAAGACCGCAGTAAACAGCCCTTTGCTCACTGCCCTCTGCCTCCACCGTCACCGCAGGGGGTTCGGTCACAGCGCTGTGAGCATCACCCCCACGCCAAGGATAGCGAGGGGAAATGCAACCCACGGGCCGTAGCACTGGACCAACACCCCGCCAGTCAGTGTCTCCTTTTGCCGTCAACCAGCAAACTATATCTGCACAATCACAAACAGATTTTTTTTAAGTAAGTTTTTCCAATTATTCTCCCCACCACCTTTCCCAAGATTACCACCCACCTCTCTTCTCCAAGGGGGCCAGCCTGAAGCAGCCCCTTCCCCAGCCAAGCGGATCCTCTGATGCTATGGACCAGAGTGGAAAATCCCTAAAGCCAGCAGCGGCTATCTTATCTGGGCGCTGGAGCCTCATTAGGATTTACTAAGTGCTAGCATCTGACATCAGGCCAATAAAATAAAGCACATTAAGCAACTGCTGCACTGAGCCAGTTGGTGTTGGAAGCTGTGCAATCTCATTTAGTAAGCAAGATTATTTGCACTGAGAAGCGTTTACTTTCCCCCCCGGAGATCAAGCGGAGAAGCGTGTCAGGGCTGTGAGAGCAGTCTGTGCAGAGCAGATCTTAGGGGACAAAGTCCCCCGTGCCTCATGGAATCGTTTAGGTTGAAAAACACCTTTAAGATCATTGAGTCCAACTGTTAACCAAGTCCACCACTAAACCATGTCCCGAAGTGCCACATCTACACATCTGTTGAACACCCCCAGGGATGGTGACTCCACCACCTCTCTGGGCAGCCTGTTCCAATGCTTGACCACCCTTTCCATGAAGAAATTTTTCCTAATTTCCAATCTAAACCTCCCCTGGCGCAGCTTGAGCCCATTTCCTCTCGTCCTATCACTAACTACTTGGGAGAAGAGACCAACGCCCACCTCACTACCCCCTCCTTTCAGGTAGTTGTAGAGAGCGATAAGGTCTCCCCTCAGCCTCCTCTTCTCCAGGCTGAACACCCCCAGCTCCCTCAGCCGCTCCCCACCAGCCCTGTGCTCCAGACCCTTCCCCAGCTCCGCTGCCCTTCTCTGGACACGCTCCAGCACCCCAATGTCCTTCTTGTGCTGAGGGGCCCAAAACTGGACACAGCATTCCAGGTGCAGCCTCCCCAGCGCCGAGCACAGGGGCACAATCACCTCCCTGCTCCTGCTGGCCACACTATTCCTGACACAAGCCAGGATGCTGTTGGCCTTCTTGGCCACCTGGGCACACTGCTGGCTCACGTTCAGCTGCTGTCGACCAACACCCCCAGGTCCTTTTCCACCCGGCAGCTTCCCAGCCACTCTTCCCCAAGCCTGGAGCGTTGCAGGGGGTTGGTGTGACCAGGTGCAGGACCCGGCGCTGAGCCTCGCTGAACCTCGCTACTGAACCTCCCTGCGTGCATCCCGCTGCCCGCGCGGGGATAAGCTGCCGCGGCAGCGGCTCAGCTCAGAAGCAGATTTGCTCAAGCCTTCTCTAGAACTGGGCCAACACCACAAGCTGAAACAATCAACGTTTTAGTGAAAGGTTAATTGTTATATTAACTTACACCCCCTCCCCCCCCCCCTTTTTTTTTTTTAAACTCTTTTCCCCAGAAACCTGCCTCTGTAACGTCACCTGTGTCAGGACCCAAGGACGAGGGACATGGTTCCTTCTAACTGCCTGCACAGGTCTTGGCACAGCCATTGGGAAGAAGAGCTTCGTATTTATCTTCCCTGTAGTTTTTACTCAAATTAATAAAAGCTTAATTAATTGAGGCCAATCACACTTACATTACAAAGGCAGCTTTCTCTCTCCCAGGTCTCCTCCACTTTTAAAAAACAAAATGTTGCTGTAATAAAATGCAAAGCATCCCATCAATTAACGAAACCGTCCTCCCAGAACTTAATGGGTTAAACCGTGCAATCCCATACAAGCCTACATAGACCACATCACTCTTTTCTTAAATCAAGGGTAGTTTGTTACAGGCAAGTGTGGGGAAATTTTCTGTTCTGCAAGCGTGATCAAAAGGGCCTGATTAAAGCCTTCAAGAGGCTTTCAAGATAGCGTGACAAAATTCTCAGCTTTTAAACAAAGCAAGCCTGTTCTATTATCAGGAAGCACGCTCGGAGGCAGCAGATGATCTTACAGTAGCAATATCTTTTAAAACAGGAAGAACCAAGAGTTAAGTGACTAACTAATGGAGATAAATTCCACATATCCTTCAAGCACTCTTTCCAGGGATCCTCTTCAGCTTTTCAAAACGTCGTGCCTTGAACTGACATACATTCTGCACCAATCCATTTGCATTTTTCTAATTGCTTATATAGAAGTCCAATGTATCAAGACGTCATTTTGGTATGCTGCACAGCACAGTAAATGAAGAACACTGTTTATGCAATGTGAATACATTTAACTACTGAAGAAAACAAGAAGCAGCTTAAGAGCATACAAGGGAAAGAACCAGGGTACGAGCAGTATAAGAGGCAAGACACTTGAAAATCCTTTCGAATCCAAGTACTGATGGATCCAAGTCCAAATTTAGAATCAGATTCTTAGCGCAGATCCTAGTCCAGCTTAAAGGCTGAGGTCTCTGTACAAAGAAAAGGCTGAAAACCCAATGAAATCGGATATGAATTTCAGAGCAACCAACCACATAACCTGAGCGCAAGCCTCAAAGAGCTGACCGAGAAAGGCACAGGTTGTTCAGACACTCGCACCTGGCTTATTTGGCCAAAAGCTTCCCTTGCTCAGCCCAAGGGCACCCAGAACTCCGGCAGCACTCGGAGCGGGAGCAGCAGCGAGTGCCGCACACCGCGCTGCCTGCGCGTTCATGGTCACCAGGAGCCCTCTTACCCCTTCCTCCGAGGACACGTTGCAGATCCACTGCTCTACCGCACAGAATGAGCCACCCTTAACTACTACGGCTGCTATTCCGCTTAAATCTGCTGTCTGCTCACTCCGCTCTGTTGGGGAGCAAGGCCAGGGCGGGCAGCCTGCCCCGGGCACACCGGCTCCGATGCGCTCGGAGCATCACTGCAACCCCCCGAGACGCTGCACCCTTGCACGCCACTCGGCAAACTGGATTCGGCAGCAGCAGAGATAAGCGTTTATGATCAGAATCGGTTCATCTCCTTTAGAGGTTCAGCTCCCAGCTCTCCTGTGAAGCCAGACACCTCCCAGCCAGCAGCAGGGCTTCCTAAACCCTGGGTTGGAGAAACCCCCGGCTGCTTTGCAGAAGCTGCTTGGAGGTCCGCCTTTCATATCACCCACCTTCTTGGCCAGGAAGGTGTTGATACTTTCTTTCCTATCAAAAGCAAAGTGGCCACAGAGGTATCTCCAAACAGGTGAAAACCCTCCAACAGAAAAGGTCTGAATTCAGCTGGTGAGTAAACCTGAAATTTTGTTCTTGTGAAGGAGGTTAATCCCACACAGCCCGCTGGGATTTGTGCCTTTGCAAGGCAGCTGCTTTCTCCCAGTTTAGTTGCGAACGCTCGGTATTTTGCAGGGTTTGGTGTTTTGTACCAGCAGTTTTACATGTGCTAAAGGCTTCTGGGAAGGGTTTTGTGGTTTACGGTGAATGACAGCACCCGGACTCAGCGTACTGTGAACCTCCCAGCTGAGCTTTACTCCACGGCACCCGTTACTGAACGGTCCTGGGTTTAACTGTTCCAAGACAGTTTCTCTTCTAGCTGTGCATTGCCCGGATCTGATAATTAAGAATAAATACTTTAAATAATCTTCTTTAAACTGGTATATTTTGCTTTCTGAAGCTTGTACTGTAAAATGTCATTCGCACGTAATTTGCTATCGGTCCACACAACATGTAAAACTACTTAAGGTTTAATGGGTGTGAATTTGAGTTGCACCGGTTGACAAGAAAGATTGAGTGTGGCATGGGCTTTGAGGCATCTTTATGATGTTTGGAAAATTCATTGGCTGAAATGCTCTTGCACAGCAATTTTTTTTTTATTTAAATAGAGCTCTGTCCTCTCTGGTGAGAAAGCAAGGCTTATTTCAGGTCTCTGCTGGCTGTAAAAAGCTACTTGAATGCCACACTGCAGCTCGACATTTTTGCAATTGCTCCAAGTAACCCAATGAATCCTGGGTTTGCTTGAAGTTTTTGCACAAGTCGTGAAGTAGAAATCAAACATAACCTTATCTTCCAGGGCTCAGGCTAAGCGGGGTGTTAACGGCCGTGTACAAATCCACTACATTAACAAGCTCTCGCCAGATAATGCCCTGGTTTGCTTTGGTACACATCTAGCAGTGCCGCGCTGACAACAAATCAAGCAGAGTATTTTCTGTGAACATGTTTGTTTTAGCTGTTTTATCAACGCTACCAGATCTGGAGAGATCTACTGTCTTCCTTCACTCTCTAGCACCTGTGGTCACAGATGACTTAAAAAAGAAAAACATTTTCACTAAGTGTTTGGGTATCTGACTACCATGAGTCAAGGCACTTTTAAGAGCTCAGAAATCAAACAAAACAAATTCAGTTACACAACAAATTCAGAAATACTCTATTTAAACAGACTTCTGCCTCCTAGGATTTGCTGTGTGACTCCTGCAGACTTGCGATATGCATTTCCCCCCCCAAGCTAAAAAAACCCCACCACATTAAACTGCAATAGCCTGCACTAATTCCACACAATCCATAATGGCATATTTGTATTAATATTAAGGCACTGATCTACCCCCAGCAGGACCAGGTTTATCACCATCTATTGTGCTATACAGCGACAAAAAGTTTAAGAAAAAAAGAATAATTCCACATATTTCCCTTGCACGCTTCCTACACTAACAGGGCCATTTTAGTAAGTCTGCTAAATAACTTTATTCTCTTTTATCCCTGTATTAAGCGGGATACAACCATGCACTTTTCCAAAGTAACTCTGAATACCTGTCCCAACAGGCAATCTTTCAATCTTCAAGAAGTTAGAAAATTGACATCACCAGCGTTTAAAAGAAAAACCAAACCAACCCCAAAGCCACAACCCCCCAGCCCCAACTCTAAATTCCCCACTTACACCGAGCCCATTCTGCTTTGTTCAACCTGGCAGAGGCCCCAAGCGTTTTCAAGGGTGTGCTTGGGTTTATTTTGCGGAGCTCGCCCCAAGGTCAGACCTTGCATGAATGGACCTACATGAATCATTCTTTCCGCCTGCTTTCCCACTCTGGATTATCAGTGTGCTTGATTACAGTAATTAGCACTAGGCTTTCATTCCAGCATATTCTACCATTACCGTCTCCTGCACCAGCACAAGCGTTTATTCTCTTTCAGTTATTAAATAAAGCCTCAGTGATAGAATAACTTCAGCAGCAAATATATTTGTTACATGCTTTCCTCAGTTCTTATCTGTGGTTCAGATTAACTGTTAAGTGCCACTACAGCTTCAAGTGTAGCCACCCCGAGCGCTCACTCCACAAGCAATCACTGGAAGAATGATGAGAACAAAAAAGAATGACAGGCAACACTATTTCCTTCCACTTAAAAAAATCATCCACTTGAACTATTACGTTCTAACAAACATTAATATGCAATCAAGCGAGAAACAGCCAGCATCACTTAGTTCTATACAGGCAATAAAACCACCAAAGGTCAGCAGAAATCAGCTGGTGTCCTGGTTTTAGGATTCAACACAGAGCAACTACTTCAGTCCATTTGGGAGCTCTAAACAGAAAGTGCATCATTTCCATTTAATAAACAATCAAATAGATAAAAGTTACACATAAACCCAGGAAAAAACCTTATGGAAAGCAGAGAAAAAAGGAGCCCCGTTGCCTTTGCCGGCATCTCCGGTTCTTGCCTTCTCTGCCAACACCTGGGGAGTTCCTTCGTGCTCTGCCACCCCCAGCCCAGAGCACACCAGAGCGAGCCTCGCAGGCCACCCCAGAAATTATTACTCCGAGCGGGTACTCTGCATTCAAGTGCGATCACAGCAACGTGCTTGGGCATTTGCCGGCTGCCCCAATGGAGTCAACAAGACAACTTTTACGGGAATTCCTCCCTCAGCAGAATTCCTTCTCGAGTATTCTAACCTTTAGCAGGACACGTATTTGCTCAAATACAAAAGCTACTTAAGTTTAAAAGTCAACCTTAACTCAAACAATACCTGGGTAATGGATTGCAGACCAATTATTTCTTGCCCTTCTTGTGTTACAGTTCCAAGCCAACACTGAAAAACGCACTTTTGCTGCACTGCTAGAGACTAGCGGGTAAACTGACGTTGAAGCCAGCAGATAAAGGAAAAACTGTATTAAAAACTTGTTTCTCAAGTACTGGAATCAGTCCATTTGTCAATTATCTGTTTAGCCAAGTAATTCATCTGTGCTTCTAAAAGCAGCAAGTGCTTGGATTAACGCTGGCAGAGTTGGGTAGATGACGATGCTGACTGCTTCTAGGAGCTGGACAAGCGAGTTCAAGTCATTAAACACATTCAGCTCCTCTAGTTACACTAATGACCGATTATCTTTTAATCCCCGGCAAGGGGTAGATCAACTGTGATCCCACACAGAACCGCAGCACTCACTGATGTGGTTACAAGCGCAACACTGCGAGCAGCTGAGTAAGTTATTCCATTTCTGTTCCTGAAGCGTGGTTGCTGGTCAAAGGCAACGTTGTCCCCGCAGGAAGCCCCCTTTTCCCACCAAGGGCAAGCAGTGCCCAGTGCCCTGCTCAACCAAGGAAAAGCAGCTGTCGGCTACAAGAAACTCAATTAAGTCTTAAAACCACTTTCTATCAAGTCAATAAGGCCAACTCTAAGCAGATGTTTGGGGTCATTCCCCTACCCCTCTAAGTATCACTAGGAGGAGGAACCATCAATTACGTGATGTACTACACCCAGCATTAGCTCTCTGCAACTGTGGGTATAAAACAAACTGGGTTTCTTCCCCAGAGTACAGCCTTGGGCTACAATTCCCCTCCCAGCACTTTGCTGACAAGGCACCACCATCACCCCTGCATGTAGGCTACTGCAGCACCCTTCGGGGCTGCGTGCCCCCAAACCAGCCCAGCAAGCTCCAGCCCTGCTCATCTGGGTCCCCCAGAAAATGCAAGAAGAAACAGGGGGGGGAAAAAAAAAAAAAAGGGTGGCTAGCACACCTAGCTTTTTATGTGACCACATGAGAAAGGTGCCCTCAGCACACCCTTCTGGATTTGCATTTATCTTTCCTTATCTTTAATACTCAAGAACTTAACACTCCAACCGGAGCCCTGGCCTCTCTAGGGCAGTGCTCAGCACCAGCTGTTCCCAGTCAGTTGAGCAATCAGATTTTTACCACTTGTCGTGTGAGACTGATCAAACCACAGAGGGAAGGGACCTGCTTTCAAGAAAAAGAGATCCTTCCTTGATTTCATGGGCGTATTTGAAACAGCTGCAAGGGATGGGCTCAACACCACCAGCTGCACCTGCACAAGTGCAGGGACCTGGCAGGGGGCTAAAGCAAGTCCTGGTGAGCCAGTCAAGCCCCATTCCAAAGCCGGATGGTGTGATTGTTATTTTCCTTGCCAAATCCATATTTTTTCAAGTGTATCCCTTGACAGTACTGCCACAAGACACTTTTGGGGACCACCTTCAGCTTTTCTTCCTGCCCCAGGCCAGCCGCCTCTCCCCACCCGGCGTTCAGCAGCACCATGGTGTCTGCTGCTCAGCTCAGCCCGGTCTGGCAGCACCGACGGCACTGACTGCTTCATTATTTCCCCTTTAGCAGCAATGCTTTGGCTTCAGGTCCCACAAATGTGACAGTAAGGAACTCTGCCTTCACTTAACCCAGAGCAACAATGCTCAGAGAGGCTTTGGAGGAGAAGCTACACCCTTCCAGGGTCCCAGCAGACGGCAAAGCATCGCTCGCTGGGGCTCCCAGGGCAGCGACACATCTCTGCACCGTTACAGGTAGTGAGAGGTCTGGGGAGAAATTGTTTCCTGCAGTAGCTTAGCAAAGAGTTGAGAAAACCAACATATTAATGCGGGAATAATTTTTTTTTCAACCCCTACACAGATGAATTTGTCTTTTGCAAGTAGGCAGCCAGCTTCTGGCACCCAGAACTGCACGTGGGTGGCTTATGGATGCTGCAAATCCCAAACCAGCAAGCTATAAATTCCCAACGTAACCAGTCCAGGTAGGATGCTTGCAGAGCTGCACAGCCCAAACACCTTGTGGCACGTCGGCTCTCAGCCCCCCTCGGGCACAGAAGTGGGGTGCAGCAAACCCGCGTCCCTCGGGCAGCCCATCGCACCCGGAGCACGTCAGCGTCTTGGGCTCGCAGCTGGATGCCGGAGTCCCAGAGTCTGGTCCCGCCTCCCAAGCAGAATTTCTGCTTTTCGAAAGATGTTTGTAATTTAATGGCATTTTAATATAAAACAAATAAAATAGAAAAAGCACTCCGAAGGAAGCAGAAGTCAGCCAAAAGCCTCAACAGTTAGGGTACAGCACGAGGCTCCCTCCCTCCTGCAATGATCCAGCCCCCAGCCCCCTTGCCCAGGTTTCAAGGTGGAAAGAACAGATTTACTGATTAGACTGAAACTGGCTACAGAATTCCAGAATAAACATGAATATGGCACTGCACCAGCCACGCTCGGTTCTCTGCAAACAGGCAGGGTTGCAGGGACCCATCACCAAGCAGAGCCCTGGCTCCCCAGGGAGCCCCTCCGGCAGCCCCTTCCTGCACCCCCATGGCCAGGAGCTGCAGCAGAAGCTAACTCTTCCCCAATTTTAACATTTTCAGGTCTTATTTGCAAAGCCATGGAGGTCTTTTCTTGCGTTAAGAGCCCGGAGCCCAGGCAGAGCACCCTACACCCACATTTACGCTCCCAGCGAGCCGTGAGCGTACAGCACACGGGAGCATCGCCCCCCTTGTCAGCAGGAGCAAAATTAAAAAAGGGTCCAATTTAAAAGGCTGCCACGCTCAGCAACATGAAACAACACCCTACAACCGCTACTTGTGTTACAGCTCCTTGTGATCTGGCTTGATGAGAATTATCCTCACACCTCCCAGGTTTGCCGAATCAAACAAGGAATTTGGCAAGCCACCTGCCTCGGCAAAAGCAGACTTTGTTTTCTCTTGTTTAATGTTAAACCAACCTTTTTTCTTTCAAAGTAACAGGAAAACAGGCTCCCTCCGCGAAATTAAAACGTCCGTCTTCACAACAGGAAGATTTTTACAGTCACCGAGAGGTGATTTTGGGTATTATTGCGATACATCCCACATCACCGCGGGAGAAAGAGGACCCCCCCGTGCCCAGGAGGTGTAGGCTGAGCCCCAAAAGCCGAGTGCCCCCCCTCGCAGCGCAGACACCCCGGCTGTGCGCGGACGCCTGCCCGACGCCGGCAGCACGGCCAGCCCCGCCGGCTGCTGCTCCCTGCACCGCCCGGGTCTTCCCTCCTCTCCGTCCATCTCCTCCTGCTACTCCTCCAAAAAAGCCCTGGCTGGAGCACTTGGTAAGGGACAGTCCAAAAGGAAAAACAAAGACATAAAGCTGTGTAATAGGCGCGTTTGAACTCAAATACAAACCGAGTCGCTTGAAAACACCCTCTGTTCCATAATAATTTCTTTAAAACTCAGGATATGTGTTTTCCCTTTTCTGTCACAGCTTTGGCAGATGAACGAAGAGACGGCAAACGGCTTGTACGCGTGACGACAACATTTTTAAGTTACAGCCCCGTTCAAAGCCTTTCAGTACGCTGGGTGCCCCGGAGAGCCGGGCAGTCGGGCAGAGCCCCAACGCGCCGTGGGAAGGCAGGGCAGCTTGGGGTGCCCAGCCCTTGCCCAGGGCAACCCCACGGCGATGGAAACACCACGGGGACCGTGCCCGGCGTGGGCGCAGCACCTCATCCCTCACGCAGCCCATCGCACCGCTCCTTCCTGTGCCGGGGAGGGTTTGTTTTCACATGGATCTACGCACAAAGCCTATTTTCAAGCTAGCCGCGGTGTCTTAGCAAAGAATTTTCCAGAATACATCTTTGCGGGGTTAAATACAAGTGTGAGCGCACTTACACGGTAATTACTACCAGCCCGCGGGGACCCCGGAACGCACCAGCCTGCGCGGAGAAACTTCTCACCGACTTTACTCGTGCCTTTCTAAAATAAACCCCGACAGCCTGTGAACTCGGTCCAGGGCATGAGTCCAAGCCCTCTGCAGTGCTGAGCACCACAAACTTTGAAAGCGGATCTTTATGAATTAATAGTAGGGGGGAAAAAAATAAAAAAAATAGTAAGGCACGGAGAACGCTAGCTGCTCTGCGGGAGCGCGGGGAAGAGCGGCTGAAGCAGCGCTGCGCTCGGAGGGGAGCGCTCGCTGGCCTGTATTTGGGGGTATATATGGAATCGTATAGGTTTAAAAGGACCCCGAAGGCTGCTGCCCCCCGGCCCCGGGTACCAGCGCCCGACCCCGGCTCCATCCCCGCCGGAGCGACCCCGTTCCCCGCCGCTCCCCGCTCCGCTCCCCCGCTCCGGCTCACCCTGGAGATGGTCAACGGGGCACTGAAGTCTTTCCCGCCCACCAAGCGAAAACCCCACGGCGAAGGACCACGCAGGACCACCGAGTGGGACATAGCGGCGGTGGGGGGGGGAAGTTTTCCCTGCCCGCGGGCGGCTGAGGCTCCCACTCGCGATCACGGAGCCACTTTGCGCGTCTCCTAATCTCCGGGATGGGTCGAGCCCGCCTCCCCGTCACGCCCCGCAACACGGGGCGTGACGGGGAGGCGGGCTCGACCCGTCCCCACCATCACAGGGGGGGAGTTTTTTTGGGATTCCCCCCCAAAAACATTTTTACGAGCATTCAGTGCAGTCAAAACCTCCGCTTCCTGCGCCTCCCGCCCTCCGGAGCGGCAAGCAAATGCTGTAGCGGGCGGATAAACCTCTGGTCACCACCGTTTTATTCGCCCCGAGCAGTATGTCGAAAGAGAAAAGAGCAAATGGCAAGAAAAAATGGCAAGCGAATCCTCCGGTTGGGTTTCAAGCGGTTTGGGAATTCAACGCTGGGGTAGCGCCAGGCAGCGCGGAGCATCCCTGCTTCCCGCTGGTGCGGCCGAATCGGCGCCCGTCAGAGCACCCAGAAGGTGCCCACGCTGTTTAATGCGGTGGCTCGTAGGCGCGCAGCGGTCGCGGGGAGGTGGGATGGGCGGGCAGCACAGCTGCTCTGCGTCTCCCCCCCGAAAGCAAAACTCAAAAATGCCTGGGCTTGGGAAAGCTCCCTCTCTTCCTGGAAAGGGTTGGGCCAGAATATCCCACTTCAAAACAGGACCTAACAAAGGATTCATTGTTTGAAAAGTCCAGTTTCATCAAGTTACCTTCTTATTGCTTACTTTTTGTGACTTTGATTTATGTCCTCTTTGCTGTGAAGTCTTTTTGCATGTGTTTGCTCGTGACACGGGAAGGTTCGTGTGACTGGCTCACCGCTGTGCCCGTGTTATCCGGGAGGCTTTGGTCCGGGACCAGGGGTGGGACCTGAGACTTTTAAACATGCTCCCGAGCCGTGCTGCAGCCTCGTGATTTAGCAACGTGAATACAGCGAGCGTGCAAGCCCAAAACACAATAACCTTTGTTTGCTTTGCTAGAAAGGTGCCCACAGAGTTGCAGCTCAGCCGCAGCTGGCACCAGCAGAACTTTCACCCCTACTCTTTGTTCCACGCCAGCGCGTGCCTCCACCGAGAGCGGCTTTTGTCTGTGCAACTGGTGATGAATCATTACCTCCTCATTCCTGTATGATATCACCGAGCCTGCAGAAGTCTGGGAGTGGGCTGGCCTGAGGTTTCTTTGCTTGCATTAAAAAAATCCACCCAGCCAAACACCAAAATTTGTCTCGCGGAGAGCTGGAGGACTAGTTTATGTCCCACCTCTCCCGCTCTCGCCAACGAGGAGCGCTTCCCCGAAGGACTGAGTTAAAGAGGTGCGCAAATGCGGCGTGTTGGCACTGGCGTCTCCTTCCTCTTAGGAGGGAGAAGAAAGCAATCTTTTCTGTAAAAGAAACTAAGTTTGCTGGAAAACAGCAACAATAAAAACAAAGAAAAGCAAAAGAGCAGAGAAAAAAATGGAGACTGCAGCTCTGTGGAGTCAAACATTTTCCACTGGCATCCGTCGGGGCTTCATTACCGGGTGGTTTCTCAATTGCATTCAGGCTGTGAGTGGCAGGCTGTGCCGCCCAGCAAGCCGTCAGGGTTTTCAAAGAAATTTGCTGGCACAGGAAATAGATGATCAAAACACAGAAAACCCCACTATTAAAGTATTCATTTCAAAAGCTGATGGGAAAGCTGCTGGCTCCGAGGCACTTTTCTCTTTGGGGCCTTTTGAATGCTCAGCCTAGGTTACCCCTCATGTAACTAAAGGCTTGGCGAAAACTTAACCCAAGTAAAAAACAATTAGAATCAGCCAAATTGGTATAAACTTGTGGGTGTGCTTGTTCCAAGTGAGACTGTATTCCAAAATACATTAAAGTGAGCTGAAGTAGAGGCAGTTTTACTCTGAATAAAAGTATCTGCAGTTGAGTTGCTCCTGAAGGAAAGTGTCCACATGCAGAGCAGCCCTCAGATTTCAGAACTGCATCAGGAATGAATCTGGCACCCTTCTATCAGCCATAGATCTTTTTTCCCAGGATTTGGGGAATAAGAACGTCAGATAAAGAACTCCACATTTCACAGGTGCCTCATTTTCCTTCAGTTGCTCACACACCTTTTCACATGTGCTTTCTTTGAGCAAAGCCAATACGATTTTGCAGCCTGCAGAGGACCCAGTCATACTCTCACTTCAACCAACCAAAGTGGGCTCATATATTTCTTTTTTTTTTGTTTTTGATAACTTGAGAATTTAAAAATTATATTGTAAGTCACTTCCAAAAACCAGTTGGAGTTCTACTTCTGGAACAGGAATCAACAAAACCCACAGAAGATGATAGGAACCCTGCTGTGGGAGCAAGCCGTAACACCCAGCTAAAATACAGTATCTCCAACACGCTCATTCTTCTGCTGAGAGCTGCAACCCTATAGCGGGCTCTAACAAAGACACACATTATTCAAAAGAGAGGTCAAACATGTTCAATCTCATCACTCCATTCGCTTTATCTCCCCCCTGGCCCCCACCAATATGTTCCTCGGTGTTTGTTTCCAGTATTTTTCCACCCCAGTGTCTTATCACCTCTTTGTTTCTTTTTTTGAATATTCCATTCTGGCTCCCCTTTGCCGCTGGTGACACTCTGGGTTTCCTTCCTTTGTTATCAGAGACTGACTGGGTAAACTACGGATATCCAGCTCCGTGTTCTATTTTGAATGAGCATTCAGGCTTTCCATCTGCCACCCTCCCAATGTCTAGCAGAGGTCCCGTGCTTATCTGGGAGGCCCGATAATGACCCCCCAAGGCTGTTTTTGAACATCTGCCCACGTGAGAGCGATTTCAAGCATCATTATGGCTTGATAGTTCTTCTCCAGGTCTCAGGAGATTTTCTTGCTCTGCAGATTGCCTTCTTCTGGACTATGGCTGTTTCTCCTTAGAGCGGTTTCAGGAGGCTGAAGTTAGCCATGAGTCCTCTACAGCAGCAGGCTGGGTCTAGTGGAAGTAGAAATGAAATCCTCTGATATTTTCACATCAGTTTGAGGGTGACAAGTTGACGTATGTCTTGTTATGAACATTTTCTTCAGTGTTTTCCTTCTTATTAGGATAGAACTTAGTCATTCATAAATTGCTTGATAGACACAATTTGATTATCAGTCAGTGTTGAATCACTGTCTTCTTTGCACTGCCCCCAGGACCTTGATGAAAGATTTTATTTTTAGACTGTGAAAAAAATACCTGAAAAAACTTGAAAGTTCAGTAAATGACTATGTTTGTCAGACAGGTCTGCAAAAGGCTTGCTAAGATAAAGTTTCTTTGTTTTTCAGAGTTTCAGGTAGAATTCAGCCGCTGTATAGATGGATGGGCTTTTTTATGAGAGCCTAAAAACCTCTACCGCTACAACTCTGCTTGCTAGAGCAGGGGCATCTCTCTTGGTTGCATACACCGCACCTTGACAGGTTGCTGAGCATATCATCATGCACTTTCTGCTTTATTCCTGGCGGGCACAGCTTGGGTTTTGAAGCGGCTTCATGACATTCACGTGGCACTTATGACTCCCCTAAACCAGCAGCATCTTCTTGTAGAACCACCCAAATGTTTGTGGAGACCCCAGCATGACTGCTGGCACCTCTATTATCTGGCAGTTACGCTGGCTACCTCTCCGTTTCTAGCCGGAATATGTTTCACTGCAGGATTAACTATTTGACAAGGATATGTGAGCTGTACCTGGGAACGTGCTGGGAATTACAGTTTTCACTCATCCATCAGTCATGCCTAATTTGCCATCTAGAAAGGGCACATTTGGAAACGCTAAATCCTGTACATTGATGGAACGGCATCTGAAGAAGATGAAGTTAACAGTCAGACATTTTGTGGCCAAAGTTATAGATAAAAAGGGCATCTGAAGTGTGGGAAAGTGGTTATTTGGTACTAGTACAAATGATTAAACTGCAAGAAGTTTTAATAAGAGCTCATTTGGCAGGTCCCTACTTCATCTAGAAAGCTCTTAAGAAAAGTATTAACTGAAATTCTGTTGCATTCACATGCCTTTGGGTGAAAGGAGGGTTGTCATACATTTATATTACAAAGACGCTTCTCGTCATATTCCTGCATAATGCAGAGATGACCTTTATCAATAGTCAGTTCTCAGGATGCCCGTTCCCCTCCCCTGGTCCTTCTTCTGCCACCTGAATCCTTGGACATCCCCCGGAGCCGGAGCTGGGCACGATGCAGCTAAAAGCAAGAGGGGACCCGGAGCAAGGCAGCCAAGTGGCAGAGGGGACTCGTGACTAACCAGCCCAGAGACACCCTTCCTTTACACCCCAGAAAGTGCAACTCCCTGTATTGCTCATGGAAGTAGCAAACTCCTATATGATGAAAAGTTCATTTTGAAGTAACATTCATCAAGTTCAGAAATACTTCTTGCAGCTTATTTACCCAGAGGTTCCAGATGGATGACCTCTCTGAAAGAGCTTTTATTGCACTGACGTCTAACGTAGCAAATGTAAAATTCTAAACTCCAGTTAATTTTGTCACCTGAGAATTTAAATATGTCTATCATTAAGGCAAGGAAAATATTTTTATAGCCCCTCTGTTTCAACTCACGGTGGTTACCCAAGTCACGAGATCTTAGCTGCTATTGGAAATATTTTAAACTAACGTACATGCATGTTTCATAGGATGCACTTTTTAACCCATAAAAGCATCCATATTTAATTTTTAAATGAAGGTGGGAATCTAAGGTAGTTCCTTGGCTGCAGAATGGAACAATCAGTAACTCCCCTTTAGCCCATTTGTGAAGTTTAATAGAGACATTTGACATTTAAAGGTAGCTTTAAGCACCCAACTAGATGTCACCTTGTGGGTTGGGTGTCAGATTCGGTGGCTCATGGTTTGTGTTTGAAACTCAGTTGTTGTGGATGCCCAGTTGTGTGTTCCAAGGCTGGTTGTGCCTCTTAGTATTTGTGGTTGGAAATGGGCCCTGGAAGTGATGCTGATCACATGAATTCAAAATTCTTGTGGAAGTAAAGACTCCAAGCAATGTTTCATGGCATTTGTGCCATTTGCCCTCCCAGTAGTCAGCGTTTCTCAGAGTGTAACCTCTTTTCCTTTCTTACATTAATCAGTAGTCCTTGGCAGTTTCATCTTAATTTCCATTCCCATTGCCTAAATGAGTCCTTTCTGGTGCCTTCCTAACCCGATGGGATTCAAGTCCAACAGATTCTTAATGGTTTCCGTTTATTTCTTTACTTAATAGTTAAAAAAATCCAAAATATCCAAAAAACCAACATCCTGTGAAAACAATTTTGAAACTCATTATTGGAATTAAGTCCAGGCAAATCTCAACCCTATGGCAGATTTAACTGCAGGTTTCCAAAGGATTACTTAATTTATAAGCTTTGCAGGATCTCTCAGATCTGAGTTATTATTTTGGCTTTTGAAAGTTCCTTGGCAGATACCCAAGTGTTGGGAGCTGCCATTCTGAATTCTATTGAATTCATTTGTTTGTCTAAATAATTTCTAAAAAGTTTATCCCATGGATGTAAGCATCCCACAGAGAAAAATCCAGCTGTGATAGAAATCATTTGGATAATGAAAGAAATCTTGTTGGCCCAGTAGAATTTCTTGTTCTGTAATCGCCTTCAGGTGGAGCAGACTGCTGCCTCCCAAGGCTTTCTAGCTTTGTAGGTTTGCTACGGAGAGAACTGTACGCAAGAAGCTGTGCTCTGCAAGGTCAGCTCTATCTTTGATTCTCCTGAACGCCGTGCAGCAGACGCAGATTCACAGTGAGAACCAAGGTAAATCCTTTGTCTTTGTAAAATATCTTCAGAGGGTAAAAAGCAGCAGGACCTGACCCAAACTGCAGTTTGTTCTTATGTTCTGGCAAATATTAACGAGACCATTTTTACACATTATTCTAGTCCTTGCTCATCAGCCATTTACCAGAACTCCATGCAGCTGGGGTTTTGCAACCCACTGAACAGCAAGGATAAATCCCCACATCACGAACATTGCAGACTAAACACAAGATAAGAGCCGGCGGATGGATTTCCCAAGGGGGAACACTGGGAAACAAAGGCACAACGTGGTCGGCTCATGTTGGAGCACAGCAGCAGCCTGTTCTTGGTAACGGGCAACTCCAAGGAAGGCTGCGGAGAAGGACAAGGCAGCTCATCAGGGTTCATGGAAAGCTCACAAAATGTTCTATCTTACTGTTTAAAAACAAAACGCAGTCTTTTTATATCCCTGCTTCCTATCAGTTTTGCTGAAAAATGAATTGGCTCCGTGTTCACCCCGTTCTCAGCCCGTCTGGGGCTGCAGAGCAAATAGATGAGCAAGTGCCTGTTAGCTCGGGTCTAATCTTACTCCTGGCCTCTAACCCCAGACTGAGACTAACCCGATGACGAGCCCGGACAGCATGAAATGGGCAGGTGGGGACCCTGCCACGGCCGGGGCCATCCCACCACCCTGCCACCGCCAGCTGCCGCACCGGAGGAGATGCTCGGTTCCTTTTCATCTCACCCGTGAGGTGGCAATCCTGGAATATATTGACCAGATGCAAGGAGCTGGTCTGTTTGCTTTGGGGGTGCATGACCTCCTCCCGGTGGCTTCAGCTGCTGCCCTGGCGCTGACAGCGAGCGCAGGATTAACCCTGGCTCTTCCTCTACATGAGCTGTAACCTCTTCGCAGGCACGGCAATGTGACCGATGAGCAGCAGTTGAGAAAATAAGAAGAAATATTGGCATAATATTGTAAGCAGACGATGAGATTACAAGTGATCTGCTTTTTCTGTAAGGCTAATTGTTCCCATTATGGGATTAAACTGATTGATTTCCTGTCAGAAACGGTGCCTGGAAGAACAAAGTCAAAACCTCTGGTATAATGTGAGTCACTTCACCAAGCAGCTAAACACTGAGCTTTTGTATTTTTTTCTTGTGAAATCATGACAGATGTCAGCTGTGGTATATTCTGCAAACAAATTTGGCACATTTTTAGTATCGTTATTTCATACAGTAGAAACCGAGCAATTGTACCTATTCAGCAGAGGAGGTGCCCAGCCTGCCTTTGGGATTTCAGCATCTGTATCACCCCAACTTTTGGCTCCGTTGATAGCAATGCTTCCTTTTTTGGGTGTCGTACAGCTCCAGAATGCAGACAACTGGAGAAAATTAAGCTGAATGTTCCCAATTTATGCTGGTCAAGGAAAGTTTGCCTTTTATCGTTCAGAGATAAGTACAGCAAACTAACTGTTTTTGAGAGGCTGAGTTCCACAGATGCCAGTATTAAGCCTCAGTAATCACAAAGGTTTCTGTAGGTGGGTTTCACCGAAACATCCCCATTAATTTCAGAATGTCCCACAGCCTTACACTGATAGGGCCAGAGGGACAAACAGTATGCTAAAAAATGGGGGGATAAGCTCTGTGATATCCCTGCCAGAATTCATTTAGCTGAATTGGGATTCATCAGCTGCTGTCTCACCCTGTGCTAAGGCATTCACGCTGTGCCGAGTGTATCCGAAACGCTGCCCCTGGGAGAATCCGGAGCGACCAGTCCTCATCCAGTGTAAAAGGCTGCACTCTGCAACGTGTAAACTGCACGGCAAGGGCAAAGCAATGCCGATAAAATTGCTTAAGGTGCGAGAACAGGGCGTAAGGCACAAGGTTCAGCTCAGTACTTAGCGTAGGTGCTTCCTCCCTCCACTCAGGCTGTTCTTCATCACTTACAGGACTTTTGCAGAAGTTATCTATAGAGGCAGAAGCATCTTCACACCACAGGTGAGAACCACTGGTACACAGCCACAACGTCGCTTCTTATTGCCTGGGGGAACTGAAGGAGACACCCCTAGAATTAAATGGAAAATGTAGAGCATATTTGGTGGTGTTTATCCTGGATGTGAGAGGCATGTTTAACAATTCAAACTCTCCCAATTTCCTGAGTTCATCGGATTGCTGGAGGAGGAGTTCCAAAAATCTTTTGAAAAATATTTTGCTTGAACTTCGAGGTGAAACGCTACGAGGTGCTCAAGCTAGACAGAAGAATAAGCATTCATCGTCCTTGATCATGAAATGAAGAAACTCAGTAACAGTAACACGAAATGAAGAAACTCCCTACTGATGTCATGGGCTTCAGCTCAGGCCTGATCTTTTCGTTATTATAAAGAGAAAAATGGACTAAGCCTTCCTCTCACTACCGGGGCCTGCAGGCCAGAATTAAGACACTTTGGTGTCCAAATCCTGCCATTTCTGGGAGTTAATCTCCTGGGCACCAAGTGAGACCAAAAGCAGTCAAATAACGTGCAAATATAATTTTCAAGATTGCCATTAAAATTCAAGATTGGTCTTTTGAATTACTACATCTCTTATCTTGTTTCTCTCTTAATATTCCCCAAATTCGGATTTGTGCACCTAGATTACACAAATGTAACAGCACAAATTCCAAAACCCTGAACACAGGCAGTAACTTTACCGAGTGGGCAAAAAATAAGAGTGATTGCCAATATTTGTATTCTAGCACATAAGCAGGAATTTATAAATGCTTGCAGGAATGTAGCACACCAACCTCCTTAAACAGCCATATCCTGTTTCTTTTGTTTCCTTCTCTGCTTTTGCAGTGACTGTTGCTACAATACCATCCATCACAGCTCCTTTCATCTGTCAGGGCCTCCAGCCACCCGCCTACAGCTCCGAACCTGCTCCCTCAGGTCTGAGCTCTCTGGATTTCCCCTGTGTTTGCTGTTTTAGGGTGTAGATGCCCATTCTTTTCAGCTGGATCTGTGTGGGCGATGAAGTTATCCCCTGCGGTTCCTCAGCACCCTTCCTGTGCCTGCTCGGCTGGTTGCATGAATAGGTTTCAGTCAAACAAGATTCATTTTAACAGGTTTCATCGTAGGGCATTCTTACTGGGGACTGAAATGGTGGTTAAGGTGGGCATGGTCTAGGCTGAGACCGAGAATGTGATGGCTGCAGTCAGAGGACAGCGCGCATCAACATCCCCGTTCGGAGAAGTTCAAGCACACCCTTGTCCATCCCTTTCCTCTGGTATCGTTAGGTTCTTGACACATAATTATGTGGCTAATAAGCTGCAGGCTCCTGCCGCTGAAGGTGCTCCTCCGATCTCTTCAGAGCATTGCGCTATGTTACCTTCTGGAGCATATTCCTCGAAGAAACTAATTCTGCACAAATCATAATTTTATTTTCTTTGTCCCCTCATTCCAAGCATGCAGTTATTCGGACATGGAAAAGCTGAACCCAAAACAAACATTTCAAGTATTTTGAAGGATTTGTCATTACTCCGGGAAATCGGTCTGACATCTACTGGAGCACAAGGAAGTGGAGAGAAAGAAATGTGTTACTCGGAAGCTGCATTGGCCAGGCCAAAGTTCTGCCTTTGGCTGCATCTGGGCAACTCGTTTAGGTTGAGAGAGCTGCGCTGCATGATTTGGAGTAGAATTTGCCCCTAGAGTTTAAAGAAAAGAAATGCTGTTTAGGAACCTGCAAGGCCATTAGGTGATATTGTACAAAACCGCGTCTAACAGCATTGAAAACTTTGATCCACATTCAGGGACGTCAATAGAAAAGCTCCCACCAACGATGGTGGGAATGTCGTTGCAATGAGCAGCTTGGCCATTACCCCGAGTGTTTAGTAGGCATTAGGATAATCAGCGATTCCACCTAATAGAGTCAGATGTCACTATTTCTTTTTTAACACATGCAGCCCCTTATGTTCTTCAGCCTTTTTCTGGCTTTCTTAGGAAAGGGCATGACCTGACTATGGAGTAAAGATGCCTTATGTTCTGAAAAAATAACAAAACCCACTTAAAATCCAAGGAGCATGGAAAGCAAATGTTACGAACATTTGAAGTATTTGTCTGCTTCAAGCACAGTATCACATTAGGGTAGTTAATCTATATCTGAACTTTATTATTAAGAAAATAACTCCCATCTGCTTCTCTGAGGCATTTAAAGGCCTTTTGCAAACATTATCTCCACATTTGTCCTTGCAGTCAGGATAAATTATGTTCCTAACAAATGAGTGAGACTGTGGCATCAAATGGTTAAATAACCAGTTCCAAGACAAACAGGCAGCTCGTGCTAGAAATCATACCCGATCTTCCAATTCACTCGCCTGTGGTTTAAGCAAAAGATGGATGTGTCTGAAAAACCCATGCGGGACTGAGGGTCCTCTTCTGTCCCACTGTTCACCCCGAGGTCCCATCGGGATACACCAACAGTTAGCAGGAGAAGCTAGCAGTATTCCACCAAAAGGAAACAATTGCATCTTTTAAAGATATCGTACAAAATAACACTTGGTTGCCAAAGAATGTGGTATTTTTATGGATGTTTAGGAATGCAAGGTGAGGTGTCACAAGATCAAACAAATCCTAACAATTCTGGGCGCTCATAAAATATGCAGGAAGGATGATTTGTTCAGCCTTTTTAATTCCTCTGTGCCTCTTTGAAGATTTAACATGGTTTTTTGGTTGGCTTTAAACCTTAATGGTGCTCTAAAGCTCGTTGTTTTTTCTCAGCAGCAGTAACGTTGATCCACTGATGGTTCTGCTGAGTGTGGCCAGCGGCTGCTCTTGGGCTGGCTGCCCCTGCCGCGCAGCCGCACAGCACCGTGGCATTGCCTCTGCTCGCCTGTTTGCAGGAAAAAACTCGTCAGGCCCAAGTTGCATCGTTTCTCTTTAGTTCACCCCAAGAACCGTTCACCGCTTCCTTCAATATCTTAATTTCAGCACTACTTTTGCAGCAATCGGTGTCACTGCCGGGGGAGAGAGAATACAAATACTTGGCGCAGGTCGATATTTACTTTTCTGTTTTCATGGATGCAGAGTCGACTGTGCCTGTTCGGAATGTCTCGGGAGAAGCATAAATAGTTTAAACATGTGTTCAAGGAAGCTTTTTAGTTTATGGATCCCCAGGTAATTTTCCAAGTTGTGCTTTTGTAGAATTTCTTAAATAGGTGTACTGTTGTTCTTCTAAAAGAGACTGAAAAAATAATTCTGGACAGAAGAATAGACCGTATTTTAGACCATACTTTGTGAAGGAAGTGAAATTGCTGAGTTAGTGCTAGGGGCAGCCCCGCACGGCTCCAGCCCCTCGCCCGCCTTCCGGGGGCTCCCACGCATGGCCCCTCCACCTGGCTCCCACGGGAGGCACAGCCCGGCCGTGCCGCGGCCACGGGGTGCATTGCTCCGGGACGGCACAGCCAACCTCTTCGCGCCTTTCAGGTATGTGTCAAGTGAATATTTCTCAAATCCTCTTCACCAGAGGTCAATGTAACCTTCTGGGGGGAAACAAAAGTTCATCGGATTTCTTGTGCAGCGTTAGCGCAATGCTTTTAATTTACAGCCAAATAAAGAGGCTAGTTTAGGGGTTGTGTTTTTCCCCGTTTCACTCGTATGCAGAAACACGTGTATGGATTTGGGTGGGTTTTGGCAGCAGATTGCTTTGGGGTGTCTCCAGTGGTTGGTGGCCCAAAGGTGGCGAAGCAGCGGAGTGAGGAACGAGGAGCGCTGCAGGACGGGTGCTGGGTGATGCACCCTGCCTGGGAACGGTGGCTCCTGGCCCTGCTCTGCTCATCCCCAATGGATGCTCATCGCGAAGGCTTGATAAGAGAAAGATTTTACAGTTACACAGTTATTTTGTGTTGGCTAACTCAGTCCGGGAGTGTAGTGCAGATGTAGGTGTGGGAGCCCAGGATGTGCTAAGAGCTTTACCCACACTTGCTTTTCAGAAACGCACTCGTTAGCATATGCTGGCCAACATGCACTAATGAAACACCTTGAAGAGTCACAGGGTACGTGAGGCTGGACTGGACCTCCGGAGGTCATCGGACCCAAGCTTCAGCTCAAAGCAGGGCCAGCTCTGCAGTTAGATCCCCTTTTCGAGTCAGATGGGGTCTGACGAGATGAAGAAGGGGAGATGTGTACTACTCTTGAAACGCCACAGAAACCTTGAGCATCTTGATGGTTCCTAAATGAAAGCTGGGATGGAGCAGGCACGTAGCTGAGTTCAACAGCAGAGAGGTTTTTCTGCATCTTGCAGTCACTGAGCATCAACTGCTGATGACTCATTTGGAAATGATTTGTTGGCAGCGCATCCCCATCCAGCACGCAGCCTCCATCCGACTGTTCCTGCAGACCCCCACACTGCACGCGCCGTTTCCATGCTGTCAGGGAGGGACGAAATCCAGCTGACAACAATAGACACCAGGGGAAAAAAATCCCTAAGAGTTTCTGATCCTGGAAGGGGTCTGACAGAGGAGATAGTGGAAGTCCCTTTGCTGAACTTGGCAAAAAATTTTGGACACTGCTGTCAGGAAAATATTCTTCACCAAATGAGTGAGGCAGCTTATTAGGTCTTCTCTCTATTTCTGTGACTATGAAGACAGAATTAATGAGTAAGAGGCCATTACGGCCAGTGTCCAAGTGAACAGTTACAGCATGCTTAGGGAAGCACACTTTTTCTTTCCTTCTGGACAACCAAACATGGTATTTTTAGTCCTGGACCGAGCTTTCTCCTCTGTAATGATGTAAGGTTCCTGTTAGCTCATCAGATTGGGTTGCCCACTGTAAAAAGCTAAAAAGAGACAAAATTGCACACTCCATTAGGTCTGAGCATCAGCTCAAGGCGGGACGATGGGGAAAGACTTTCCACTGCTGAATCGCACCCAAGCGGTGGAGCGGGCAGGATGCAGAAACCCAAACAAACCGCAAAGCCTGATTCTGGTTTGAACTGAACTCTTCTTAATTACTCTCCATTTATGGAATTATTTTATGTCAGACAGAATATGATGCTACTTTACAGCTGCTTCATTTGAGACAAAATATGTGATGACCTAAACAAATACCAAAATCCACAAATTATACCCAGGCGGCAAATTTATTGTTCGTGTTTTTAAAAGCCTTTTTTATATAATCCTTCTCGTGGGCGGCTAATCAGAGAGGCTGGATCTCTGGCCGGTGTCTGTCTGCGTAGCTGTGTCCAAGTGTATTCACCTCTGCTGCTTTATGCCAGCTAACAGTTTGCCTCATGTATTTTCACGTTTTTACACTGAGAAAACTCTTAACTTAGCTGTGATGCAGAAAAAAAGGGCTTAACAAAGCCAGAATGGTTGTTGTAAGTGGAAAAGAAATATCTTAATTTTGTTGGGGTGTTGGTTTGTGAGAGGGGCAAGGGGGCTGGAGCTGGCTGGGGGCACAGCAGCCCCCGCTGCCTTTTCGGTGGCCGAGACCTCTGAGGCTGCGGCGGCTCCGGTCCTGCAGCTGCTCAGCGGAGCCTCCTCCGCGGCTGGAGCGGGTCCAGCCCTTCGCGTCTCCCCCGTCTCCCGCATCCCAGCATCTTGCTGCTTTGGACAGGGCTTCTCTGTAGCTGGAGGTCTCTGCTTCTCCCAGCTCGCACCCCCAGGGTTGTGTAACTCTGCTATAAAGCGTGCTCAGGAGGCTTTTTTTCTGTCTCCTGTTTTTTCCTCTCATAGGCAATCAAATCACATTCATCTAAAGCTTTCCATGCAAGAAACTAAAGTAATTTCCTTTGAACATTCATTTGAGGCTTGTTAGTTTGTAAAGAAATCTGGTTTTCTTCCATCACCCTTCCCAGGCACTTCCTCCGCATTCCTGGCCTGCGTGTCAGTAGGAAAGGCAGGTGCCTTAACCTTCGGCTGCTGGCACCCGTCGCCATGGGAGAACAAAAGTGCAAAGCTGTGTGCCTTGAATCCTCAGCCTGATGACTTCCTAAATCCTTCCAGCATGGAAATTTTGCAGCTCCTAGTTATAGATCCTTAGCTCTTAAAAAAAAATGTTTTCCTAGAGATCTATAAAATACATAGGGTGAACTCCTCACGGGCTGTGAATCAGCGTATCCTTGCGGTCTTGAACGAACGGCTGCCGTGCCCTGTCACGCACGGGGACAATTCCACGGTGCTTTGTATAAAACTTGAGTTTTTCTTGGCGGACGCATGGTCCCTCCTTGGCTGATCCACTCACCGAAAGCAACAGGAGACTTCAGGCGGATGGATGCAGACAGGCACGAGTTCCAGGTGGTATGTCATGCATAGATGCTCAAAAATGATGTCTGGGTGTAGAAAAGGCCTTTCTGGTCCATCGGAGGTGCCTGAGAGGGAACTTTCTGAGTGAGGCTGGAGCCTAAAAGGGATTTACTTTTGCTGAATGCACTAAGGGGCCCCCAAACATTTTGTGTATTGGCTCCGATCCAACCCACGTGAGCCTTCCCGTCAATGCGGCTTTTCGGAGCTGGCCAGAAGAAGGAATGGGTTGCTTGTGATATTTCCCAGGCATTTGCTTTATAGTCACTGAAGACAAAGTGTATTTGGTTTCTAATGAAAGAGGGATGTTTCTAAACATAATGAAGTTCTAGCCTTTGTTTTGCTTTTTCCTAGCCTGGCATTATGTGACATATAAACCCGCCCCATTTGTTTTCCATTGCCTGTAAGTAAATTCCCCCAGAAGACCACCGCTGAGCAGATACTATGGAGGAGGCCAGCCCTGCTCCCACAGTCCCGTCTCCCGGGCTCAGCCGGACCCCTGGCCCCATCTCACCTCACCACAGAGCATTAACGCTGGGTGATGCTGGGCGCGTTCACGCAGCGTCCGCCCCGTGCAAACACAGTGCGCGCTTCCTAGCGTGGTGTAGCCCATACGGGCACAAGACCCATCTCTATTGCAAACACGTCACTGTTGAGCCACAGCACACGTTTAGTCCTAATTTCCACAGGCCTTTTTCAGCCAGATACGCCCCGTACTCCATCCTGCAGTACAGCTGGACCAGTAAATGCATTTAATATTCTTGAGTTGGTGCAAACGCGTGTGCTTTGTTGAGAACGGCGCTCTGTCTCTTCCAGAAGCAAAACACACCTGTGTCATAAAACATGATGGTAGTGAATAAAATCGTATGGTGGATGTGAGTAGAATGTTGTGGGTTTGGTCTTTTAGTGTAAGGAGACATTTCTGTGGCAACAGTTGCTGTTTCTATAGCATCGTCCCTCTGCGGGTCCGACAGCGGAGCCGTAGGGAGTGTTTTGGCACGAGGGCAGCTCTGTGGCTCCGGGCTGGCGGCTCCCCTGACCCCCCCGGTGAGTCCCTTTGAGCTGGCCTTGGCCCCGCTCTGTCCTCCTGCCCTCCTGCAACTGCAGGCGGGGGGAAATCCAGCCAGGGAGACCTGACACCGGCCAGGAGCTGGTATGTCCCCCTTCCCGGTATTGCCAGGGCTAACGGATGGAGGCTGGAAATCTTGCTGTGAGATGGAACAGGCTGCCCAGCGAGGTGGGGGAGTCCCCATCCCTGGAAGTGTTCAAAAAACGGGAGGACGTAGCACTTGGGGACATGGTTCAGTCTAGTCTACCCTTGATTGGTTTAGTGTGGACTTGGTAGTGTAGGTTAATGGTTGGACTGGATGATCTTAAAGGTCTTTTCCAACCTAAACAATTCTATGATTCTATGGAGAGAAGGAAGAGCTTTTTTTCAGGTTGCAAAGCTGAGACGTGCAGGAATGAAGTGACCTTACAGAGGCTTTTGGGAACAAAAGCACAGCCTGTGTCTTTCAAATCGCAGTCCCATGAATTCATGCAAACCCATCCTTTCTGCTCCCCTCTGGCTGGTTGTGGGTGAACCTCGGTCGCTCGGGGAGCAGCGGCATGGGAGCAGCGGGCAGCAGAAGCCAGCCCGGGGGTGTCGCGCCTGGAGGGGCCCGCGGCTCCTCTCCCCTGGCACTCGCTGCTCTCCCGGTTGGGTGTTTCGAAAGCACGTGGAGAATCGAGCACGCCGCGATGGATGTTTTCCGCGTGAAGTCTGCTTGCCAGAGCTTACAGGCTGTGCTGGGTCTTCATTTCCTTTGGTGTCTGGAGGTCACGTCAGGAGCACCTGCTTCTCTTCACGGACGATAACTAACACAGAGTCCTATATTTCTTCCGCATTTAATGAAGGATTTAGTCCCTAAAGGACTCCGTACAAAATTCCTGTGTTGTTAAAGATGTGCCAACATTTCCTTTGCAAAGCTTTGGTTCCCACCAAAGTTAGCGGAAAGACGTCTTTTAACTTGCTGTGGCTGGGCCGGGGCCCTAAATTGAGTTCACTTCAGGATAACCCCGAGGAAACCTGTTGTTTTCTAAATGTGGAAGAAATCATATATTCCACTTGCTGTGACTGCCGAGGAAAAAATTATAAGGATTTTTTATTTTTAGCTTTAGGTTTTTTGCTTTTATGCTCTAGGACCAGGTGCTCCCGAGTGCATGTATTATGATCTACACAGTTGGTGTAATGCTAGTATTAATAGCAACGTGACCAGAAAAATAATTTGATCCTGTTAAGAAAATATGTCCCCACAACTCTTAATGTATCTTGTGTATCTTTTGTATCTTGAGTGGAACTCAATTGATCTTGATTAATTTGAGTTTGACTACAGAATATACTGCTGTAATTGAATTCAGGGCAGCAGTAATGCTCTAAAGAACCTGGGTTTCTAATTAATTAAAACAAATGTTTCATTAAAGTGAATGGATCTTCTGCTTGGATGTATCAGCTCTTCCTTTTCACAGTGCTTAGTGAAGGAGAATATAAAGCTGCTGAAATCCAACACGCATTTGCAATTAGTGCCACAGATAATCTCTCATGAATGTGAGATTTTTCAGGACATTCTCTCTGCAATAAGTTTATAAACCAGCTAAATTATAAATCAGCTTATTAGTAATCAGAGGTCAAATCTCCGGATGAGGGACACCTAAGGAATGTCAGCTTTTCCTGCGCTGAGCGTCAGCCAATTCCACAAGTAAGAAAAACCAACCTCCCTTCAGACTTCCCCATTTCAGAACAACAAAAGTAATCCGCCTTCTTTGAATGATTGAAATGACAGAGGGGGACAGCCCCGAGCTGACCGTGGGGTATCTGTGGGGCCTGGGCTGGCAATCGGTGCAGCCCTGGCTATCGCAGGCTGGGACCCGCGAGCATCTGCTCCGGTGCTGGCTCTGCTGCACAAACCCTGCGCTCCTCCGGTCCTGCTGTAAAGCAGGGAAATGTCTCCGGCTTCTGCTGGAAAACACTTGGAGATCCGCAGAGAGGGAGCAGCAGCTTAGACTGTTGCTATTGCTCTGGGCATAAAACCCCTCTGAAATAGCCTCTTCCTTTTGGAGTCTGCCCTCCCCCGGAATATTCTGGATTATTAGTTCATTTAGAAACTCCAGAAGACGCTATGCTTCAGAGAAGTTTTAAAACAAATTGTATTTTAGTCTATTTTTAAAATAGGCTCTGAGGTTCATAAGGACTTGCTCTTTATTTATTCCTTCAGCCCAGCCTACAATTTTTTGCCCTTTTTCTACGTGACGGTAGCCAAAACAGCCGTTACAAATCTCGGACTGCAGCGTTTTGTGAGCCAGCGTCCGCTTTTACAGCAGAAGTCAAGCTAGGGTTACCATTGGGGTTGTTTATATGGAATTGCGTTAATTAATTGCTGAAGATATGCTTTGGGTTTACATCACTTCATCATTATTGGGCTGTGCTCATCCTGGCTAAACGCGGTTTATTTTCAGCTGCTGCCCTCTCCTTCCCTTCCAGCTGTTCGCGTTGCTGTGCCCCGGCGTGAAATACATGGAGGCGTTTTAGCCAGAACCCCCAAATTCCTGTCACCACCTTCATGGTGGTTGCAGCTGTGAGTCCTGGCTTGGGACAACAACTCCGAGAGGCTGGAGCCAGCAGTGCCAGCCACGGCTGCCCCAACCCCGGGGAGCAGCGCGGGGAGCAGCTCCTCTGCTGCCCTTCCCTGCGGCTGGGAAGTGCCGTTCGGATCAGCCGCTCGCACAACTACTGCGAGCAGCTCGCTTAGACTCCCGGTTTGCTTTAAAGGCTGGGGAGTGCCTCCGCAAATGACGCTTTGCCAATGTGTCTCAGCTACTAAGCTTCTGGCCCCAGGTGTTCATTGACTCATTGATAAATATTTATTGGGGGTAATCAGCGGTGGTTCTCAAATGTGGATTTTTACTGGCAAAGACAGCACAGGAGTTTGGATTCTTGAGTGTATCATAGAATCAGAGAATCATTTAGGTTGGAAAAGACCTTTAAGATCATCCAGTCCAACCATTCACCTACACTACCAAGTCCACACTAAACCAATCAAGGGTAGACTAGACTGAACCATGTCCCCAAGTGCCACCTCTGCCTGTTTTTTGAACACTTCCAGGGATGGGGACTCCCCCACCTCGCTGGGCAGCCTGTTCCAATGCTTGACTACCCTTTCCGTGAAGAAATTTTTCCTAATATCCAACCTAAACCTCCCCTGGCGCAGCTTGAGCCCATTTCCTCTCATCCTATCACTAACTACATGGGAGAAGAGACCAACACCCCCCTCACTACACCCTCCTCCACTCGGATGTGGCAGAGAGGACAGGCCTGGCCAAGCACCACGACCACCAAGGATCTCTGTTTGCACGGAAAACAAGCGGGCGTCTAAAAGGACACCGTTGGGTGCAGTGACGGGGACAGGACAGGCTGGGGAAGGCAGAGGTGCAGCCGGCCCCAGCCGCTTCCCATGAGAGAGCGGGGAAATACACCCTCCCTCGTTGCCGCTCCCTCCAGCGTTAGCATCTGTTGTCCGAGTGGTGTTGCCATTTGGACGTGGCTTCCAGGGAGGAGGAGGAGGCAGGGCAAAGGGCTGTGATAAAGGGCTGTGGTAAAGAAAACCAGATTTCTTTATAAACTAACAAGCCTCAAATGAATGTTCAAAGGAAATTACTTTAGTTTCTTGCATGGAAAGCTTTAGATGAATGTGATTTGATTGCCTATAAGAGGAAAAGCAGGAGACAGAAAAACCCCTCCTGAGCACGCTTTATAGCGGAGTTACACAACCCTGGGGGTGCGAGCTGGGAGAAGCAGAGACCTCCAGCTACAGAGAAACCCTGTCCAAATGGTTTCTCCAATGGTTTTTGTTTCTCCAAGTGGTTTTTCCAATGCAAACATCCCCTTCTACAAACAGCTCCGCATAGCCGGGCTGCTCTGTGTTGTGCCGAGTGTGGGGTAGTGGTGCAGGAGCTGGGCCAGATGCCAGCCCTTTGCCCTGCCTCCTCCTCCTCCCTGTCCCTGTGGGACACAGGGCTTCCTCCTCATCCTCATCCTCATTCTCATCCTCATCCTCATCCTCTGCAGGAGCAGGGCGAGGGCTCCCCTGCCTCAGCTCCGTACCCTGGTAATTCCCAGCGGCTCTCCTTGGGGCTGCTCCCTGCCTCGTTTTCCAAACTTCTCTTTAATCAAGTCAGGAGGATTTACAGCAGCAGAAACACGCACGGCTTTCCCTCCGGACTCAACACCACGCAGAATTAGGAGCTCTGGCTCCGTATTTCTGGTCTCTGAGGTGGACAGCAGATGTGAGCAGGGACTGCAAACTCTCCTGATAATTTAGCGTAATAATGGTGTTAGCAAGGGCCAAATTGCTAACTTGATTGTGAATGAAACTAATTGCCCTGCCAGAGCATTGCCACGGATACTTTAAGGCCAATGAAAACAGACTGGCCCAGAATGAAATCCACTCATTGTATCAAAATGACCATAACTTCTTGTGCATTTTTATTGCCAAGTACGTTGGCTTTTGGGTTATTTGACAAAATATGGCCTCAGCTGCTCTCTGCTGTTTGGCACGGTGTCAGGAGACCGTGGAAAACAGGGAATCCTATTCCACAGGCTTTTAGAAAGGAGGTGAAAAAAAGGAAAGAAAGTCAACATAGGATATTTTTTACAATAATGCCTTAATTACGCAAGCAAGCAATTTGATGGATTTTGTGTCATTTTTTATTTCCTGGCTACAAAGAGGGGATTTTTTTTTGTGGGGGAGGGTGTTCATAAAGCCTCTCTGCTATTTCTCCCTTTGACCTCTGCATTACCCCAGCTGTGGCTGGGATGACAGATGTACATCCATGCACTCGGAGTAGTGAGGTTAAAAGGAAAAGTGACTCATCCAGTATGAAACCCCTGGGAAAAAAAAAAAAAAAATCTCTTTGGATGGAGAGAAGTGTTAGACCAGCAGCTTAATTTTGGCCACTTGCTGCCTTCTCGCTGGACCGGCTTATGGGTTAGTACTGTACAAGCACGGCTGCTTTGGGGTAGGCTTTCTGGACTAACTCCTTAGAAGCACGGGTGCTCGGGAGGGGTGTTTTTCTGGCCGTAGCCTGTTTATCAGAGCTGGAGAAGACACAAAGCTGAAAGAGGCTGCAAACTCATTAGAAACGTCTGAAATAAGTAAGATCCAGCTCTGCGGGTTCACGTACCAAGTACAGAAACACGTAGCTGCAAAGCGAGGAACAACCAGTCACTTCTGCTGAGAATAGGTGGGGGGGCAAATAAATGACCGGCTCCAGGTGAGTTGCGCTGGGATGCACAGCACCATGCTGGAGCACAAGCAGGAGAGCTTTATGCGAGACGAAGGAAGGAACCCTTCCGCTGTGCCTGCTGCGGGACGGGCCCTCGCCGGTGTGGCTGTGCGTCGCTCACACCGGTCCTTTTCTGGGGCAGAGCCATGAAGTAAATGACCTTTCTTCGACAATTCCACTTTTTGGTGTGCTGAGTGTGGTCTCGCAGCGTTGGTGGGTTGTAACTGAGGTTGGAAGTCAGGCTTTTCCCCCTTGTGCGTTTGGTTTTAAAAAAAATCTGCCTTTATTGAAAGAGCAAAAGTGGCATTTACAGATCTCTGTGTAAATCAGAGTTTTACCATAACCACTCGGAGGGCAGCTTCATCCTGTGGGTCACAGCCCTGTGCTGGGGATGTGCCACGCAATAACCCATCCGCAAAGATTCCCGTGGTGCAGGGAGCAGCTTGAACCACGTAACTATCCCAAGGTAGGTTTTTGGAGAACTTTTGATGCTGTTAATGGACAGACTGGAAACGGAGCTGTAACGATAGGGCCGACCACCATCGCTCATAGGTGGTTTACACCCTTTAACTCCATCGATTTCAGTGCTCTTCCCCCTCTGAGCTGCGCTGATGTTTGGCAGGTCTCAGCTGCCTTAGCCGTCTGGGGTGACTTTGGGCTACAGTATCAACAAGAGAACCTGCACAGGCTCTGCCTTTCTGCCTCAGCTTGGTGTCTGGACGTTACCACCCTTACGTTGGACTTCTCTCAAGCTGAACCTCTAATGCGTTGCTCTGTTTGCTCCAACACTTCCAGAAGCACTTGCCTGCCCACGTGCTTGGATCCCCTTGGCGGTCACGGGGCCCTCCGTCCCCGGGCAGAGGGGAAATTGCATGATCGTATGGAAAATACTGATAATGTTGTGAGTTTTGTTGCCGTGGGAATGGGAGCTCAAACCAGAAATACGGCACATCAGATGGCGAAAGGCTGCCTGTTGTGGAGGATGCCTAGAGTTCTGTCTTTAAATAATGACAGCAAAAGAATGAGATGCAAAAGGCCAAGAGCTGCTCTGCGGGTTAGTCTCCCATTTCTTTTGACCTTTAACTGTAAATTGTCTCTCTTATGACTGTCTCATAATCTTACATTGTACATGATTTTTTTTTCATTAATAAATGGGACTATGTATTCCCCCCTTTCTTTCTTTGTGTGACTTTCTGTAAGTACAACACTTCATTGAGAAATGAAAGACTATTCACCTTCAGCCCTCATAAATAGCTTATGTTCACATACAAATGCATGAGATCTTCTGCAGTCTGTACCCAGATGTTAGATGCAATGGCTTTTCATCTTTCAGTCTTATCACTAGGTCGCTTTTATTTAGGAATGAATAGGATTCAAAGAGCTGAACGCTTCTGTGCTTAGCGAGCACATCTGCAGCTATAAAAAGGCCAGGCCGTGGAGGAGTAGGGAGGTCAAACTGCCCCACACGTGTCCTGCAAACAGCAGGACTCTGCCGAGCTCGCTGGTGCTGATGGAGGTACTTTAAATAGCCGGGGCTGGTTCCCATGATGCTGGCAGAATGGAGCTCAGCATCGCAGCCAGTTCCAGCCCCAACTTCCTCTGTCCCCAAAGTCCTTTCCCACCAGCATCTACTGGGATCCATCCTGTGCTAATATGTAGCTGGTCTGATGTGATTAGAACCAAACTAAGGACTTCTGCAGCTTTGCAGTGAGGCCACGGCAAGGAGCCGGCTCCCATCATTTCTTCGTTGGGGCATTTCCACCTGCACAGACACAAGGCAGGCGGGTGCGAGGCGGCGATGCTCCAGCCGCATCAAGGCACTGAAAACACCCAGTGAGGAGTGGGGTCCCAACAGCCCCCATGCTGGACACTCAAGAATTACCGTTTCTTCAAAGCTGGTGGGAATTCGGTCTTCTGCTGGCTTACGACATCCACATCTGTGATGCATCACCGAAACGCACAGCCAAACATCGTATCAACAGAGGAGGAGGAGTAGAGCTCGAGCTAGCACGGAGGAGCGATTTTCACATGGCAGGGCGGGGTGATCACGCCACGACGGGTGATCACACCACGACTCCCTCGGCTTTGAGCCGGAGGCCCATGACAGCGGCGCTGAGCAAGACCTCGGCTGGCTGAGTCAGCCTCATCGGCCAGGGCCGTGCAGGAGGGAGCGGGGTTATGGATGGGCTGTCAGGCCCTCCTGGCGGGGCCTGCCTTTATTAGGTAGCGTCACAGCTGCTGGCCACTTTCCACAGGAGTTTTAACAATGCTTTTAAAAAAATCTTGTAGGGAGGGTGTACTAAACACGCTGTATCGCAGTGAGAAACAGACCCAGCTGACAGGAGTGTTTGCTCAGGGCTGGCTAAATTCCTGCTGCATTTTTAACATATTAATTGCCCTTTGCACTACGTGCCGGTGTTAGCTTTCAGGAGCTGTGTTAAATTTCTTTTTTTATTTTCTGTCTCTCAGGAAGGATTTCAGCCCCGGTTCCTCTGCCCTATCCCAAGGGGCGGAGGTTACACGTGGAGTGTTTGTGTGCCGGGCTCTGCTTGTGCCGAGCAAGCGGCTGAGGGCGGCCACGCTCCGGGCAGCCACGGGGAGGGGAGGGCAGGTCTCACCCAGGGCGGTGGGTGGTGGGTGCTCCCGGCTCAGCCCTGATCTGGGATGCACGCATACGGGTTGCAGGTGACTCCATCCCTTCTCCCTCTGCATGATTCCTCTCTGCTTCCTTCACACCCTCCACCTGCAGCCACCCCAAAACCAAGGCCAGGAGGGTGTGGGATGCTGCTGCTGCAGCTCCGAGCCCTTTGCCAGGGTCCCCGGGTGTGCGCAGCCCACGCTGCGCAGCTGTACAGAGCTGGGACCAGCGGCGCCTGGCCACAGGGAGAGGAGCTGGTGCTCCTCTCACCATCAAAAGAGGGGTGGGGATGCAGCGTAAAGTCCAGGCAGTAATATGATGAACTTTGGTGTCAATTCACTTCGCCTTCCTTGAGAAAGTGTCTCTAAGGCCATGCAAAGAAATAGTCCTGCTGCGCCTCTATCGCTTTTTCAGCCAGAGGAGCCTGTGACGCTGCTCCTGGCTGGCCGGTGGGAGGTCAGATGCAGAGCAGCTAACCTTGGCTTCCCGCTCACCTGAATTCCCACCCAGAAAGTGACTGTGCCAATTTAAGTCAATTAATTTAGAAACAGGCCCTTTCAGGCCGTGCAGTTTCTGTAGGTCCCCAAAGGGGAGCTCATTCTTTCCTGCTCATTTGTTTCCTGGCCGCCCCGGCGAAGTGGTGACAAAGGCTGCATTCAGCAGGAGCCGCGGCAGCGGCTGACGCCGTCCGGACATTGCCCCGCTTGTGCCAGCGATCCACCGAGGCCGGCACAAACCGTCTTCCCTTCACAGCCAGCTTGGGCGCCTGCACTGACAGCCTGGCCAGAGCAGATTTCCCCTTCTGCTGAATCAGATTAATCCAAAATAATTTTGTCAAGATCAGGAGAGTAACTGTGGCATTACCCATCCTGCGGTGACTGGGCGGCTATCGATCCCGCTACTTCTGTGTCTGGCTATCAAGCTGCTGGGTCTGTATTTGGGTATGTTTAACGTTTTTAAGCACATGGTCAGCATCCTTGTGTTTTGCAGCACATGCTTCTATTCTTTTACTTTAAAAGAAGCATGGCAGACATCCTAAATACAGAAATACCCACCATTTCCCAGTTGGGTTAGAACAGAACGTGGGAGCCATTAAATCTACTTTCTGAATTTTGCACCAGTTTGTTAGTTCCCCAGCTATGTATGGTAGAAGCTGGTATCATGTTAAAAATTATTTGTGTGATGCATAGTGAAATACATTGCCTACATATGTAGCCACAACACGTTGGCAAAATGTGGATTTATATTTGTTTGATGGGAGGTAACAAGTACTTGTATATTATGCAGTTCTGCTTCCTTGACTAGCTGAGACTCTCCCCTTCGCGGGTAGTAACTGTTTTACCATGGGCATGCTGAGCCAGCACAACTATTGGGGGGGGAAATGGATTTGTCCTGAGCACGTACAGCAAGAAAAAACGTTCATCATTTCAGTGTTCAGTTTCAGCTGTGGAACTTTTTAGCTTGGAAATGGATGCACGGAGATGTAAAGCTAGACAAGGCATCCAGTCCCCCACCCAGCTCCAGAGGGTGAAAGATCTGGTTGATCGGGGACCTGGCTGATCCTGCTCTTTCCTGAAGACGCCAGCCCAAACTCCTCCGAAAGCTGGCTGGCAGATTACTTGTCCTGCCTGCAGAGCTGCTTGCAGGAGTTGCAGCCCCAGCAGCTTGATAATAAAATAATAACGTCAAGCTTAATCTCTCCTGCTGCAAATTAAACCCAATGCTATTTATCCCCCACCCCGGAGCGCAGCCAAAGCAGCGGGTTTCAGAACGGCCTTGGCCGAAGCATCCTCTCGCCCCTCTGCGGGGCATGGCTGCTCGCCGAGGGCGGATGCTCCCGGGGGTGGCTCTGTGCCTTGTCTGAGGTCATTAATTGTAACAGAGGACAAACCTTACTTGGAATTTAGTGAATTAGTCAGAGGACGTGGCCTGCCGGAGGGGAAAGGGAGGGCAACTGGGACCAGCAGGAGGTAGGGTGGTTCTCCGGCGCGTGTGGTGTCCTGTAGCAGCATGGATATGTTTTTCGGTAACCCTGGCTACGGTGAGAGCTAATGGGTCCCCAGAAGAACGTAAAGCTGAGCTGCCTGTGGCCCTGGGGCTGAAGATTAGTGCCAGCTTCTACTGAGATGCAGTTCAGTGAGGTACAACTAACGAGGAGCTCGTAAAGTATTAGGAACCACGTTTAATCCTGCACCATGAAAGAAGAGGTGTTTTGCCCTCGTAGGAGAGGGTTGGTAGGCTGCCTTGGCCAGAAGCCAGGGCCTGGGGGGAGAGCAGCTCCAACACCTTCCTTGACCAGAGGAAATGCAGCCGGAGCCCTTGGCGAGCAGCGATGTTTGAAGGATTTTTCCCGGGGGTCCTGCGGAGACCTGGGCGGCAGCGCGGGGCCAAGGCTATGCTGAGCTTAGAAACCACAGCATTGCCTTGAGACGGCTCTCGCGCAATAAACAGCTAATACTGCCACAGTGAGGCAGGAAAAGTCGCTTTGCCCAGCCAGATGGCTCTGTGGGAACGTTCCAACAGCCCAAGAGCGTCCTTTAATTTCCTGCAGCAAAATGATGCCTAAAAGCGATGTGGAAAGGGCAGACCCCGGCATGCGAGCCCTGCTCTGCGGGCTGCCCTTCGCTGCTGGCAGCCCATCTGGCGGCGTGTGCGTTGGCGTGCAACTCCACAGCTGCAGGGCTGTGCCACGGGCTGCATCCTTACGGAAAACCTAACACCCATCCTAGTTCTGCCAGGGGTGATTCCTTTAATTTTCAGCTCCTCAAAATCATTACAGGGACAGCATGTTAGGCCACAATACCAGGCTCTGATCCACGGCTGATTAAAAATAGCTTAATCTCTCAGGGCTTGAAATTTTGCTAATTAAAGAAGAGTCATTCTGCTGAAATTAGTAGGGTTTTACGATTTATACTAGCTGAAGATTTGTCTGGAGGGCCAAAATTGTTTTTCTCATGATAAATTTCCACTGTCACACCCATACATGCAATATAAACCAGATTCAGCAGACTGGAAAGGTGAATGAAGATTTATTTTATGGTATCTTAATGTGTTTCTTGAATTAGAAATGAGAAAATATAATTTCATTTTCTTTTGAATTTTCATCCAGCTCTAGAGAAAGTAAAAACGCCAAGGGACATTTTTTATGTTTACAGCAGATATTGTTACTTAGCCTCTTGATTGTATTAATACAGATTTTCCAAACATATTAGTTTTCTGCATTAACCATGGAGCTTTAAATCTTCATTAACTAGAACGCCTCAGCTCAGTAATTGCTAAATAGAGCTGAAGACATATATAACAACGAGCAGACTAGGAAATAAAAACACACAGTTATACCACAGCAGTTATATCAGGAGTTATGAAAATGCCTGTAAAGAACCCTTACATCTGCTCAAATGTCAGAAATTGTTAAATGTCTATACTCTTTACAGATCTGGAATTACATTTGTTGCAGTTTAATCCTTTGCCTGTCTACTTCTTTCTCTTTTTGTTGAGGATTTTATAATATAAGGGAAGAACACACCCCAGCCTGATTTAAGCTCTTTGGTTTACTCAAACGTGCCTGGAAAATGAGGAGCTGAATGGTGCGTCCACCACATACATTCTACCACCGAACCAGTCATTATGGGAGAAGTCTCCGACTCCTCCACTGCCCCTGGATCACGCCAGAAATGAGCTGCCCTGTGTATCCTATCACAGGCAGAGCAAGGAAAAGCATTTGCTCTGAAATAACCCGAGCAAGTGCACGGTGTGAATTTATGTGTGGAATTGGAGCGTGGGTATATGTAGAAGATGTGCTTTTCCCTTCCAGCAGCTGAAGTGAAGGGAATTCACTGCCTTATTTAATACCTCTACATGAATGCCCATGCTCAGGCATTCACTGTTTACTTACGCTGAGTATACAGTGCACAGACTGTACTTCTTCTGCCTGGGAAGGAATAAAGATCTACTGTTCAAGTCAGCCAAATATTTTTAAAATGGAATGATGTGCCAGAAGGGATTTCTGCAACTCCAGAAGTCAACAATTGCACCGCTGCATTTGGCCGTGCAGATGTTGCTGCTCAGAGGAAGGCTCAGGACTCACGACGTCAGCGTTGCCCTGCTTCAGCACCGACATGGGAGTTCAGAAAAGACCCCTTGCCGGAGCAGCTCCTGGCCGGACGGAAGAGGAGAGATCTCTGGGAATAAGGCTGACGGATGCCACGGATGATACAGAACACGGATGAAGGGATGTCATGCGTGAGAATGATGAGAAGCTGCAGGACTAAGTGCTCTGCAGACGGAGGAAAGACGCATTCCCTTCGCTTGCGTATTGCTGGCAGGCCTGGAGGTCGTGGGTGAACGTTGCTCTGTCAGAGTGGAACTCACCCCTGTGATTAACCAAATTTAGGAAGGATGCTGTCACCTCCCTAGGATTTTAATTCTGAGCTCTGAGATTTCACAGTCTCAGCTCAAAGCTAACGAGCCCTCTGCACGAGCATTTTTCACCAGCTGGGCTTCCGTTCTAAGGTGTCTGTAGAATATGTTGTGTGTGAAGAAGGGCTGTGGCCAGGCAGCACAGGCTGATGCAGACGTGGAGCTGATAGTCAGCACAGGATTTAGTCAGCAGCGAAACCCCAGAGCCTGCTAGCAGCGTTTGGCTGGGCTGCTCCCTCCAGTACAACAAAAGAGATGTGGTGACCCTTTCCTCATTTATGGAATCTCTTCTGGAGAAATATATCTCAGTTCTGTGTTGAAAACCCACACATATAGAAGGAGCTGTGCCCAGAAGATGATAGCCACCTAAAGCGCGGTGACTGCAAATCATCCTCTCTCTGGAGAGAAAGGTTTCATACTGATCTGACTTCAGCCTGGTTCAGTATGTGGGTTTTTTTTAAGGTCTGGCTTTTCATCCACTAATTAGTAGCCTAAATAAAATACAGGTTGAGATTTTTGGTTTGGTGTTTGGTTTTTTTTTTTTCCCCCCCATGATCCTGTAATGTCTTTTACCCACATTTCTTAACTACATCTTTCCCTAAACCTAAATGGAATAATGTGACCGGCTGGCCTTTCCTATTTCTGGATTTGATTTATGCTGGAGTCTACGAAAGAATGACTCATAGAGCCTGCTTTACATTGGCCACTCAGTCTTGTACAAAATCTGTGTTAAAATCCAGGGCATGCAGGGAGGAAGGTCTGCACAGCGCAGACCCGAGTCCTCTTCCATGCTCCCTCTTGGACTTTCTCCATTCCATCTCAAAATGTGCTTCTCCTCCACAAACCTCTATGTTAAAGGTGTTGCAAGGCTAAATCCCTTGCAGGTTGCTTTCTGAGCTTCAGCCAGGGTGGTCCGGCTGCCTTACTTCAAAGCCTTTGTTTCTTTTGGTTGTTAACAGTGAAAATTACTGCTGCGCGGTGAACATAGAGGTCAGGCGGGCAACGCTCGGCAGCTGCGTGCTTGCCAGCCGCCCAGGTACATTCCACATTGCTTACACCCCAGGGAGCAGTGACACGGGGAGATGGGAATGTGTCCCACAGCTGGGGCTGCTGCAGCTCTCGGCATCTTCCCTTGGGCTCCCAAGACTTGCAGTATCTCCCCCTTAGTTCAAAGAGGGAATGCAGGGTGATTCATCGTTCCTGCTAGCCAAGTTTACCAAAGAGCTTACACATTTGCTGAGGAGGGGGCCAAACTTTGATCAAAAAGCATAAAACATGCATATGATTTAAAAAAAAATGTTTCAGCCTCGACAGTGCCTCCTATGCATGTAAATGGTCGGGGCTGCAGGTGCTCAGTGCTTTCACAGAGCTGCCCGCCCGAAGTGCCCACGGACAGGTTTCGGAGCAGAATATCAGGACATCACTTATAAAAGCTGCCTCACTCCCTGCAAGCCCCTCCAATGCTTAGCAAGGGCTACGATTTGCATCCCTACATCCCCTGGTTCTTTTGAGCATCCCTGGACAATTTGGAAAATCTAATTAAAACATGGACAGTGGCATTTTGAATAAGGTAAGAAGGGGATAATAAGTGCCTTTTCCCTTCCCTGTAGTCAGACACCTCTAATTCTGTATGGGTGGGCTTAGACAGTTTTAAATAAGCTCGTCAGGCAATTACTAGTTATTTCTATGTTTGCAGAAGTTTAAATGGCCTTGTGAACGTGCAGCTGGGCACAGCTCAGAGCGCTGCCAGACCTCGACTGTACCATAATTACGTTAAACAGGAACACGAGCCGTCGGATTCCTCCCTGGGCTCGTCTTCCCAATACTCCCAGCGAATCCAGCTTTAGTTTTCCAAGCCTGGCAGAGAGACAGCTGGAGCTACCGCTCTGTATGACAGACCTTTTCCATCTGCACGCTCGGTGTTTATCTCACGTTAATTCTCATCTAGCTTATCTGCAGCAGAATTTAACAAATAAATCCCATCCTTTCCTTTCTCTTGGTTGCACTTTGGTGTCCTCAAGGGGTGCAATCTTGAATAACACCGACTGCTGCCTGCAGCCTCCCCGCTCCGCTCAGCTCAGCTCCGCACCAGCGTCAGCGTGGCTCTGGACCTCACAGGACTGAGCTCCCAAAGCGGGTTAGGTGCAAAGGGCCTTTTGCCGGTTCTGGGAGGACCCTGGCACAGGTCAGACTGCTCGGGAAACGTTCAGAGCAGGAGTTTGTTTGCAGCCAAGGTCTCTGAGTTTTGTTAGAGGACAAAACTTGCTATAGTTGACACCTCAGTGTTTCACAACTGGGTTTGTTTAGCCTGTGCAGGGCAGCCCTTACACACACACCTGAGCTCGGCCTGAGCTGGCTGCCGGACAAATTTAATTCATAGAATCATAGACTCATAGAATCATTCAGGCTGGAAAAGACCTTTAAGATCATCAAGCCCAACCATTAACCTAACACTGCCAGGGCCACCGCTACACCAGCTAAGGGCAGAGGAATAATTCATTTCATGTTGCCTGGCTTGCTGGATGGATTACTTTTAATGAAAGGAAAACCAGGAATCATCAAGGTTGGAAAGGCCCTCTAAGATCATCAGTCCAACCATCAACCCAACACCCCCATGCCCACTAAACCATGTCCCAAAGTGCCATGTCTGCCCGGTTTTTGAACCCCTCCAGGAATGGGACTCCACCACCTCTCTGGGCAGCCTTCCGATGCTTGACCACTCTTTCCCTGAAGAAATTTCTCCCCATATCCAATGTAAACCTCCCCTGATGCAGTTTGAACCCATTTCCTCCCATCCTACCGCTAGTTACTTGGGAGAAGAGCCCAACACCCACCTCACTACCCGCTTCTGTCAGGCAGTTGTAGAGAGCGATGAGGTCTCCCCTCAGCCTCCTCTTCTCCAGGCTGAACAACCCCAGCTCCCTCAGCCGCTCCCCATAAGACTTGATCTCCAGACCCTTCCCCAGCTCCGTTGCCCTTCTCTGGACATGCTCCAGCAACGGTTGCAATTGCAACGCAGAGAGAGATGCCGAGCGGAGGAGCAGCATGCGTGCGTGGAGCAGTGGGCTGTGGCACTGCGCTGCGGGTGTGCACTGCCCTGCGTAGCCCTCCCTTGCTGCTGTGCACAGTGTATCATTCAAAGAGGGAATTGTGGCCAAGCCTGTTCATAGCCAGGTGTCTATGTCCGGCCGCCTAGCCTTTTTGCCATGTTTGGCCAGCCTTGTGTCTTAGTCACAGCTTTTCCTGGTGATGGAGCATGTTTCTCTAATGCTCAGGGGTTCTGGTTCAGGATGGCTTTTCCTGACAAATGCTCAGGAACTTTGCTGTCGGCAAATGCTCTGTGATTTTGCTGGCAGCTGGGTAGCAGACAGTGACTGAGTAACACCAGCACTGAGCCCCCCGGTGCAGCCAGTGCAGGAGACTCGTCCAAGTCCTGTACCCACCCTCTCCCTCACTTCGGAAGTCCCCCTGCTTCTGCCCATCATCGACAATGGAGTTTGCGTTCCCTTTGGTGCACCAAATTCTGAGCTTCTGAGGACCATCTGCACACACACTAAAGGAAGACTAACAACTAGATGATACTTCAGCAGATGCCCCTTCCGTAGCGTAGCTTGATCTTCTAGCTGTGGCGGATGTAAAGACACCGGTCAGACTTTTGGCTGAATCTTTAACAGCACAGAGAGGATGTTGGCATGCCTTGGTTTTTGGCATTCTTGCTCTTCTAGGATGTGGTATGATTATTTTTTCATTCATAAAAAACAGGAGAAGAGCAACAGACACACAGCTAAATTTAGAATTATCCATGTACAAGGCCTTTTTGCACATGAACTTTTCAGCTACAGTTTCAGGGAGAAACCTGAGCTACACTGAGGTCAGAAAGAGTTCTGTTATCCAGACAGGTCCCTGCCTCCTCCGTTCTGACTCAATGCATTGGTTTATGGGAAATACTATACCGCACTACGTAAGCACTCTTAGCTAGTTTTAATATTTCCTCTGCTAAGGTCTTGGACAAAAGCTTCATAAGAGGAGAGACAAGGGGGCACACAAAAATACCTGTGTGTGCATCTGGCAGATGCATGTGTTCTTGTGTTCCCTCTACAAACACAGTTTTAGTCCTTCCCACTAAAATAGAGAAAAAAAATTTTCTGTAACATAAGAGCAAAAAGCCTATCATAGAAATAGGTTAAAAAAGAATCATAGAATCATAGAATCGTTTAGGTTGGAAAAGACCTTTAAGATCATCCAGTCCAACTATTAACCTACACTACCAAGTCCACACTACACCAATCAAGGGTAGACTAGACTAAACCACGTCCCACAGTGCCACGTCTGCCCGTTTTTTGAATGCTCAGAAGCATCAGAACTGAGTAAGAACTGGCTCTGAATCATGTAATTGAAGACTAATGCTGTTTTTACAGTCTCTAAACAGATTGCTGCTTTCATCGACAGCAATGCAATCTTTTCTAAAGAGATGATGGAAATTAGCTTCACCCAAATAAATGTTAATGTACAAAGTGTATGTATGTACAACATACGGAGCTCTGTTAGGATGTTCTGGTGACAGGACAGCTGGACCCTTTTATTATGGTTTACGATATTAACAGTTGCTAAAAGCTTCAGTGAAATTGCACCCTTATGTTAGATATTTACTTCCCTATTTTCCACTTTCTTTGTGGATTCTGATATGGTGAGTCATCTCCCAAAACCTTGCTTTTTCAGTCACATTTCGCTAGATCTCTGTTCAGCGAATGGACTTGTGATGGTGGAGTGAATCTGGAAAGCAAGAGGTAGCTTGCTCTTGGTGTCTTGTACGGTGTGATTCAGTTTGTGACTCTGCTGAGTATTGAAAAGATGTTATTTTTGGCTAAGGAAATCGTTACAATGACTGGTAATGATGATGGCCGTTCTGAATTGGTGTGAATACTGGTTTGTGTAGAGGAAAGAAAGAAAGAGAGATGTTCCCGGTGAGCTGGGGAAATGATCTTCTCCGGCTTTCTTTCAGCTCTGTCCGTGCCTCAGTTGTTGAGTCCGTCCTCACTCAAAACTTGGCGGAGCCCCGGCCGCCCGTGCCAAGCCGGAGACCGGCCATTCCTGCCGTAACCTGTCACACCCTGCTCGTACGTGCCCGTCGCGTTCCAGTACGGAGACCATCTTCTCGTTTCCCTTTTAAACGTTACTTCCCTTCTCCTTATGACACAACCGGCTGCCTAAGGCCTACAAGATGTCTGGCGATGGAGACACCCCGACTCTTGCTGGCTCAGCGCGGGCGGTGCCGGAGCCGCAGGAGCAGCGAGCCCTCAGGGGAGGCTTTCAGAGCCGGGCCGGCAGCTTTTAGAAAGCAAGCAGGATTTACAAGCGGCGTTTCATTTCTCTGTGGGATCTGCTTTTAAGCTGAGAACACCCCGCTTCCAGCCCAGGCCTGGCCTGAGGGACTGTTCAGCCTGGAGGAGGCTGAGGGGAGACCTCATGGCTCTCTATGGCTGCCTGAGGGGAGGGGGCAGGGAGGGGGGGTCGGGCTCTTCTCCCAAGTAACCAGCGATGGGACGAGAGGAAATGGGCTCAAGCTGCGTCAGGGGAGGTTTAGGTTGGATATTGTGAGAAATTTCTTCACAGAAATGGCCTCAGGCTGCGTCAGGGGAGGTTTAGGTTGGATATTAGGAGAAATTTCTTCACAGAAATGGCCTCAGGCTGCGTCAGGGGAGGTTTAGGTTGGATATTGTGAGAAATTTCTTCACAGAAATGGCCTCAAGCTGTGTCAGAGAAGGTTTAGATTGGATATTGTGAGAAATTTCTTCACAGAAATGGCCTCAAGCTGCGTCAGGGGAGGTTTAGGTTGGATATTAGGAGAAATTTCTTCACAGAAATGGCCTCAAGCTGCATCAGGGGAGGTTTAGGTTGGGTATTAGGAGAAATTTCTTCACGGAAAGAGTGGTCAAGCGTTGGAACAGGCTGCCCAGCGAGGTGGGGGAGTCCCCATCCCTGGAGGGGTTCCAAAACTGTGTAGAAGTGGCACTTGGGGACATGGTTTAGTGGGCATGGGGGTGTTGGGCTGATGTTGGACTGACGATCTTAGAGGGCCTTTCCAACCTTGGTGATTCCTGGTTTTCCTTTCATTAAAAATAATCCAGCCAGCGAGCCAGGAAACATGAAATGAATTACTCCTCTGCCCTTAGCTGGTGTAGCGGCGGCCCTGGCGGTGTCAGGCTAATGGTCGGACCGGACGATCCTAAAGGCCTTTTCCAGCCTAAACCATCCGCTGGTGCTGTGCGGGTCGCGCCTGGGCCCCCTGAGGCGCTCTGGGGGGAGGTTGCGGCGCTACTCGCGGCATTACGGCGCGAGGGGCGGGGACGGGGGCGGGGCCTCAGACGTGGCGGCGGCTCCAGAGGCGCGGGGCGGGGCGGGCGGGCGCGGCGCGGCTGGAAGGGCCGGGGCGGTTCTAGAAGCGCGGCGAGCGGGGCTGCGTGCGGCCGGGTGAGCCGGGCGGGGCCGGGGGGCGACGGGGTGAGGCGGGCGGGGGCGGCCGCAGGTGGAGCCGCTCCCCCCGCCTCGGCAGCGCTGAGGGCTCGCAGCCCCCTCAGGGCTCGCAGCCCCCCGGGGGTCCCTCCAGGGCGGCCCCGAGGGGCGCGGGGAGAGCGGCGGGGCCGGGGCCGGGGGTCCGGGCGGGTGGGAGCTGCCTGAAAACGGGGCGGCGGGTTTGAAGTGCCGCGGTTCCGTGGTGGAGCGGCCCGGCGGGGCGCGGTGGCCGCTGCTTGGTGTCTGCCGGTCCCCGGGCAGCTGCCCCGGAGCGGCCCCGTGGCCGGGTTGAACGGCGGGGCTGGAAATGGCAGCCTGGGGCCTGCCCTCCCCGCTGCCGCCTCCCTGGAGCCGCCGCTTAGCCGGGGCGAGGGGGGGGGGACACACACACCCAAAATTGACACTTCAAACAAATCACTGGGTTTTGGTGAACGTGTTAGAAGTGTCATTGCCGCCAACGAAACCCCCCAGCCAGCCAAGTGGGGGGGCTCAGTCCCCTTCTCCTTGCCCTTTGGGTCTGGGCAGCGCTGGTGCCACCACTCCGAAGCGCGGCCGCATGTCAGCGGCGTGAACGCGCTGCACGCGCTTCCAGCCTGCCGTAGGCTCCAGATACAGCGCACGACGCCTTCAGCTTCATAAAGATACTCAGGTCCCACTTGTTCACTCCTGTCTCGTTGTCTTTGAACCTGAGATGCGTCTTCCAAAAAACGCCTTATTTTTGCCCGAGCACACGGGTGTGGGTGAGCCGGGAGAGCGCAGGTGGCCATGTGTGGCTGGTTACCATGCGGTAAGCGAAGCCTCGGTGGCAAAGGGTTGTGCAGACGCGGCGGAGGGCAGGCTGGCGTGAGAGCCAAAGGCACTACCTAGGCTGTCGTCACAGCTCAGCTGCGGGACGATAACTTGCGATCTCCTAGTAATGCAAAACATGCTTTTGACCGGCCGGGCGTAAATCTATTTTGAGCAGCAAAGAATGTCCTTATAACCTGGAAGCAAGGAGGAAAGAGGATGTGTAAATAAAGACTGTGTGTGGAGCTGTCCGGCTTTGCAGTGTTTGGTATTCCTAGCCAGTAATCCCCCCTGTTCCTCAATAGTAAGTACTGAAGGTAGGATTTCCCAGGAAATGTTTTTGTAACAAAACCTTTTGCCCCTTAATTTTACAGGTGCTCTGTGAGGGTGAAGCTGAGCTGAAAGGCCACCACTGCCGTCTTCACCAGGGTGATACTTCAGTTTTCTGGCATTAAGGACCTAGGCAGTAATCTCACAGGTATGTTGTAAATATATATAGCAACCAGTAACTGCCACTCCTACTTTACAGGCAGAACGTTAGTTTAGAGTTGTAAATTAGCATTGCTGTGACACTAACAGACAAGAATTTTGCTTCTTGCTTACGCCATAATTTCTTGAGATTAATTTTTTTATTACGTAGCTCTTCCCAGTGCAGGAAGTATGAACCCAGGTAGTACTATGTATTTCGAAGACAGTGACAGCAGGGGGAGCATGATTTACCATTTAGTATAAGAAGTTTTTCATTCTAGGTTTAAGTCAGGAATCCAGTCTGTTGATAATTTCCATGCTGTGCATATTGGCAAACTTCCAAAGCAGCGAGCTGTAAACATAGATATTTTTCCTATGACTAGTTCTGATTTTTGCGTATGTTTTTCCATATGTCTGAGAGATGAGAATGGGGAGTATGGTAGGGGGCATGTTCCAGGGTGATCTTAGCATAGAGTCAACCCTGACACCTCTGAGATATGTCTGATTTTAATTGCATTGCTGATATTAATTGCAAGAAACCGTTCACTGATGGTAGATCATTTTTATGTTTAAAAAAACCCCAACCCTTCTTTCTGAACAGGAAGGTTTTTTAATGCTGTATGAGCATATGGAAGGTTATGTTAAATATCATGATACACTAAAGTTATGGGCTTTGCACAGTAAAATGCAGTCTAAATTTTAATGCTGAACAATAAGCTCTAGTGGAAAAAGAACATGCAGTCTTTGTCTTCACTAACAGTGTGGGGTTTGATTCTAGTCTGCTTCGTATGGGATGAGCTTGCAGGTGCTGCAGGGTAGGATGCAGGCAGATTTGCTGTGCCTTAGGCTAGCATGAATTTTCTTGCATGCTGGAGTATGGAAGAAATACTCTTTGTTATGGTTTAAAAAAAAAAGGCAACAAACCTGTTGGGAGCTAATCAAAATGCTTATAAGTTTCTAAGGTTATTATAACGAAGGATAAGACAAGCCATTCGGCATTAGCAGAAATGCATGCAGTTTTGTGTGCACTGTGTCCTTGTTAATGCGTGCATATGAACAGCTTTTCCTCCTTTTCTTTTGGCTTGCCTTGAAAAAGACAAGGCAATTATGTTGTATTACTTGCTAGGCGATTATAATTGTTTTCAGATGCACATTAAGCCCTTTGGCAAGAAAGGTAGGGGTGGTGGCATAAGCTGTTCTGAGCAGTAAATCCAGCGTGTGCTGGAGGAAGGAGCTGGGAAGCAGATGAAGAGAACTCGCTTGTGAGGAGGCACCCAGCGTTGAAGGGGAGCAGTGCCTTTCGGGTCTCCCTGGCTGGGACTGAGAACTTGCTGTTTGTAGCAAGGTAACTGCGTGCTGCGCTGGCGGTGTCGCGAGTTCTGACATGAGGTTCAAGGCATGACGGTGCGGTCTGGGTGGGGTGCTGACAGGTGCTTAAATCCAAAGTTCTTTGGGCCAGAGGAGTGGCTGAACACTGGAGTGTCTGAATTCATGTAGATAATGAATTTTGGCCCTGAATTACTTGTTTTGAAGTTTTCAGCCAATGGTGAAGGTTTGCTTTCTTAGGATAAAAATGTTTCCTTACTATTTCATCATTTTTAAATAGTTTTATAGCTGTTATAATGTGCCGGGCATCTCCTGGCTAATGTGTCAGGCTAATCTGCAAGACTTGAAATACTGCTACCAGCTGGATGGTTTTTATGGCTGCTTTTCTTACAGAGATGTTGAGAGAAGGTCTTCCTTGGCAACATCCTGAAAATCTGTTTACAATTCAGCCCATCTTTTGGCTCTAAGTATGTAGGCAATCTTGCAGTTTTTTGTTTGCACTATTCTTCCACTTAAATATAACTAGCCTTATCTACAGCCATCAACACTGGTAGCAAGTTGTTGCCTACCTTTGAAGCTCCGTTGTTTGCAGTGGGGAGAGGGGATGAAGCCAGCTGCGCGGTCAGTTCAGTACTCCTTGCTGTGTCCGCAAGCAATAAGGCAGCGGGTGGCAGGCCCTGGCATTTGGAGAAACCCCAGACGAACCTGTCTCATCCAAGAGTCCAACCTCAAGTTGCTGTTTGAGGATGAACCATTCTTCAGAGCCCGGCATGTGGGCCTCATCTGTATATGCGCCAAGAACCCATCTGTGGCCTGAGGTGACTTTGAAGTAGTGATTTGCTTGTTAGCTTTCACCATGATACTTTAAATTTAGATACAATGTGGAAGCAGCTATTTTAGCAGTGATTTTCCAGGTGTCTTTAATAGCATAGGCAAGCACAGAAGAGGAGACAGGCTGTAACCCTTGTGTCGTCAGCTTGTAAGTTGTTGCGTTGTGATGGTTCAGGAAAATGGTGTATTAATCAGATTTTGACAGTATCTAGTTATGATACTTTGTCTCACAGACTTTATTCCCCTGTAGCAAAGTGTGGGTATAGGTCTGTCAGAATGGAACCAAACCGGGGAATAGAAGTCTGTCCTAATTGCTTGGAAAAAAACATTGCTGCATCTTCTGGGGGGACAAAAAAAAAAAACCAAAAAACCAAAAAAACCAACCTCAAACCAAGCCAAAACCTGGAAGAAATAGAAAACTAGATCTGTTAGGAGTAATTAAAATTTGTCATGAAGGAAACATGTTGCAGAGAATGTCTGATGACTGAAGACACTGACAGAGCAGTGACTGTTGCTGCCATTCTGAAGCAGTGAGCTGCCAGTCTGCTGACCAGTGGTGGTACGCAGGTTTTTGACTGTAATTTCTTATGGATCAATGAAGCCTTGCACACTTAGTGCATTCTCCTCACTTTCGAGCTACCTGTTATACCTGTTTTAGCTGTTAACTGACTGCATCGCTACCTTGAATGTGAACTACCTTGGAAACGTCATCTGAGTTTTGTGCGTTGGAGACTGAAATAGAGACTTAGAAAGAAATGCATTCACAGGGGCTGAAATTAACCCTGTGAAACTTTTTCCCTGCACCTAGTCTCCTTGGAAAGAGAGGTGACTTTGCTGGTAGCAGTTCAGAGCAGCTAAATCACACCCCAGTTCTCTACCTCCCCTGGAGAAGGCTGATAGCAAAGGGAGTGCTATCATGTCTAAGCAGTGGAGTGGAAGAATACTGTGGTTTTTTTCTGGAGTTCATGTGATCAAAATGAGAGCTCACAATACAGCAAGAGTCACACTCTGGCCTGATTTGCCATAATAAGTGACAATAAGGGGTGTGACTTTTATCCTTTAAATTACATGGACTGGTCTTATGTCAGTTCCACTTAGTTTAATTCTTCTGCATAACGAGTCTGTACAAATTTGGAGCCTGGAACAAGGACTCACTTTTGTTAGTCCCTGGTTTTCGTTAGGCTGTCAGGCAATTGAAGGGTTTCTTCTGAGCAGGCCCTTATCTGGGAATGAAAACAGACATCAGGAGTGAATGATCAGCCATGAGACAGTGCAACTCGCATCCCCAATTATCTATCGTGTGTGCTACTACCATTATATTTAAAAAAAAGCTGTAGAATACAAATCAAGTCCCCTTATACACCATTGTGCCAACTGAATGGTACTTTCTGAGGCTCTTCTGTGGGGTGAAGGGGGAGAGAGGGGCTTGTGGGTTTTTTAGTTCCTCTAGCTTCAGCATATGTGGGCAGATGTGCTGCCTTCTGTCGAAAGGAAGGCTCTGTGAGGTTCGTGTTCTTGTTCTGTGGCGTACAAGGAGACTGCAGCCTATCAGTTTGATCAGAAGTGGGAGCCCCTAAAGGGACTGGATGAGTAATAGGTATTTGTTTCCTCTTCTGACCTGAGAAAACGTCCTCCCTTTGGCTTGTGTGGGAGCTGGCTTGAATCCCTCAGGACTGGATATGAAATTCAGAATGGGTGAGAAACTGATAACCCTGGCAGATGTGCAAGTAACTTTTATAGATCAGGTCCATGTTTTTGTATCTTCGTGATTAAGAATTTTTAGAAAGCTTATTTCATAAAGAATTCAGTTGAACTTGTGGAGAAAAATTCCATCCTGGACTATTTTGTCTAGAAGAACTTTTTATCCTTCTGCCAGTGCTCTCTGAAGTCTGACAGCACTCTTTCCAGTGGGAGCAATGATTCATTGAGGTCTTACACTCCTAAAGAAGTGTTTGTACAGTATCCATTTGGTTGTCGGGCTGGGCACATTTAAGGGAAGGAAAGGAGCAAAGCATTAAGTATATGTTACTGTATGCGGAGAAGTTTAGCTCTACTGGTGTTGCTGGAACAGCTTCTTGCTATAGTGAGAACAAGTCCCTTGGGTAAGGCAGTTGTGTAAGTGCTCATCTGTGAGGAACTTGTGGCTTTAGGATCCCTGTGCTGACAGCGCTGGAGGTATCCTGATGAGCTGGGGCAGTACGTTTGTCGTCCTGGGCCATCCTATAGCCCTAGCTCAGGGCAGCATGAACCGCCTGTGCTGTTCCTGCATGGGGGGCTTCTTGTCGCCCAAGGCTGAAGAGAGCTCAGTGGCTCTGCTCAAGCCTTCTCAGTCCGTTGCAGAGGAATGTTGTTATTCTCACTTAAATCAAAGGAGATCCTAAATTCACCTGTCCAGCCTGATGTCTTTGTCATTTGAAGATGCTGTTGAAAATGCCAGGGATGTAGGCAGTATTTGTCCTACGCAGACTTCTTATCTGGCATTTCTGTGCAACTAAGTTCTTCCATTCTCTGTTTGAATAAAGCTCATTACAAACATTTGTCACAATTTAGTTACTGAAGTAGGAGGTGCTAATGTCCCTTCTGCCTCTCTTACCCTCTCTGTTAGCAGATGGTTTAGCCGTGGTGGGGTGGGCACGCATACGTGTGTGCATGCACACATGCTGGTGCTGTCCAAGAATGTGGTTATAACATTATGCTCAGCCTCCTGTAATTCATTATCTGTGATGGTTTTCCAAGTAACAGCTGTGAAAAGAATGTGTACAAGCAATTTGAAAACCCTACAGCCAGGTGTCCCGCTTGTTCAAGCAGGAGCTGATTTCTCTGTTTACTGAGGTTTCTGTTTATTGACTCAAGTAAATCTGAGTAGGATGGCAAAGCTGTTAAAGATCTGCTATAAAGACAAGCTGCTAGCTGTAGTAAATGTTCTTCTTGGCAGATATCCTCAGCCATGGGAGAACATGGTGGGGAGGTGCAGGGTGGGGAATGTAGAGTTGTGTTGTTTTAACTGGAAAATTCCCTTGTAATTGTTTTGCCAGGCTTTGTGTAGTGCATCCAAAAAACCACTCCATGAAACGACAACAGACTGTGCAGATGGACAGTTGTGGCTTAATATATCCAAATTAATGTGCTTCCCAAGTGCTCTTGACTTGCTGTGCTTTCTGCTACATCACTTACTGTGGCTTTTAGTATTGGCAGACCTCTGCATGGTACTGCTCATTCAGCTTTGCTCAATTCTCAGATTACCCATGTACTAGTTCTGAACTAACTTAAACAAGCAGTTTGGGAATATGTGGTTTGCAGGGGGGGTGAGAAAAAGAAGAGGGAAAGGAGAAGACTTATTATGATGCTGTGAGACATTTTCCTGCTTACTCATGCTTGCAAACTGTTGTGGTAAATGTTTCTGATTCCTCACGTAGTCTTCTAAAGCAATCAAAACAATAACTTAAAACCAATCATCTTGCCATGTGATAATGCATAGCAGAGAACAGAGCTATTTCTAATGTTCTTAGTGGTGGTAGTGTGACTGATGGTGTGTCTGTGGTGTTTATGTCCACAGCACTGGTGAGCTCAGCTGAGGGTGAGGGCTTCTATCCTGTTGTGGGCTTGAAAAACCCAGAAGGAAAGGGCGATACCCACCTTTCACCTTCTGGCTCATGCTGTGCAGGCAGATATGCAGAGCCCAAGGGAACATGAGCTAGAATTGTTCCAGAATTATCTTATTTTAATACTTTCCCATTGCTTGAAATTTTAGGATATTCCATGTATTTTCCCTTCCCTTCTCTTCTCCATCCCCCTTTCTCATCAGATTTAAGTGATTCCATTTTGCCCCAAATAGCTGCATGTTGCTTACAGTATTTGGAGTAGGAGTGGGTTGCAAGTGGTCATTTCTAGCCACCAGTTTACCCAGTTACAATAGGTAGAAGAAAAGAGTAATTGCTTCTTGATTAAGGTGAACAGTTGTCATCTTCAAGCATTGGAACAGGCTGCCCAGAGAGGTGGTGGAGTCGCCATCCCTGGAAGCGTTCAAAAAACAGGCAGATGTGGCACTTGGGGACATGGTTTAGTCTGGTCTACCCTTGATTGGTTTAGTGTGGACTTGGTAATGTTAGGTTAATGGATGGACTGGATGATCTTAAAGGTCTTTTCCAACCTAAATGATTCTGTGATCTTCCTTTTGACACTGCGTGTACGGGTGTTACGAGAGCTCGGTGTTTGCCGAGCAGCAGTGCTCATACGGGAGGGCTGGCTGTGGTGGCTGTTCCTGCTCAGTGAGCAGGCAGCTCCGGGGTGAGCTGTGGGCTGAGCCAAGCGCAGTGCAGGCTCCTCATAAATCCCCTGGAATAGGCAGTCCTGGCCATCAGATCTACCAGGAGAATTACAGCTCCCAGGAGGGTCTTCTGTACAGACCTTGCATCCCTTATTTTGCTTGTCTACTACCTTGTCTGCCTGTCTGCTCAGACTGGCTTTCCCTTCCACACCCTTGGTGGGCTGTGCTCTTAGAAATGTTAACAGTCTGCTTTCGGTCTCCATCTCAAGGGGCTGCGTTTCTAAGCTGGCACAACCTTTGAAATACAGAAATCGTAAGGGCTGTGCCCAGAGGCCAATCTGCTGGGATGATGCATCTTAAATAAGCAAAGTTGGAAACTTCACTTTCAACTTTTCCAACCGTCACTGCCACTTCCACACTACAAAATGCTATATTTCTCTATTTGGCTTTCTCAGTATTTGTCTTTCTAGACAGTTTTTATATAACTGAGTTTCACAGCATACAAGTCTGCCCATTTAGTTTAGACTTCTATTATTATTGGAATATAATACAACTTTGTATACTCTCCTATTTTCCAACTATAATTATGCATGACATGGAAGGCATTGGACTGCCCTTGCAGAAGAGCTTGTTCTCTGTGGACAAATATATTGCTTCCATTATTTCTGTCATGTGGGCTTTCCATGGACTGCAGTGTTTTCCATGTAAATCCCAAAGAGTATATCAGATAGCATTTGAGACTGTTAAGTAACAGCTCCTGTGGTTAAAGATGACTTTTTACAAGCTTTGCTGATTGGGATTCAGTCTTTCAAGGACTTCAATTGTTTTCATGAGGGTGAAATGACTGAAGATGAAGATTAATGCCTTGGGGTTTTTTTTCCTCACAAATAAGTTAATCATTTTTACTTCTCCTTTTCCTTTTAATTTGTTACAGGTTTGAGCTATCTGGAAGATGAAGTCCTGGCTACGGTTGGTGTTCTTTACCTGTATTTTCCTGATCTGGCACACAGATGCGGAGTTTTTCACTTCCATAGGTATGGGAAGAACCAATGCATGATGCTGTGGTGTAGCTAATGTGATTGCCAAAACGGTTAAAATTTACCGTTGAAGCATATAGCTTTCCTCATGTGCCCCTATCAAACACTGTCTGCATTAGGAAAAGCTACTCTTCTGCATCCCTGATGCTATTCTGCATTGCAAGTCTTGCATCAGTGCAGTTTGTTTGCAGTTGGGTAACTCAGCACACTGTGACCAACGTGAGGCAAGTTTCTCTGGGGACTGTCAGTAAAATAAGACAGTGCCTGTGTTTTATTAAGAATTGGGCACCTGTTGTTGTCTTGAACATAGCAAAAACCTTATGCTAAAAGGCTTAGTCCTGAATTTGATTTATGCAAACAAAGTGAAATATTTTCTTTCGCAGACCCTGAAATCTCTGCCTTCTCAAAAAGCTGGAGTTAGGTGTTGGAAGGAAAAAATTAATATCCCCGTTACCTTATGTGTGTTTTGTAAGACCTGAATAAATCCTGAAGAATTCCCATTTGTTATAAATCCTGAAAATAGATTGATTTTTATGACAATTTAGTTCTTGTGTTCTAATAGCTGTGATACAACCATGTATGATTGTGGTAGAGCCTAAAAATAAGCACAAACTGAGTTTTCTGCTGCGACTTGGTCTAGTGTTTTCCAGTGGAATAGTGTGGGGAATTTACCCCTGTAAGGATAATCGAGATTGATTAACTACAACTGGCTGTTCTCCAGAACATGCTTTGAGCTCAGTGGAGCTGCGCTTCTGAATGGTAAAACTCAAAACTCCCGGTGGTTTATTTTGCACCGGTGTGGAACTGCTCAGCCAGAGCAAGGCAGGGTGCTGTTTCACTGCCAACCCCCAGCACGTGCTCCAGTGCTCTGGAGTTGGCTAAACAGAACCAAATAATACACATGTCGTTAAGTGCTCTTTTTTCCCCCTAAGTTAAGTAGTTTTTTGTACAAAAAGGTACTCTGAAGGATCACCTTTTCTTTACAGTTACCTGTTCCTGAGCCTTTCCTAACTCTGAAAATAGCACAGCCTGCTGACTTCCATCTACTAAATCATGCCTCATTAATAATTACTTTGGAATGCTGAAACTAAAGCTGTGTCTGCATTTATAAATCTCATCTGGTCTTTCAGTGTTTGGTATTTGAGAAGCAAAGTTTGTCATAGCAATTAGGATTAACGTGCTGGCAATTTCCACGAATGCTAATCAGGAGAGAGTGTGTGTGTCAGTCTATAAACATTAGTCTGAAATTCCTCTGTACTTAATGTTAGGTTGTGTTTCCACAGTTACCCATATTGAAAAACTGTAATTTTAAGTGATGCCAATGGTTAGACTAATAATTTATTAGTGTGACCTAACCTGTATCCATCTGCAGAGCAGATGCTTTGGCAAGTATTTGGATCTTCTGTTGCTTTGACTCAATAGCTGCATTAATGTCAAACCTTTCTTTTGATTGTCTTGCATACAATTGTAATACTAAAAGTAATTCAGAGGCGGTGGAAGGGTCACAGCAAAGCTGCTTCCATGCTTCAGAGGCATGGAAGTTGGGATTTTAAAAGCCCCTTGAAGTATTTGAATGCCAGACCTGTACGTAGAATAGCTTTTGTGGTCTACAGGCGTTTAACCTTAATTTGTCTGTTCTTTGTGGTGGCTTTGATAGCCCTAGAGCATCTAAGGTCTGTCTCCTGTGCTGTTGGAAATTGCTGCTTTTTTAGATCTGACTAACATTTGCTCATGCTCTGTTTTTAGGTCAAATGACAGACCTGATTTATGCAGAGAAAGACTTGGTACAATCTTTAAAGGAATATATCCGAGCAGAAGAGAACAAGCTCTCTCAGATTAAAAGGTAGGGGGAGAGGTTTGCATAATGAAGGGTGACAAAATGGCTCATCTGTGTTCAATCACACCACACCTTTGTCACCACTCTTTGCTGCTAGATCTTGTTAGTATTTCCTCAGTAGATAATCACAGTGAGACTGTAGGTACTAACTTGGTTGTAATTTATTCCCGTGAACCTGCAGAGAAGGGGCCCTGCTCCGGATATCATTTAGACTTTGTCTGCTTGCTTAGAAACTGTTGTCTGCTGGGCTCTTCCCACTTTTCCCTGTCCTTGTACCATCACAGTGCTCCTGCAGAGAAGACACTCCTCATGTCGGAGGAGCCTTGTCCGTGTGAGTTAAATGCCTCTGGGTGCCAGTGCTCCCTGTTGTTTCACAGCTTCAGCACTGCTTACAACAGCCAAGTGTGCCAGCCGCATTCTTTAGCGGAGCACGCACCAAATTCTCGGCTTCCTTTCCGTGTTGGCTTTGCTCTCAAGGGCAGCTCTCCTGCCTTGTTCTCTTCGGTTGCTGTCCTGGCTACAACCATATCTCGGACATTATCCTGTTCGCTTAGATCACTTGAAAGGCTCTTGCTGACAAACAATATTTCCTGTGTCCCTTAGGAAGACTGTTAATACTTATCTAGCTGAAAGTAATATCTAATAGGGCGTGACACTAGAATAGTCTAAATGGGGTCCAGGTTCAGAAGAGCTGAGTGCCTTTAAATGGAGCCATGCTTTCCAAAGTATTTCTAAACTCCAGGCTGTATGTGGCAGTTTGATCTCCCTTTGGGAGGTGTAGGGTAGGGATGGGGCTGTGGAGTAAGTGAAATGGTATGAATTCCTTGTCACTTATATACACAATGTTCACTTCTTGAAAAGGTCAGGTTGGACGGGGCTCTGAGCAACCCGATCTAATTAAAGCTGTCCCGGCTCACTGCAGGGGGGTTGGGCTAGATGACCTCTAAAGGTCCCTTCCAACCCGAAGCATTCTGTGATTCTATAAGCAGTCTCCTCTTTGATTATTGTTAAAGAGAATGTCAGTTGAATCTATGTATAAATACAATCTATGTATAAATACAATCTATGTATAAACTGGTCTTTTTTCAAAAAAAGAAGTCTTTTTTTTTTTTTGTGGACTGACATATGCATATGCTTTTTTAATGTGTTTTTTCAGTTGACTTGTATTTTGGTGTATTTGTAAGGAGGAGTATTCTACCACTGTGTCAATATTTGAGCCCTTGCACCTTGCTGGTGTATCAGGCATGTGCTTTGTAACAGAGGTGCTAAATTTTATCATTTGAATATGGTAACACTTGTCAGTGTTTTGTCTATTAGTTCCAGAGATATGTTTATGATTCAAAAGCACATTGTGGTGTGAATAGAGACTAGAACTTGACAGTATTTACTACTTTGCAAAATAAATATTAGAAGTAGTGAAAGTCTAAATTAAAAAGGGAGTGCAGGTGAGACTGGTCTTAATAGATGTTGTTAATCTGATATCCCTGCAAAGGATCTCTGGAAAAAACATCTTTCTTTTGTTCTGTTGCAACATCAGAGTATAGAGAAGCAGCCAGGTAGTCTGATGATCTTTACCTGTGTTCATGTACGAGTGTTTGTAACCATAGTTCATTCATGGCTTGCTGAGTTTGCGATTACGGGCTCAAAGGGGATTTCTTATGTTCAGTTGTTAGTTTATCTCAGCAGAGTGTTTTCTTTCTATTGAGTACTGAGAGGAACACACAGCTGGGCCAGATGTTCGTGTTAAGGGATAATACGAAGGGCAACAGAAGAAATTCTCACTGTAGCATCAGCAACGTAGCTGGCAGTTCAGATGTACTATAACGCAGGGGGTGAAGTTCCCCGCTACGGCTTTGAAGCTGGCCAACAGTGGGATCTAGGTGACTGACAGCACTGCCGCTGTGCTGTCTGAGGGTTTCCAGTCTGAAAATCGAAGCTTATGGTTTAATTTCCATAAAGCTAAAAAGCTCTTGGGGTTGTTTTATGCTTGTATTTTTACTAAGATAGATAAGTGACACTCACAGTGATTGTGTGCTGTATCTCATTATTTTCTGAAGTGCAGCATGCTGAAAATTGATGGCTAAGACTCATTGCAAGTGAGATGCATGCCCACTGTAGTAAGGTTTAAAATAGTAAGCAGGGAAAAAAATTCCTTTTAAAAGACTATTGTAATTAAAAAAAAAAAACAAAACAGTTGTACTTCATTTTATCCTTGTGAAGTTGAAAGCTTGAAAGCTGGTTATGATGGCGAAAGCAGCAATAAATTGATTCTAGCTGTGTAATTAGGATGACTTAAGAAGGAAGACATGCATTCATAAACTGTTCTCAGACTGAGGCCTACACTTCTCGTTCCAGCTGGGCTGAAAAAATGGATGTACTGACTAGCAAATCAGCCTCTGATCCAGAAGAGTATCTGGCACATCCTGTAAATGCATATAAGCTGGTGAAGCGTTTAAATACTGACTGGCTGGAATTGGAAAACCTGGTTCTTCAGGATACAACAAATGGTAAGGAGTTACAGGGGAGAAGATATCAGTAGGAGGTAGCCTTACACCACAGTTGCTTATCTTCCTCATATTCTGGAAAGCTGCAGACCCAGCTGTGGTTTAAATATTATCGTCAAGTTTGTTTGAAACTTAAACTAATGACTGGCCTCTTGTTTACTGGTTACCCAAGTGAGTGAAACTTGCCACTGAAACACATCTGTCAAGACTCAAAGAAAGTCTTAATCTGTCTTAAGCCTGTTACATTTTGTTTGGGTTGTGGTGTTTGGGGAAAAGGGGAGAATAGGATATACTGAAGTGGTCAGCTGTGGCAATGGTTCTTTTACACCTAGTCTTGAGCTTTGTGTTCCTTTTTATATAAAGGCTTACTCATCCGCTTTCCCAGTCTGCTGCTTCTCTTGGCGATCATTGTTTTTTGACCCTGTTCATCAGTAGATAAGATTGAAGAATCAAAATAGAGACCCATACTGAATTGGTAAAGGAATTCACATCAGCCTCAGCACTAACAGTTGGCAGATGTTGTAGACGGTCTGATGACAGCAGGGTAATATGCAATTACTATCTGTAAACCTATCCTTCTACAGCATATGTTTTCAGTACAAATCTTTGCTTTTGCATCATATTGTCAAAATGTCTGCCTGAATGTGCTTCCATAGCTTTTTTTTTTTAAATGCAGGTTTGTTTTTACTGGACTCCTCAAAAGTAAGGGAGAAAAGGCTATGTTTTTCAGGCAGAACGCTGCATGTTTTCCCTTTCTACTCTGCATATGCTAAAGTTTATGTACTTGGAAGCTTTTTCCAGCCAAGATTTTTATTGCCTTTTGGAATAGTCATCCTAGATGGAAATAAAATACTCAATTTTATTGAGTGCTTCTGTCATTAATTCTTTTTCTAAAGGCTTCCTTTTCCAATTCTGCTTGCTGTATGACTAGAAATGGCTGGGTTGTTTTCCCTCAGTTCATTGCCCCCACTTTTGCCCAGCCAACCTGCTGTACAGCCTTGATATATTTATGTAGTGCATTTAATTTTATTTCTAAATGTCACCTGTTTTGACTTGTCAGGTTTAAAAGCCTCTTACTGAGTAAGGTCCTACCCCTGCTTAGGGGATCCTGGATCAGGATCTCTCTGTCCCTTGAGCTGAGATCTGAAAAGCTCTCATGGCTTTACAGGTTGGAGTACGGAGTCTGAAATCATTGTCTGGTACCATGATCTGTAGTTGTCTCTGTGGGTATTGCAAGAGAACCGATGAAAGCTATTAAGTTGCCATGCTAGAAGGAGACATCACAGGAGAATGAAGGTCATTAGATTCATGTTGTACTTTAGTAATTGTGTGGCACAAGAAAACAGAGGGTTTTAGTTACATACCCCTTATCTCTTGCTGGTGAGCTGTATTTCTTAAAATGATACAGAAAACAATGCTTTTGTAACTTGGGAGCCAAATAAGAGCCTTTAAACCTGGATTACTTGAATCTCAATTCCCAAAACAAAGCAGATGTTTCCTCTTCTGTGTTAATCTAAATCTGATATTTATTCAAACTCTGGAAGTAACATCTTTCCCTTTTACTGCAAAGGCTTTATTGCAAATCTTACAATTCAGCGTCAGTTTTTTCCAACTGAAGAAGATGAGACTGGAGCTGCGAAGGCTCTGATGCGCCTGCAGGACACATACAAACTGGATCCTGAAACCCTATCTCGAGGAAACTTGCCAGGTAAGTGCACTAAGGTCTCCCCTGCTTGAGAAAGAAGGAAGTGGTAATATGCTTAAATTCTCTCCAAAAGTCACTTTTCAGCAGTGAGGAAGAACCACGGTGCTGAAAGTCCACGCGGCTTAGATGCTTGAGGACGTATCTACTTCAGCATTTTGAGAACAACATTGAGGTTGTTCCCACCTGAGCCAAAGCACCATGGTCTGCAGTGACCAGGTCAAGTAGCATTTTTTTTAATTAATATTACTTTAAAAGAAAATGCTAATTTTTATAATAGCTATACCAAAACAGCAAAGGATGACATACTTTCTTGTGCCGGTTACTGTGTAAGCAAATACCATGGGTGCTTCCTGTCCCAAATAGCTTACGAACCGAGGGAAGGAGCTGCTCCATAATTCACTGCTCCGATGGCTCTTGCAAAGCTTGGCTCTGTTCTTATTTGCTATGGTGAGGCTTGAGTGAGGCTTTGGTTGAATCACTTTGCTCTTGTTCTTTCTGTGAGATGGGGGCTAACAGTTTTTGCAACAGAGCGATGTTTTGGAAAGTACAAAGATGTATTGGGATGCTTCAGTGTTTTGGCAGCTGAGTCCTGATAAATGTTTGTTCCTGCTGCTTATGAGAGACTTACTGGAACAGGTTATGGTTGCTAGCAACAGTTTACAAACTCAACAGGCTTCATTAGAGTGTGGGTAGATGAGCTGACAAAACAGTTTTAGTTACTGTATGTAGGTTATTGACAATGAACTTCAAATTAAATCTTATCTGTGCATCTGCTGAGCTGGAGCAACTGGAAATCAGTGCACAGTTACAGTCAAATAGATACGCAGTTTGTCTAAATAACGATCAGCTTGCTTATGCGCAAATCACATCTCCAGTGAAGAGCAAACAAGCTAGCTCTGCACATAGTCAGGCTTCTCTGATCATCTAACTGTTAATTTGTAGGTTCAGTAAAATCTGTTAAGCTGTTAGTCTGCTCTGCCGTTATCTACAACAGAAAACACAACGGCTTAACACTGTAATTTCTCTGTTAAACTTTTCTTGGCTTCCAAAGGAATTAATGCCACAGAATTATGATAGAATGTAATCTTTAATTCTGAAGGTGATCAATTTGGTAGAGAACCTAAAATATTGTCAAAGCGTTGTCTTTTAGAAGATGATAAAGCATGTATTTACAGATATTCCTCAATGTGCCCCATGTATTTGAAGGCACAGATGCTTCTGTGCGGATTGCTTAAAGCTATCTTTTTGGTTTTAGGAACAAAATACAGATCCTCTTTGACAGTAGGTGACTGCTTTGCTATGGGGAAGACTGCTTACAATGATGGAGACTACTATCACACAGTACTCTGGATGGAACAAGCCTTAAAACAACACGATGAGGGGGAGGATACAACAGTCAGCAAAGTGGAGATCCTAGATTATCTCAGCTATGCTGTTTTCCAGTTTGGGGATTTACACAGAGCCATGGAGCTTACCAGACGTCTGATATCCCTTGGTAAGAACAAAAAACCCCCTATTCTAGCACTGGGGAGTGTTGCCAGCAACAGAGCCAAAAACAGTCATGGCCCATAACATATTGGTGAGCTGACTGGAAGGATATACTGCCAGATGACTTAGAATAAACACAGGTCCTGGAAAAAAGAAAAACAGTCTACTTATACGTGAAGGATCCTTAACAAGCTATCTTACAGTCCATGCTGTTATTACCCAAAGACCAAATGTGTGTGTGTGTCCGACTGCAGTACCTGTGTGCTTTGCTTCAGTGTACCGAGATATTGTGTTTGGTAATGGTTAAAGCCTGGCGTGTCCCAAGTGGAGATCAAGGCTACCAGGGGCTTAGAATACTGTATCTTCTGTAAAGTCCTACTGACTTCACATATTCCTCTTTATTCCTCAGTGCCGGTACTCTTTGATGCCAGAAGTGTACTTTGCCTGAGATCTTAAAGTATTTATTTCTGAATATTCAGAACAGTTAAGAGTTTCTGAGTTTCTTAAAACCTCCTTTTATCTCTGGTCTGTTTCTAGCTTTCTCTTGAGTAAGCAAATAAACATTGCTTCCTATACAGCTTTGCCCACTTCTTGCATTGGAAAGGTTTATCCTCTCCGATTAGAATTAACATCTACTGTGTTATGTATTTGTGTGTGTTTTTTTTAATCAGCTGTCGTTCTTAATTTAGATGTTGGCTGCATGCTGAGTGGGTGAAGCCTTTCTATTGAAAAATATCAGTAACTTCTGCAGACACTGGAATTCATAGATTAGATTCAATACATATTCCTATTCTTGTAAATTTTAGCTCCCTCCGCAGTAATAGCATGTAGCACTGATAGCAGAATGCAAATCCTTATCAGCACGGAACAGTGGAACAGACTTGGCAGTCCCCTCTGGGAGCAGCAGCTTCCTCTGCTCTGGGCTCAACTTCCTTATTTGGCCACTATTAGCCTTTGCTCTAATGAGTGGTTACTCCAGTGGCCTTCTGGGCTAGTTCCGTAAGATAAACACAATAAGCTTGGGAGGGTCAGAAGGGAAAGAAACTGTTCTAGGTGCTAGTGTCCAGAAACACTTCATGGTGAACAGGGAATTGTTCCATCTTAGTTACGCTGGGTCAAGATCTATTGATGATGTTTATTGATTCATACCAACGTCATTAATAAATCACTAATGATGGGTCCAGCGATGCTAGTGATCCAGGATACCTCCCATATAAACCTGTTACAAACATCTAGGGATGGATGCAGCAGATGGGCTGTTAAGTGGTACCGCATACCTCTGAGCTTCCTGACTTCGGAGAAAATCTTTGGGAGTGGGGTCTGTGGCTGGGACTCCACCACGGTCCTTGTGCAGTGCAGATGAGAAGCGTGGTGGAGAGGAGGGGTGTAACAAGTAGACTAGCTTGATCTCTGCTGATAAGCTCTATGACCTGCTTATCTTGGGTAGCACTGGGCAGAAAAGTTGAGAGAAAAGGAAGGATGTGAAGACCAAAAACTCCCTCCTACTCTTCCCCCCCCCCCCCCCCGAAATAGAATCATAGAGTGATGCTTTGGGTTGGAAGGGACCTTTAGAGGTCATCTAGCCCTAACCCCTCTGCAGTGCCAGGGACAGCTTTAACCAGAGCAGGGTGCTCAGAGCCCCATCCAACCTGACCTTGAATGTTGCCAGGGATGGGGCCTCCACCGCCTCTCTGGGCAACCTGTGCCAGTGCCTCACCACCCTCACTGTAAAAATTTCTTCCTTATATCCAGTCTAAATCTATTCTTCTTTAGTTTAAATCCATTACTTCCTGTCCTGTCACAACAGGCCTTGCTAAAAGCTTGCCCCCCCCTCTTCCTGCAGCCCCCTCTCAGCACTGCCAGGCCGCACTCAGGCCTCCCCGCAGCCCCCTCCTCTCCAGGCGGAACACCCCCAGCCTGGCCCCATAGGAGATGTATATACAAGCTTTGTGATGGGTGCTTCCAGAAATGATTCTGTGAAAGTCTATGCCTATCTTCCCTCTGCAAAGATGGAAACTTCCCAGTGCTGGTTTTCAGTGCAGACTGGAGCCAGTGCTTTTGGTTGCCTGCTAACGCTTTGAGGGGGGAATTATTGCTCTCTTGATGCAAAGACTTGTTTGTATTAGAAGTTCCTGAGATTGCATAAATCACTGGTTCTGTCTGGTTTTCTCCCAATGAAGACAGTACTCATGAGAGAGCAGGCAGTAATCTGCGGTACTTTGAGAAGTTGCTGGAGAAGGAGAGAGAGGAGAAGGAGAAAGAGAAGTCAGCAAACAAGACCATGACAACGACAGAACCAGTGGTGCAAAGCAATGCCTATGAGAGGCCTCTTGACTACTTGCCGGAGCGTGATATCTATGAGGCCCTTTGCAGAGGTGAAGGGGTAAAAATGGTAAGAGAAAGGCAAGAATTTCCTGACTATCCTGCCTTTGTATAATGATCCAGCTTGGTGGGACATGTTAAGTTTTTCCTTCTGTGAAGTTGTTGTTTTTTAAGAAAAAATTAATGTAGTTTTGTCCAGGCTGAGATTTGTACCTTATGTCTTGGCCTCTCTATCTTTAGCTGTTAATCCTAGACAGAAAAAGAGCTCTCGGCTGTGCCTCCTAAAGGTTGTTGAAAATTGATTCTCTTCAGTCTGTCTACTTGGCCATTTCAAATGCTGGCTGTACAGATATACCAGGAGGCTTTTTCCACTGAGAGCTGGTTATGCTTTGCCATGCTTAACAGAATCACGTTATTCCTTCCTGCATCTTAAAGACGTGGCCTTCTGGGGTGACTGTTTTGACCAGCCAGTCTGCAGTACCTCTCAATAAACATGGCTTTAATTCTCAGTGCAGGGAAAGGAATCCCATTTATTCCATCTGCATAGTCTTAATTACAAGAAGCAGGCTTTTTTTTTTTTACAGCTTGCTGTTTGTGTAGTTATGTGCTTAATCTGTAACCTATTATGATTTAATTCTCCTAAAGGTCAGTGTTTCAGATGTTGCTCAGTGGTATCTTGAGTGGCATATAATGTTTTATTTGCAGTAAATTGCAGAATCACTCATGCTTACCTCTTAAATTTGCTAGTCAGCTGATGGCCTTTACAGTGTTTGTGGAGTGAAGCTCACTTTCTTTTTTGTCTTTCCTGTTTTAAGTTCATGAAAAGTGGTTGAGCAAATGATATTTTGCTTGGCATTTTGTTTCAGACACCTCGAAGACAGAAAAGGCTATTTTGTAGGTACCATGATGGGAACAGAAACCCTCATCTGCTCATAGCACCCTTTAAGGAAGAAGATGAATGGGATAGCCCTCATATTGTACGATACTATGATGTCATGTCTGATGAAGAAATTGAGAAAATTAAACAACTAGCTAAGCCAAGGGTAAGTTTCCCCTCTTCCATCTCACTAATGACTGCTAATCCCGTGCTTTAATCTCTATTAGCAAAGACTAGGCAAAGAATTTGAAAGATCTGGTTTCATACTACAGATGATACACTGCAGCTGTGAGCCTAAGGGGAATGATTTCGAAACTGCCTGGTGATATATGACCATAAAGCCCAGGCTCCTGAAGGTATTTATGCATTGTTGCACTTAATTATGCAAAGTTCTCAGTAAAGGGCTTTAGAAACCTTTTGGGAAGCCAGGGACTAGACCTGAAAAGGTAGATGACTGACTGGCTTACAGTGATAGGAGTAGGTGACCAATATACCTTAAGTCTGCCTTTTGAAAGAGAGCTGAACTTCAAAACAAAATTAAAAAATCCCAAATCCCAACAGAAGTGGGAAGAAACAATGGGGTTTTTTAAAGCTGTGCTAGAAGAATGTCCAGAGGTTTGGTTTTTTGCTTTGGGTAATCTGGTGTCCACTGCTTCTATTTTAAACCCTAGTCTAGACCTGCACAGCGGCAGGCACTTTAGATGCCATGGTGCATCCACGAGTGGAACTGCTGTGTTCTCCTGCAGCCACACACAGCTCACTGGGAATAATGTGATACAGTTAACACGGAGTGGAGAAATCATTTGTGCTCCTAAGTAATTTCCAGTCTGGGACTTGGGAAGGACAGAGTACTTGTAAGGGTGAATGCCTGATGCAGTCATTCTCCCAGAGCACTTTAGATCTGCCTCTTCCACCTACATAACTGTCTGTTGGGCAGCAGAGAAACAGATACGACAGCTTCAGTATGCTAAGTCTAGATCCAACTCAAACGCAGCAGCTTTAAGTGGGAACCCTACTTTTGATGCAATAAAAGTTACCTATGGTGTGAATTCTACTGACTCCGCACACAATTAAAAAAAAAAAAGCAGCTATCTAATGCAAAGCCTAGTAATTATCTCACTGGTTTTTCTGGAGGTAGAATTTCCTGTCTGTTTCCTTTCTGGCAAACAAAGTATGGCAGTGTGAGATCGGTAGTCGATGCTACACCTTGCTTTTCTGTGAGGTCTGACAAGCGTGTAAAACTAAACACTTCTATTTTTATAGATGAATGGTTCATTTTAGCACTCTTCGAGCTACTGCTATGAAATGTGGTGCTAAAATTCCAGTCAGGAATTACCCTTCTGTATATATTTCTAAATGTAAACATAAATAGTTAGAAACAGACTGAGAAACTGATGCTTCCTAAGAACACTAATAATTTGGGATGTTTGTGAAGCTGGACTTCTGTGACTACCAGCCAGCTATGGGAGTATTGGCAGAACACTCCTGTCTCAGTGAGGACTCTCACCTCCATAAATGGAGACTTTTTTCCCATTACATCATACTGTAAAACTGCAAGAGCTTCAGATAAAATGGAAACACTCAAATAGAGCGTATCGCTTATCTATTTTATCAAATTAAGCACATTCTAAATAAGGCACCTTTAATTTTTTTTGTTTGGTTTACCTTTTTGTTCAAAGTTTTATGGAAAGTCTTAAGTCTTGCTCACTGAGTTTTGCTTAGATTACTAATGTCAGAGGAATTCTTCATATCATCTATGCAGTGTACAACTGGGATCAGTCCCTGTAAAAGTACGTAAATATTGTAGTATTAAGATTCAGATGAAAGTTTTAAATTTTAAAAAAAGCAATTGTTTTCTTATAACTTGTTTTTTCTAAATTTGTCTATAGCTCAGCTGCAGGAATAGCTTTAAATTCTGCAGTAGTACTGAAAGAATGGAAAATGCAAGTCCTGTGATGAGATGGTCCTTCATAAATATAGCTTAATTTCAGCCAGGAAATTTTAGTTAGTAGTCATGGAAGCTTTCAGACAGAACTCTGAAGTAGTATGTTAGTTTTGGGCTCACAGATGAGCACTTCCTTTGTTCTAAAATGCATTTGCAAGAAATCTCTACTTTTGGGTCCAGGCACTTTAACATTATTTGCAGTTTACAGTTGCCAGTATTTCTTGTTTTGCAGAGAAACAACATCTGTACATGATTGAGAGTAGCTGTATTCAAGTTGGTTTTCATGCTTGTTTTGCAAAATGCAATCAATTTTACTCCCAATTCCAAAAGGCAGTTCCAACTTTTCAGGCAATACATCAGAGCTGACTGGGAAGGGTCAAGAAAATTCTTAACTTTATTGGTGTGGATAACATTGGGGCAGGTCTGCCATGAAAGTATGAGAACCTTATTCCCAAAATTCTGGATGTTACCTGCGATACAGGCATGCCTGAACAAGCAAAAATATGGCATGGAGGGGGACATGTGGATATCTTTGAACTCGGTGCTCTATGATTTCAGCAGTATAGAATTTCAGAAGGAAGAGCCGACTGAGTGCGTGCTCAACTAAACGCAGGCCCAGCAAATGCCTATGATAAGGCTGCTTGCTCCACCCTGAGAGGAAGCCTCGCATCTCTTGGTTTGTTCATACCAAGTGAGGTACAGGTTGTATGTCTTAAATGAAGAAGCCTGCCTATCGGAAAGAGAAGCGCTCTGTTGTCATACAGAGGAGATATGGAATGTAGTCAGGCTTATTTTAGTTCTGATTTATTTAGATCAAATGCTAGGTGCAGAAATCAAGCAAGGATATACAAGCTTGAAAATGGCGGTGGAATAAAAAGTTTGGGAAGCTAAATTATATCCTAAAAGCTATGCTCCATTGTACAAGTGAAGAACAACATTCAGTCAGCCTGGCTCTTCTGTTATGATTTATGCAGGAGAAGTCTGGAACAAAATAACAGTGACTCAGAATTACAGGAATAGCTGTGCCAAGAACCTTTGTATAGGGACAAGACAGCTGACATGGATTGTAAAGCTGGCTGAAGACTTATTTGAGGAAAAATGAAGGAAATAATGACTGCATGCTCTGAAGAAAATGCAAATAAAAAGGCTTTCTGTGACCTGTAATTAAGTGGAAGGAAGCAAGCATGATTTAAAGTGTTTGTGGTTTGCAGGAGTTAAATTTAAATGTGGTCTGAGCTTACAGTCAAAGAAAGCAGTGTCCTAGTTCTTGTTCTCAGCTGCAAGTATAAAACCCAAGTGACCTGTTGTGTTAATACTTGCAGTACTTTATCGTTTTGACACCACAGCAAATCTGATCAGTTTAGCCAAGTTCCAGATTTTGTACAAACATGGTGATGTGGCCTAACGGTGATGATGCAAGTGCTGCTTAAAACTTGCAGATGAACTGGGCTTTTGCAGAGTTCCCTTCATAATGTAGTAACATTATCTCAAACTGTCTCTTGTGAATTAGATGTTTCAGGCATCTTCCAACTGGAAAATCTGAGCATGGTAACGCTGGGAGTTGCCCTCAGGAGTTTTCTACCACTATGAATTTGCCTGCCCCATAATTTGTAACTCATTCTGTAAAAGTTTTTGCTTGTTGCTTTTTATCTAAGAATGAGGCTGGCTTTTTTCAGTCCACATGAAGAGCAGGCTGACTAAATTTATGGAGTATCCAGTGATTTTTCTCTGCCAAGCACTTGGGCTTCAAACATATGAAGTTAACATAGTTAACTTTTGTTGATATTCCCTTCTGCTAGTATTGACTCCAGCTGTTTAAAAAAATACCTTCAAAACCTGTTCAGCAAGCAGTACTTGTGGATTTAATGAATATCATGGCTTTTGCAGTCAGTCATTCTTTTTCCAGGATCAAATGCAGGTGATGGATTGCACTTGTGTTTCTGCATGTACTGTTCTAGCATGAAATCGGAACAAACTCTAGGTTGGAGCTATAACTTGTATCCAGTGATATATTGAAGTTGGACAAATCAGATGTTGATTTTGGTTAAAATGAGAGAAAATTTTTTTTCTAACCTGTAGTTGATATGTTTCTTCCCCCTTGGGATTTTTTTGACACAGCTGGCACGAGCCACAGTACGTGATCCCAAAACCGGTGTCCTTACAGTGGCTAGCTACAGGGTTTCAAAAAGGTAAGCACAGAGAAAAGTTTAGCTTGAAGGTTTTTGTGCTTAACAGCTGTCATCTGCTACTTACAGCTGAAAACTTGAAGTGCTTTGCATGTAGCAAAAGCTTGCACAACAAATGCGTGGTAAACGGCTCTTTTAGCCATCTGAGGGCAGAAGGATTCTTCGGCCTTGGGAAATGGGTGGTTGTGGTTGGTATTCCAAAATAACATGTTTCAATCCTTCCCTTATCCTAGCTCATGGTTGGAGGAAGATGATGATCCTGTTGTGGCCAAGGTGAATCAACGAATGCAGCAGATCACAGGGTTAACAGTGAAAACAGCTGAACTATTGCAGGTTGGTACACTTGTCAGACTTCATCTGGGTAAAATTAGCTGTGGGTCAGGGTGGTCTGGTGCCTGTGCAGATGCAAACATAGGCTGGCTCCTACCCAGCCCTTCTTAGGGGTTCTGTTGTCTGCTGACTGAGCACAAGGAGTAGGTAGAGTGTTCATGGTGGGGGGGGTGTTCCCAGCTGCTGCTAGCTGTAAGGACCTGGCAAGTAGATGTTTTCCCTTTGTGTGCCAGGCAGAGAGGGGTGGAGATACCAAAGAAATAGGAGATAACTTTGTGCAGGAATCTGTGATTTACCAGTTTGTCTTGAGGGAAATGCTTGCCCCTTACTTTCAAGTCTGCAAAAGTTGAACCTCCTTCCTAGTGGAACCTTTCAAAGACCCAAATATTTTTCATAGCTCTGATGTATTCTCATATGAAGTCTGATCTTTGGCTCTCTGTTGGGGAGAGGAAGGGAGAGTAGGAGTGGTACAGCACTGCCAGAAAAGCTGTACCTTAGCCTGTTCACTGCTTCTCTTCCCCCATGCTCCTTGAATTCCTGTTTTAGAGCCTGATTGAAGTGCTGTTGATTCCTGGCTGTCCACAGAAACTAGGTAATTGTGTAGTCATCTGGGAGACATACTAAGTGCAGCCTCAGAGTAACTAAATAGTAAGTTATGTGATCTTCAGATAAAAAAGTAAGCGAAGTGGAGCTTCTCAGCTACTTTGAGCCTTTTTGTGTTCCTGGATGGGCATGTGTATGTAACGAATCATACACGTGTGACACAATCTAATTCTAGGCTGTGTGTCTCCTAGTTTGGACACACATACTAGAGAAGTACATGCACTCAGCTCCCTCCTCTTCAGAGGAGAGGAAGCAAGAGAGTGGTAAAACTATTGCTGCTCATTCATGTTAAACATGCTGTTTTAGTGATAAGTAAAGAGTGCTGCCATTGGAGAACATCTGGTACTGAGAAATATTCTCAGTGTAACCCTTGAACTATGAAGGGGAAAGAGCACTTAAGTTGTTTCTCATCCGTGTACCTCATTTCTGGCAATCTGAAGAGAAACTAAATGTGCTATAGATAACAATCTTGCCAAAGTGGTGTTTCTCAAAGCGTGTTTTGGATCTCTGAGAGCAAATGCTATCTTCTGCAGCAGTCACTTGTGGTTCAATGGATGTTTATGCTTCCTTCTTCCACGCTGTAGGTTGCCAACTATGGAATGGGAGGGCAGTATGAGCCACACTTTGATTTTTCTAGGGTAAGATCACACTTTCAATTCTTTGAATTATTTCTTAGTGGGGTGGGTAGCAGTGGGAACAGTTTGTTTTGAGAGAAAACTGTTGAAACTGTTTTCTGTTAAAACACTTAATGTATAGCCCTGTTGCATGGATGGATGATGACTCTTGAAAAGCCTTTGCACTGTGTTCTTTGCTGAAAGTTCAAGAGAACAATGAACAAATCTGCCTGCTTATCTTTGTCACCTTGGTTCCTTGCACAGTATGGAGACACTAAAAGATAGTCATGTGGAACTCGAATACACTCTTTCCATTACTTTATTTGGAAACGGAGGTCTGCAAGCCCTGGGTTGTGAGTCTGTGTTGTTCCATTAAGCTTCTGAGTTCTGATATTTTAAAGCACTGTGCAGGAGCTGGCTGAGGAGGAGACATCCTCCCACCTCCCTTCAGAGAAGCAGCCATTATGGAAACCTTCGTGTGCCATAGAGCCCTTCTGGAAAAACCCTTAGTGTGACTGCAGTGATAGGGTCTGAAGAGGGTTTGTAGGGTCGGTGTTCAGGAGGGCAGTGCTACAGTGAACAGAGCTTGCAGCTGGTGGGTGCTGGATCTGCAGTAGGCACTAGAGGGCTCTACCTGGCAGATAACAGCTCTGGTTTGCTGCAAGTGGGGAGAAAAGAGGAACAGAAATTTTTAATTGTCGCCCTAAACCAGTTTATGAACACGCTAATCATACTGAAGAGCTATGGTGACTGGTAATTTCAAATATAAAATCCATCTGACGCCTCAGTTTCCAGCAGAACCGTGGCATTTTGCTGGAATCTGGCTTAATTCAGGCTGTCCTAGTGGTTTTACCTGGTAGAAAGGATTGCTGCAGCCAAAGCACAACCCAATAATTGAGTGCAGAAATGAAGCCACCCAACTTAGCACTGTTTAAGAAAAAATAAAAATAAAAAATACCTCAACTTCAACACTGTGGAAGCTCATATTCGTTAGCTTTGGCCCGTTGAGAGAATTTTCCTGTTAAGACTGCTTCGTTTCCTGAGTCAAGCAAATGCTCTTAAATTCTCTTCAAAGCCTTTGAACTCAAGGACCTCAGCCATCAAATTGGCCAGTGTGGACTTTACTTTTGGATTAGGCAGCTGGGGCAGAGCTCTGCTTGGAACATAACTGAGGACTGCAGCCAAGGTTAAGGCAAGGCAATCACAGAATTTGCCATAGTTTTGGACTGGTCCTCCAGGCTCTCTGTGCATCACAGATTTCTGTATGGAAACACAGAGACACTGCTGTGTCTCCCTATCTCCTGATCAGCCTTGCAGCTTTTTGTTCCCTTACAGTTCTCAAATAGGGACACATTAATAGTTGCATATTACAATTTTGAGATTTTTATTGGTTGCTCAAAAGTTAAAGTAGTCTTTTGATACTGAAGTTCAGAAATGCATGGCTGGACCTGGGTTTGGCAGCGGTGGTGGAAACCAGGGAATCCCCTATATCTCAAAGCTCTTATGTTGGCTCTTAGATGGAATTTGCATATGTAGATGCAAAAGTCTTTTTTTTTTTTTTCTTTTTTGTAGAACCCATTTCAGGAAAGACCTTTTATTTCTTGAAATATGCTTCAAGTAGATTGAACTCCAACATCTTAGAGACAATGGCTGTGGTTTTCCTTGCTGTTTGTTTTTTTTCTAATGTAGATTTCTGCTTTTTTAAAATGTTGAAGATTATTGTTTCTGTGTAGAAGAGTGCATCTTAATGTTTCCTGGCTGAAATTACTTTCTGACTTATTAGCTATGTAAATAAACTTTTAATTGCATTTTTTTGAAGGGAGGAGAGACACATTGGTATTCTAGATGTTCTTTCTGCTGCTAAACTGGCACCAATGTGATCTCATACTTCAACAAATGAAACGATTTGATCTTTTTGATGTGGTCCTTAATCTTAGACAGGCAACCACCTAGTAGTTCGTGATGGCTATTCTGCAACTTTGCCTGCTGGCAAAAAACATGTTTTCTGTTCTCATGATGGTATTTCTTTGAGTCACTACTACATTTAGGAGAATCTAGTGTGTTACCTAAAGCCCACTGAAGATGACTTTTTTTTGTATTCACCTCAGTTGTTGACTTTGGATCAGTGTCCAGTAGAGTAACGGCCTGTTGTTAACTTTAACTTTACTTGGATAACATCTGTGCCACAGGCCCTGAAAACATTGCTTCTGCTCTGTCCTAAGAATTGCTTCAGTGCTACTTCTCCTTAGAGCATCTGAGTGCTACGTGCATGCATTTATGCACCCTGGCTGCAATTTGTAATGGCTTTAATGTTGTCCTGTATCAGTTGTCCTTTTTTTTTATTCCAACTCTTTAAATTGGGCTTAAGGATCTTTCTGCAGAGCTACACGTATGTAACGCTAGTGTGAGCCTATTTGGAACTTGGGTTAAAGTTATTGTCTGTTACAGCGACCCTTTGACAGCACACTCAAATCGGAAGGAAATAGGCTAGCGACGTTTCTTAACTATGTAAGTACCTCTGTTTGTCTGCTGTCTGTGAGCTTGAAGGTTGCAGTTATTCTCATTTAATTTTATAGAAAGATGAGCCAGATGCTTTCAAGCGGTTAGGGACTGGAAATCGTGTGGCCACTTTTTTAAACTATGTAAGTATGATGATCCTTTATGCATTGAGTGTAACTTTAGCAGCATCTTGTTTACAGCTTGTGTGGTTGGTTATTTGTAGAGGTTCCCGGGCATCTGGAAGTAAGGATTTCATTATTCTTGCAGCATCAGGTGCTGTCCCATCTGAGTTGATAGAATTCTGGTGGTATTTAACCTCAGAGCAGAAAATTTTGAATATAGGGCCCAGCTTCCTCTCTTGGCCACTGTACTATGAAATCTTTGACTTCATTGGATTCCTGTTGGTGAGAGAGGAGAATTTGGCTTATTTCTCAAGGCGGGTGCTTGGGGTACTCCTCATGCAGTACGCTGTTTGACAACTTGACTGGGCCATTTACTGTGAGACAGTCATGTTCTTCCACCACTGTTTGACAGCACTTGATGTTGTGGTCTGTCAGCCTCCATTTTTGGCTAGAGTTACTCTGGTGTAGCTGTCGCTTCAGCAAATGAAGGAGACACAGCTAATAAACTCGGTACAACAGGGTTACAAATGCAGAGTTTAAGATTCATTAGTTGCATGCATTATACAGCCTACAGACCATGTACACTGGGATCATGAACATAACTGCCACTGAGACTAGTGGCCTAATGTTTTCACAGTAGTCTTCTGACTATCTATCAACCTATACTTACTATATCAGTAATTAGGATCTACTATATCTAACTTTTGAGGGATACAACTTCAAATTTAAAATTCTGTGATGAAATATTTATGGCTGAGCTGGTATTTTGAGTGTGAAATGCAGCTCAAAACAGAACCAGAAATACTTGCAACTTGATATGGCAGGGGAGGAAATAATCTCCAAAACAGGATCGGAATAAGATAATTAGCTGTGAAATAGTCTGATGTGAAGAAGCTTTAATTTTAAATTGCCTCTATCTGCATTTTGTTTGCTTCTCAGACTTTTGGACAAGCCTTGATTTAGAGTGAATGATATGTACCTTATTCTCTGCCTGTTGTACATGGTCAAAGGTGATTTACCCTTGTATGTCCCATGTAGAATGTATCATACGTGTACCGACGCCCTTACTAAAAAGAGTCATTGTGTTGCTGAGATGTAGGTATTAACTTGCAAAGTTGCATGCACGTGCTTTCTAGTTGGAAGGGGCAAAAACCTGTGCACCTGTGGCATCTTACACCCTTTTATTGTAGGTACCAAGCAGGAGGACACCAGAGTGGTAATAACATCTGCTTTAAACAGAAATCCAAGTTACAATAGAGAATGTGGGCACTTGGGGAATGTATTAATAGTAGTTCTGCTGTTTAAATTTGGGAGCTGGATCTGGCTCATTTCTTTTAATTAGAATCTGATCAAAAGCTTGCTAAAATCAGTGGAAAGACTTTCTATTTTTAATGGGAGTGTTTCCAGGAACTTTGGGTTTTGGATCAAGTCTAGAATTTATAGTGAATCCATCATTACTGATGAATTCAATAGGGTTAAATTAATTCCGGTGTAGAAGGCCAAAGCATAAAAGATACACGCTTTTCTTTTGAGTTACGTAGCTGTATGCATGAAAGCTTGAGATGTGTAAAGCACTTCAAGTGGCGTAACGTCACTGGCGAGCAGTGTAGAAACAGCGCAGAAAGTGAGGGTTTCTAATAGTTTGTATAGTTTTTGAAGTGGTTGACCAAGATGCATAAACTAAATTAAAAAAACTGGTTCCAAAGACATGGTTTCAATTTATGAGGAAACATGTGGTTTAACAGACACTTACATAAACTGGAATGAAATTCTCGAAACTGATTTACTCTGAAGTCCTCTCCCTTGTTCTAGAGCACTAGCTTATTAACGCTGCAGGTACGCAACTTAGGGCTAATTGTTATATTGTATATAAGCTATTGCTTATATACATAATCTAGATGAAACAAAAGCCTTCAGCTGCAATAAAAGCCTTCAATAGCAGATACTGTTACTTTTGCAGTTCGTGCTGGTTGAAGTGCATCCTTTCCTCATCGCCGCCTCTCATAGCAGTGCAAGTAGAAATCTCTCTGTTAGGGCTTGGGGCACTTTAGTTTGTGGGACTGCATGTACAAAAAGCCTTGTAAGTGGACAGAGTTTGCGGACTTTGTTTTCTCAGATGAGTGATGTAGAAGCTGGAGGAGCTACAGTTTTCCCAGATTTTGGGGCAGCAATATGGCCCAAGAAGGTAAAGTCTGTGTTTTGCTTGATTTCTCCTCTCTCCTGTTACTGTCTCTTCCTTAGTGCAGTCCTGCATCCACTTAAAAGTCAGCTAATGTGACAAAGTGCTCTTCACTGAACTTGATCGATGGGCTGCTGTGTATCAAGGCAGCTGTAGCTGATCTTGTAAACTGCAGGGCTGCTTCCGTTGTTTTACAATGTATAATGTGAACAGTTTCTGTCTAGAGCTGTTATTAACAAAAAAACTTGTGTTCAGGTAGAGCTCTGAACATGGCTGAGTTAATAGAGTGGGACTAAGGGGTTTTTTTGTGCTGACAGTGGTGGCCTGTGTTAAAGTGCTTCATAAGAGCCTGCAGCTGAATTCATAGGCGTTTTCCCTCCCTTACTGTAACCTGAATAATTACGTTGACTAGGTTCTGACTAATCCAGATCTGATTTCACTTTTCAGGGAACAGCAGTGTTTTGGTACAATCTTTTCAGAAGTGGCGAGGGTGACTATAGAACAAGGCATGCAGCTTGTCCAGTACTAGTAGGGTGTAAATGGGGTAAGTAATACTCCTTTAGATACAAAACCTGAAGGAAGGCTCATGTGTTTGCAAAGCTGGTGATATACTGAACCCTTATAACAGCATTTAATAACCTGGGTGTTGCCATTTTAACTACTGGAGTCATTTGGCCATAATGAAAACTCCCACCATCAACGTTGTGTAGTATGAAGCGGCTGCGTTGTTCAGCTGTAGCTTTTCTAGTGAGGTTGTCTTGTGTCAATGACCGGACAAAATGTGTAAGAATGTCCCTGGGTTTGTGTAGTGTGTCAGCATCAGGAGGACTTGAATTAGCACTTGACTAGAACCAGGTCTGTTCCTAGAAAGATTTGTGCATAGTTTTAACTGCAAAAGGAGCAGAGCTCCTTGTTAAGGTAAATGTGAATGTCTGGATGCTGGGAATGACTGCTGACAGCTTCTCAAGCTTCATGTCATCCATTCCCATACCCACCTTCCCTAGCCTCCAAGGTATTCCCCTGGAGTACCAGGGCATACTGATCTAGAAATGATACCAGACCCAGCATACACTGCTCTTCCTGTTGGCCCCAGAATTGTGCAATTGGAAAGATCCTTTCTTTCCCAGCCCTTTGCATCTTCCTACGTCTTTCCATTGGATGGGTAGAGAAGTGTATAAGCAGGGATCCTCAGACTGAGAGATGAGATTTTACTTGAAGTAACCATCTGGGTTGTGGTGATACACACACTGGGTACGTGGTGGTAACTAATTTCACATCCTTGTTCCACAGTTTCAAACAAATGGTTTCACGAAAGAGGAAATGAATTCTTAAGACCTTGTGGGAGAACAGAGGTTGACTGAACCCAACCTGCTGCAGGCCTTTGTTTCTCTGTCTCCTTTTCTACTGTTGGTTGTTCCAGTTCATTTCTAAGAAATGATCCATCTTTTTCTCCAAGAGTCCTGGCACTTTATCAAAAAAGGACAACAAAATATGTAACACCTGGGAAAGCAAGTAAATGGCGTTGTACACATACTTGTGTGTTGGTTGCTGTTATTTCCATGTTCCCCCTGCCACCCTCCTCTGACCTGCCTTCCACCCTCCCAACTTTCTCTGTGCTAGTGGTGCAAACAGTGCTGTGGGCGATTCAGTATGTTTGGGTGCCTGGTCTTGTGCCTTTTGTACCTCAGAAGATTCAGATGTTAAATATTTCTTTGAACCAAAGGGGTTTTTTTAAAGTTTTGTGTACATGTTGATTTTATTGTATTTCTATGGATCATAAGTTTTGAAACAAAAAATAAATGTTCTTTCCATAAAGTGATTCTCTATTCTGTGTCCTTAATAGGTGTATCAGTGCTTGGGTTTAGGGAGTGGGGGGCCTTTACTTTTTCCTTTATTTATTGTTGCTTTGTCCTTTTTCTGTAGAAAATACATCATGGTTTTAGACAGTGTTTTACCTAAGTCTCTGGCACATGACACAGAACTGTTGCACTGAAGCTGGAAAGGTTTAATTTGTGTATACTATATCCTGGGAGCAGGCAGCCTGCACATTTTGGGCCAATGGCAACTGTGATCTTGGTATTATTACACTTACGAGACTTTCCCTGTGATGCTAACTTTTCTCTTGTGGGGTACTGTCTCTTTTTTGATGCAAGCAATTACAAAAACCTGAAGCCTTTCAAGACTTCCAACAGTCTTGACAATTCTTGATTCTAGAAGTAGGCATCTCTGCTGATGAAACGCTGCATTTTTGCCACAGGGACACCTGATCTGGCATTGCTCAGTGCCTGTTGAAGTCAGTAGGATGGCTTGCAAGCAAATCTTAATCTACTTTTGTAGACTGGTAGCATGGTTTTGTCTTGCCCCTCAGACAGGCTGGGAATAATCATGCCCTTTGAACACAAGGATTCAGATTCTCCTTTGCCTTTTTGCTTTGTTAGCATGCGTGTAACGGCCACAAGCCAACACATGGAGGACAGTTGTCCACAATAGAAAGGAAATCCCATTTCTGAATTGTAAGTCAGAAGAAATGACAGTTAATTGCTAAAAAATAAATGAGCAAAGTTATGGAGAAATAGGCAAATGTTTCAGAAATGTTGAAACTTGCTGTCAGTACCAGACTGCTGTATCGATATACCACTGTGCAGGGTGGATTGACTTCAGATCTCTCGCTGGCCATTTCTGGTACGGCCAGGACTTCATGGGAGTATGGATGACTGCAGGTGAACTTAAAGCCATAAATGGTAATGGTTTTACCACCATAACTTATTGCTTGAAGACTAGCTTGGGCAGTTGTTGATATGCCAGCATACGAAGCTGGCTTGATGAAGTGGAAAAAAAAAAAATAACAATTACACCGAAACATCCAGTTGCAGTCATGATTGTCATATGACAAACATTGGTTTCCTTTGTACTTCTCCATTGCTCTATGTTGGGCAAAGACTGAATGAGCTAAAAGGAGGTAA